>NC_134714.1:84981111-85290740 GCF_049634645.1 Pelodiscus sinensis
TGGTGCAGTGTGTGGGGGAGGCTGTAGGAAGCGGTGCCAGCAATACAGGGCGCAGCCCCGGCCGGGAGCAGAACCCTACATCCAGGTAGGGAGCCTTAATCTCTCCTTGTCCAGGAAACTTTGTGGTTCAGGACCACTCAGGTCCCGAGGGTGCCAGATAAGGGAGGATTGGTCTGTACAAACACTAAATAAAGATGGACTAAAAACTGCTGTAACCATTAGGCTTGTAGTAGTTAATTTATTGATTAAGCTTAACCAATTTAAATGAATAATAAATCAGTTTAGCTATGCCTACATTAGGAGTTTGTACTGGTTTTACTATGTTATTTTAAATTCAGTCTAGTTGAACTGGTCCAATTCTGTGTAAAGACCTAAGAGCAATTTGACTAGGTCTTTTTCTCAGTATGACTGTAGACTGGTGCTCTGCTGCTGTAATGGAGTTAAACTGATATAGACTTCATATTTTCCCAGGTGTCTGAAAGGGAAGCCCTTAAGATGACAGCTTTGGTGGTGAATACATTTGCCCGAAGAAAGCATTATAGTCTCTTTCCATAGAGCTGATGTAGGAGTGCTATCTCCTGCTCTAGTTTAGGAAGAGATCTGATATACCTGTGGTCTGAATCAGTGGTTCCTAGCTAGAGTACATGTGCCCTTGGGGGTAGGCAGAAGTCTTCCAGGGGGTATATTGGTTCATTTACTTTTACAATAGGCTACAAAAAAGCACTAGGGAAATCAATACAAACTAAAATTTCCTATAGAGAAACGACTTGTTTACATTGTTCTATATTTCAAAATATAAGGACAATATTTATATTTCAATTGGTTTGTTTCATGATTATATAGTAAAAATGAGAAAGTATGCAATTTTTCGGTCATAGAACGATGTGACACTGTTGTATTTTTGTCTGATCTTTGTAAGCAAGTGGTTTTTAAGTGAGGTGAAATTTGGGGTATGTTAGACCAATCAGAGTCCTGGAAGGGGTGTAGTAGTCTAGAAAGGTTGAGAATCGCTCCTCTAAATGAACAACAAATGGTCTGGTAGCACTTTTATAGACTAATGAAACATGTAGATGGTGTCATGAGCTTTCGTGGGCACAGCCCACTTCTTCAGATGACTGGAGTTATGGGTTGGGGATATGAAAACTCAAAATAAATAGGAGAAGGGAAAGGGAAGAGGGGAGAGAAAGAAAAAGGGAAGAGGGGTGGGAGACAGAGCATCATTAAGTATCTGGAGAATGGTTACTTAAACCTAAGCGGATAAAAATCGAAGTCAATAGATAGATTCCTAAAACAGGAAGGATACCACTCAGGGAGCTGTTAGCACCTTCAGTTGTTATTAAGTAGGTAGAGTCCCCACCAGCCCATATCACGATTGAGTCAATTAGCATGTGAATTGAATTTGTGGATGAACTGGGATTGCAGGGCTTCTCTGTATATTTGGCTTGTAGAGCTGGTTTGTGACAAGACAGCTACTTGCAGGTCTGTCAGACTGTGGTTAGGCAAGCTGAAATGCTCACCAACAGGCTTCTGTATATTCCCTTTACATATATTCAATTTGTGTCCATTGATTCTTTCCTGCAGAGACCGTCCAGTTTGTCGAATATATATAGCAGTGGGGCACTGCTGGCATTTGATGGCATGAGCACAGCACATGGCGGATGTTAATACCACAATGAAGATTTTATTGTGGTATAATTGTAAAGATCATACGTTCTTTATAATGTGATTTCTTTGAGGCATTGCACAAAATCGATCACAGGTGGCACTGATTAGCAGCACCTTATAGGCAGTTTTGAGAGAGGGTGTGGAGACTGGAATATCTCTCTCACACACTTTGAAGATGTCCCTGCAGGTCAGGACTGAGGACCAGTAGTGATGTAAGTGGTAGGGACAGCTTGACTTGCAGTGGTTCATATTGTGGTGTAAGCAGAGGATTTGTTCACCAGGGTCTGCTAAATCTTGTAACTTTCATCACATTCCCATAGTATTTTAAGGGAATAAATATAGATAACAAGGCAGATCATTTCTTTGTGTGAATGATGGAACTAGGTCTTAAAGCAGGGCTACTTAACTTTGGAAACCCCGGGGGCCACATGATGCTCACAGCACATGCTGAGGGCTGCAACTTAAGTGTGGTTACATATACATGCAAATAGCTTCTTTCACACTGACAGGCATGAATGCAAAGATTAAGGCAAGACTACACAACATGCAGGCCCCTTTTAAGTTAGTTCTGCTGACATTAATAAAATGCAATATTTACCCGATTTCCACCCAGGTGACAGCACTTTTAATGAGCAATGATGGTCCAGGAATTTTACTACTAAAACTCATATCAATAGAAGACTATTATGTTGACTTCTTTTTTGTTTTGGCTCCTACCCGCAGGCTGCAAACAAATAAGTCATGTGTTGAGTAGCCCTGTCTTAAAGTATAGTTGATCTGGTAGCCCCTTCAATTAATTTTTCTCTGCTTATGCTTCTGTTTTTCTTTACAGGCATCTCCAATCAGTTTTTAAACAGCAGAGAATCTAACAGCTTTGAAGATTTCTGCAGCCTCACACTCCGCAGTAACCATGTTAAAGAGATGAGTCTGACCAGTGCACCCCATGGGTCCCACACAGCTTGCTGCACAGGATCATGGGAAAAGGGTGGCAAGTGTATTTGAGATGGAGGAGGAAGGGTTTTCACTCTTCCATGGCTCGGAGATCCCCTCCGAGTATACAGGTGAGGTGGTCCTTGTGACATCTACACAGTATTGGTGCTGTGCTCAGTGAATCACACACAGAATGGCTGCTTAACAAAATCCTAGAGTGTGATCCGTTACATGCAGGGCACTTGATGGGATAAAGGAATAGAAGAAGAGTTTCAGGAGAGAGGATGGGTTTCTCCAGGACATAAATGGTGACAATGTACTGGTTATGTGTATGCATGTATGTGTATGTAATGTTGTCCCACAAGGAATTAAAAAAAACCTACTGCTATCTGTCATGGGAGATCTATGGGTTTAGGGCAGTAAGTGCAGGTGATAGAAGATGGAGTTCAAGGACTAGCTAACTTAGTGTCATGTGGCACTCACTTTCACAGACTTCCTATCTTCCCTCTTGGCTGGTTCTCCAAAGCTTCCCTTCATGGGTACTGTCTTCTTCAGTCTGAGTTTTCTGTATTACTACCATTCCAGCCCCTCTTTTCCTGTGACTCTTGGGCTGCTGAGCCATATTCTCCTGTCATCTCCATGGGATTTGATTGCCACTGATATATCGCAGTACTGAAGTCTTTCTCTGCAAACACCTGTTTATAGCATTGTCCATTGTTGCTGCTGTGGGCAGGGAGTACAGAATGGAAGTGAGAGCACCAGAGACAAATTTGGAAAAAAAAAAAGATTTTCTGTGTACTTTGGGATTCGGTTTTAGATTTGGTCTTCTCCTTTATGCATCTCTATCATATGCCACTGAAGGTCATTCCCACCTTGCCAGACTTAGGATGCATCTTGACTACATTCCTCTTTCGAAAGAGGAATGTAAATGAAGGAAATCAAATATGCCAATGAAGCGCAGATTTACAAATCTCACGCTTCATTTGCATAATTGCGTCCGATTGCTTTTTCGAGAGTTTTTTTTTTTGGAGAAAAAAAGCAATCTAGACACGGTTCTTTCGGGGGAAAAAAAACCTTTTTTGAGAGAACCCTGTAAAACTAATTTTTTCAGAAAGAAGGGTTCTTTCGAAAAAGGTTTTTTTCTCAAAGAACCGTGTCTAGACAGCTTTTTTTTTTTTAAATGTTGAAAAAGCGATTGGACGTGATTATGCAAATGAAGCGTGAGATTTGTAAATCTGCACTTCATTTGCATTTTTGATTTCCTTCATTTACATTTCTCTTTCAAAAGAGGAATGTAGTCTAGACGCACCCAAGAGGAGAAAAGGCAAAAAGGTATCTAGTTTGAACACATTTAACTCTTCGGGCTGGAAGCAGCAGGGGCTATCTGTTCTCTTTCCTATCCCCAGAAGCCTGAAATTTGGCATAAAAATGGGAGCAGTGTTGTGCTCAGGTTAGGACAGCATTTGACATCTGTAGTTGTTCTGGGTAAGAGAAGGAGTTCTCACCCAGATGGAGTGTGAGAGAAATCTGGGATTGAAACTGACTCCAATCTCCAAGATACATCTGTGCCAACTTGGGCGGGAGTGGATTTGTGCTAGAACACTGGCTTTTCTAGGGAACTGGATGACTGGTCTATCACAGCCCCCACTTCTCTCATCCTTCTTCTTTGTCCATCTCTGTAGAAAATCCACCTCTGAAGCGGAAGAAGGGTCCAGCCCCCAAGATGCTGGGAAATGAAGTGTGCAGTGTATGTGGGGACAAGGCCTCAGGCTTCCACTACAACGTGCTGAGCTGCGAGGGCTGTAAGGGCTTCTTCCGCCGCAGCGTCATCAAGGGTGCTCAATATGTCTGCAAGAATGGTGGCAAGTGTGAGATGGACATGTACATGCGCCGCAAATGCCAGGAGTGCCGGCTGCGCAAGTGTCAGGAGGCAGGCATGCGGGAGCAGTGTGAGTGCAGGGGAGAGAAACATGTTGGAGCAGTACGGATGCAAGGGTGGGGTGTGTAGGAGCAGCATGGGTGCAGAAACCACTTGTGGGTTTGTGGAGTCTTTGCGGACTTTGCCAAAATGATAAGGCTGCTAGTGGAGATATTGATGTTACGGGTACCTACCATGCAAACAGGCCATGCTACCTGGTTTGTACATGGCTGGGAGAGGGGACTGCTTACTCTGAAACAATTTATAAATAACCTTGAGAGAGACAGCTGCCCACACATCAATGAAGTTCTTGGCAAGAACTTCCTTGTGATTCACAGTGTGTGAAATACCACTATGCTGTCTGCATTGTCAGCACTTCTGCAAGCACTTGACATGCTTGTAACTCATGTTGCATCCATACACAGAAGTTATAACAAGTGCACAAACATTGCCACATCATTGCAACTGCACTTGCACACACCCAGTTTTGGTATTCAGTTTTACTTCCTACACTGGGTTGTTTTGCTCTCTTGCAATGCTAGTGTAGACTTGGAGCTCCTTACACCTGGTATGGTCCTTTAGTACTCCTGCCCCCTTTTCAGTGGCAGCTTAAAGAACTAGTTCTGTCAATGTCAGGCCACCTTTTGACTGCACGTAGGCCCTAGAGCAACTTAATTGGTACTCTGCTTGTCTGCTTTCCCCCTTCCTGACACCACCAAAACAGTGGGGAAAAAAAAGACCCATAGTGAGCCATAGCACATAGAGCCATGTCCTGAATCAACGTATATTTTGCACTAAGGGTTGGGGTAGCCATGTGAATTCTGCTTCAACACTGTTGTACTCCTGAGAGCTGGAGAGGAGATGTGGTTGGAAAAAATCACAACAAAGCTACCTCTCTCCACACATCTCATTCACATGCATCAAGAAAATCCCAGAGAAACTCGCAGTGGTTCAACACCTACTTGTTGCGTGGGGGAAAATAACTGGTCTGTATGTCCTCCCATCATCTGCAATGTCCTGCTAAACCTGGGCCCATTCCACTCCTATCTCTGGATCCTTTTGAGAAATAGATACAAACTACATACAGATAAAGCAAAAGCAAGACAAGAAAAAGCAACAATATAATCCAGCCTCCTCCAATCCCCGAAGGCAGAGCCACCCAAATAGGTCAGTGCTTATAGTAATAAGATTCCAGAATATTTTGGACAGTGGCTCATGGGGAAGTTGATGAGCCTCTGTCATGACATCTACAGGTATTGTACTATAGTGTAGCAAAGCAGTCACTATTCTTCAAAATGAACATGTGAATCCTTTGGCAGGACAGAACTGGATTCAGGTGTGGCCAGTTCCAATCTCACAACAGAGTCCACAAAGCTCCCAAAGAAAAAAACAAACAAACGAAAACACCCCAGTATCTGCCCTGAAAGCAGTAAACAATTTGCCAGCTCACCTACCTGGTCCTGAGCAAAGCCTCTCTTCTTGCCTGTCTCTCTTGTTAGTTTCTTTTTTCCTTCAATGCCAATGTTTTTACCATTGCCTGAAACCTATATCACATACGTTAAAATACACCTGTTAGCAGACTCAGAGAGTTGGTAGGTAAGATCCCATGGAAAGCAAGTCTAAGGGGCAAGAGAATTGACAGGTTTTCAGAAACATTATTAAGGGCACAAGAGCAAACTATCCCACTACGTAAGAAAGACTGAAGTATGGCAAGAGATAACTCTGCCTTAACCAGGAGATCTTCAATGATCTGGAACTTAAAAACTAGGTCAAATTACAAAGAATGTATAAAACAAATAACACAAGTAGTGACATTACAAAGGCCAAGGGTCAAAATGAGGTTAAATTAGCTAGAGACATAAAAGATAACAAGAACACAGTCTACAAATACATTGGAAGCAATAGAAAGATCTAGGACAGGGTAGACTCATGACTCAATGAAGGGTAGGGATGAATAATAATAGAAAATGTGGAAATGGCAGAAGCTCTAAATGATATTTTTGTTTCTGTGTTCACC
Source organism: Pelodiscus sinensis (assembly GCF_049634645.1). NCBI lineage: Eukaryota > Metazoa > Chordata > Testudines > Trionychidae > Pelodiscus > Pelodiscus sinensis. The sequence continues at coordinate 84,987,642 of NC_134714.1, forward strand.
AAGAAGTTAAGTAGTGATTGGTCATCTAACATAGTAAATGAAAGTGAAGGCAGGATCAGAGGTGAAAATAGGCAAAGAAGACGTAAAAATTACTTAGACAAATGAGATGTCTTCATGTCACCAGGCCTTGATGAAATACTCAAGAATTATATTTGCCCATCTATAAAACTTGGAACAGGGACAACCTGGGGAATTATAAATCTGTGAGCATAATTTCAGTACCCAGAAAGATAATGGAGCAAATAATTAAGCAGTCAAATTGCAATAATCTAGAAGATAACACAAGAAAGGCCATACTGGGTCAGAACAAAGGTCTGTCTAACTCAAGTAGCTTCTCTTCTGAGAGTGGCCAATGCCAAGTGCCCCAGAGGGAATGGAATGAACAGAATAGGTAATCATCAAGTGATTCATCCCTTTTCTTTCATTCCCAGCTTCTGGCAAACTGAGGCTAGGGACACTTTAGGCCATGGTTTTGCATCCCTAGCTATCCTGGCTAATACCCATTGATCGACCTATGCTCCATGAGTTCTTTTTTAACACTTCTATAGTCTTGTTCTCAGCGCATCTTCTGGCAACGAGTTCCACAGATTGATGGTGTGTTGTATGAATAAATACTTCCTTTTATTAGTTTTAAGCCTGCTGCCTATTAATTTCATTTAGTCACTCCTAGTTTTTGTGTTAAGAGTAAATAGTGGTTCCTTATCTATTTTCTGTACACTGGTTATGATTTTATAGATTTCTATCATATCCCCCCTTAGTCATCTCTTTTCTAAAATGAAAAGTCCCAGTTTTATTCATCTTCTCATATAAAAGCTGTTCCATACTCCTAATAATTTTTGTTACTGTTTTCTGAAACTTTTCCAATGCCAAGAGATCTTTTTTGAGATGGAGCAATCACACTTGTATGAAATATTCAAGATGTAGGTGTACCATGGATTTATATTGAGGCAATATGATATTGCCTGTCTTATTATCAGTCTCTTTCTTAGTGATTCCCAACATTCTGTTCGCTTTTTTGACTGCTGCTCCACATCGAGTGATGTTTTCAGGGAACTATCCAAAATGATTCCAAGATCCCTTTCTTGAGCAGTAACAGCTAATTTAGATCTCATCATTTTATATGTATAGTTGGGATTATGTCTTCCAATGTGCATTACTTCGCATTTATCAGTATTGAATTTCATCTGCTATTTTGTTACCTAGTGATGCAATTTTGAGAGATGGTTTTGTAGATCATTACAGTCTGTCTCGGACTTAACTATCTTGAGTAGTTTTGTATCATCTGCAAATTTTGCCACCTCACTATTTATCCCTTTTTGCAGATCATTAATGAACATGTTGAATAGGCTTGGACCCAAATCAGCCCCTGGGGGGACACCACTATTTACCTCTCCCTATTCTGAAAAATGACCATTTATACCTGTCCCGTGTTTCCTATATTTTAATCAGTTACCAAACCATGAGCAGAACTTCCTTCTTATCCCATGGCAGCTTACTTTACTTACAGGCCTTTGGTGAGGGACCTTTTGAAAAGATTTCTGAAAATCAAAGTACGCTAAATCCGCTGGATCCCCTTCATCCACATGCCTGTTGACCCCCTCTAAGAATTCTAGTAGATTTGTAATCATAAGGTGGTAAGTAACATTCATCACGGATTTGTCAAAAACAGATTGTGTCGAACCAATCTAATAGCTTTCTGACAGGGTAACAAATCTTGTGGATGAGTTAACTGCAGAAGGTGTGATATATCTTGATTTTAGTAAGGCTTTGGATACTGTCTCACATGACCATCTCATAAACAAATTAGGGAAATCCAATTTAAATGGAATTACTATGAGATGGACACAGAACTGTTCCTAGAGAGTAGTTATCAATGATTCCCCATGCTGGCCACTCCAGAGTTGTGCAATGTTTTTTATGTATTTACTTTTTCACGCAACGCATGGTCAACCTGTGGAATTCCTTGCCAGATAATGTGAAAGCCAGGACTTTAACAGGGTTCAAAATAGAGCTAAATAAATTAATGGAAGATAGGTCCATCAATGGCTATTGGCCAGGATGAGTAGAAATGGTGTCTCTAGCCTCTGTTTGTCTTGAAATGGATGACAGGAGAGGGATCACATGATGATTACCTGTTGGGTTTACTCTCTCTGGGGCATTTGGCATTGGCCACTGTTGGCAGACAGGATACTGAGCTACATGGACCTTTGGTCTGACCCAGTATAACCGTTCTTATGTTATGTTCTTATGTTCTTATTCTACTTCATGCTGATTAAGGCCTCAAATGGAGTATTGTGTCCAGTTGTGGGTGCCACATTCAGGAAAGATGTGAATACATTGGAGAAAGCCTAGAGTAAGCAACAAAAATGATTAAAGGTTTAGATATAAGACGTATGAGGGGGATTGAAAAAACAGTGTTTGTTTAATCTGGCAAAGGGAAGACTGAGGGGGAACATGATAACTTTAATTACATAAAAGATTGTCACAAGGAGGGAGAACATTGTTCTTGTAAGGCCAGAAGCAATAGGTTTAAATTGAAGTAAGGGTTCTTCAGGTTGGACATTAGGAAAAAACTTCATGTCAGGGTGGTTAAGCACTAGAATAAATTGCCTAGGAAAGTTGTGGAATGTCTGTCATTGTCTGTCTTGAAAATCTGCCTTGAGTGCAGGGGACTAGAGTAGATGGCCTTTTGAGGACCCTTCCAGGCCTGTGATTTTATGTTCATGTGGAAAGTAGGACACTGTAAGGTTCAGTCCAGACCAGTGAGGATCTGTGTGACAGTTTGTTCTGCAGCTTGAGGTGCCTCACAATGTTTTCTTTCCCAAATTGGTCTCCTCACAAGCGATGCTCAGGTTGCTCCCTGATTGTCTGTGCATAGTCATAGCCCTGGTCTAGTAGTTCTGACTCAGTCGTCTGTCAGCAAACACCAGCTGCATTCTGGCTTCCAGCAGCCTTTGTTACTACTTGCACAGGGACTCCCAACACAGTCCCAGTCATGGATTTCCCTCCAAAAGTGTATATTCTGCATTATCCAGCCCTCTACTGCATAATCCAGGTATATTAGGTCCATTGCTCCTCTAAGGGGCTCAACATACAACAGTCTGCTCCCCTAAAAGGAGTTACCCAAACAATTCACTTCACTTGATTAGTTTAATTAAAGAATAAAACAAGTTTGTCTAACTCAAAGAGAGACTTAAAGTGAGTACAAGTAATGAAGCATTAAAGTAAAAAATGGTTCTTCTTCGAGGAATGTCTGTGTGGGTGCTCTACCTTAGGTGTTTTTGCGCTGCAGTGCGCCTGTCTGGAAAATTTTACTAGCAGTGGCTTTGACAGCTAGCTCACACATGCACAAAAGCACTACACACACTAGGTGGCTAATGTGCATGAGCGAGGTACGATCTCCTCAATTCCTTCTCTGCCGCCACTGTTGTCGGTTGGAACCCGCAGTGTGCTCTGCAGTTTTTTCCTCAGAGAGACAGCTAGTCTTAGTTTTTCTTTTCCTTTACTTAGTTTGCCTTTTTTGTTATATTTTTACCATAATCTTTACATTCAAAAATACACACCTTCCCTCTTTGGTCATTCTCAAAGACAATACAGCCCTAGAAAATGCCAGTGACAGGGGAGAAGGCAACAGCCAGCCTACCAACCCACTCCATCTCAGTCCTCTAACTCTAGGCAAAGATTTTGAAGGTCTGGTTGAGAGCCGTCAGATTCATTTTCTCACACCCGAGCCTCTGATCACCCTAGTATCCAACCACAGATTAACACCGTTTTACCATCAATGGTGCCTCATAATGACAGACAAATGGGTTCTGGATGTGATAACGTTTGGTTACTGCATCCCCTTCCTATCTCCTCCCAAAACCCACCCACCCACCCTGTCCCTCTTCAGGGACCCATCTCACGAGACTATTCTATGTCAAGAGATTGACCACTTGCCCCATATCAATGCAGTGGAAAGAGTTCCACAACAATATCAAAACACTGGCTTCTACTCCCGATATTTTCTCTCAGAGAAGAAGTTGGGGCTGGAGACCCAATCTCGATCTCAGAGGCTCTCAACAGATACGTCTCGTTCTAACTCTTCAAAATGGTTACCCTCTCCACCATCATACCCTCCCTCAACAAAGATGACTGGCTGGCAACTCTCGACCCCCAAGCTGCATACTTCCATGTGTCCATACACCCTGCACACAGGAGGGACCTAAGGATTCACAGCAGGAGGACATTTCCAGTCTACAGTATTACCTTTTGGCCTGTTCATGGCGCCAAGGGTCTTTTCCAAGGTCTTGTCAGTTGTGGCGGTCCACCTGCAAAGACATGGAGTGTCAATCTACCATATCTCGATGACTGTCTTATAAGGGAAGGGGCAAGTCATTCCAAGAAACTCAGGACTTGGTCACGACCACCATGGCGCTGTTCCGTGCACTTGGCCTCCAAATCAACCTACACAAATGCCAGCTCCAGCCAACCCAAGTCCTAAAGTTTATAGGAGCTCAACTTGATTGCATCTGTGCTATTGCATCCTTACCCCATCAGAGGTTCCTGATGTCGTACCTCGGTGTTTTCGTACCTCGGTACCTTCGGTGGTCTGGACTGTCAGTGTCAGCGTCGTCTGGTCAGGGTCGTCCTGGCGCGCTCCTGACAGGACCTCTACTCTGTCGGTGATGATAAACTTTCGGCTGCGTGCTTAACAATTGGTACTCCCTTTATCTAGAGTGTTAGACCCCGTGCACTTGGGTCAACACAAGAGATCTCTGAGAGGCTCCGGAAATGACAGATGCAGGCAAGGTTTGAAATCAATCGAGCAGGTTTATTGTCAAATGCGAAGCTCTACCAGTTGGTAACAGAGATCAGTACAATGTTACACCACTGGGCACTATGGCCTGCGTTGACAAGGTACCAACACCACACAGGCCTATTGCCATATATCAGGGTATGTCTACACTACCCTCCTAGTTCGAACTAGGAGGGTAATGTATGCATACCGCACTTGCTAATGAAGCCCGGGATTTGAATTTCCCGGGCTTCATTAGCATAAGCGGGGAGCCGCCATTTTTAAATCCCCGCTGCTTCGAACCCCGTGTAGCGCGGCTACACGGGGCTCGAACTAGGTAGTTCGGACTAGGGTCCTATTCCGAACTACCGTTACTCCTCGTGAAACGAGGAGTACCGGTAGTTCGGAATAGGCACCCTAGTCCGAACTACCTAGTTCGAGCCCCGTGTAGCCGCGCTACACGGGGTTCGAAGCAGCGGGGATTTAAAAATGGCGGCTCCCCGCTTATGCTAATGAAGCCCGGGAAATTCAAATCCCGGGCTTCATTAGCAAGTGCGGTATGCATACATTACCCCGCTAGTTCGAACTAGCGGGGTAGTGTAGACATACCCTCAGATATTAACAGCAGTTAGTCAAAGTTAAGCAACTGTGAATTCTGTAAGTTTAGGCAATGACACCTGCCGTTCAGGCGCCTAGTGCGCCCCCCCTCAAGGTCGGCCGGAGAGCACCCTCTGCGGTGTCCTTTTATAGACAGGTACAAACAACTTACATCATTTCTTTACGTACCAGGTTACCACCTTCTGTTGCCTAGTTACCACCCCTCACCTTATGGAAGGGGGGCTTACTTACTATCCTTCATGCTGTCAGTTCTGACCTGGTCCTGAACCTAGGTCGGTATGTGCATTAGTTTTTAGGGAGTTTTTGTACCAAGACATTTCTTATTAAGATGTTCCATTACTCCCCTTTGGCTCACAGTCTGTACCCAGTGCCTCCCTGTGTCCTTCCATGCTCAACCTAACTTACACAATCACACAATTATCAATAGGGCTTCTTTCTTGGCTCCTGTGTTACTGAACCAAAGTCTTGCTCACTAGATTGCAGGCCTGTTGCTGTTTTCATGTTACAGGCCTCTATTTAGGCCTGCTGACTCCATGTTACTGACCCTCAACTTACTGCAACTCGCAATTCTACAATTAGTACGACTTCATACCACGGCCCCTCAACTTCTTGCCATGGCGTGCCTCCAGCTACTAGACCAAATGACAGCAATGACGAGTTGTCCTGCATGCCAGATTACACAAGGCCTCTGCAACACTGGCTGAGCACAGTATGCAGACCTTGGATACACAGCCTGCACAAACTGGTCTTACTTCTGAACATGGTCAGATGCTCCTTCCAATGGTGGTCACAAGGGCAAATGTGTGCACTGGGATCCACTTCCACAGGCAAGCCCCATCATTCACCGTCATCACAGACACATTGCAGCAGGGCTGGGGAGCTCACCTGGATACTTTCACCACACAAGCATGGTAGACCCACACAGAGACCACGATGCACATCAATGTACTCGAACTCCGAGCAGCATACTATGCCACCCACATTTTGAGAACCATAATTCCAACTCCACAGTGCAGATCTTTACAGACAACCACACTGCAATGTTCTACATAAAGAGGCAGGGAGGGACGAGATCCTATCCCATGTGCAGAGAGGCAGTTTGGTTATGGACTTGGTGCAATGCTCACAATATAATGTTAATTGTCTCATATCTCCCCGGCAAAGACAACAAAACCTCAGACAATCTCCGCAGGAACTTCCCTGCGAACCATGAATGGGAACTAGACCCCACCATCTTGCATCAGATTTTTACACAATGGGGCTTCCTGCAGATCAACTTGTTTGCCACCAGTGCCAAGAAAGAGTCTAAGCTACTGTTCACGTGTGGGCATTGGAACACAAGCCCTAGGGGACGCATTCACAATTTACTGGGGGACGACCCTCTTAAACGCTTTTTCCCCCATACCGCTTCTCCATCAAGTAGTCATCAAGGTGCACTTAGACAATGCCAATGTCATACTGATAGCACCAGACTGGCTGAGACAGACATGGTATACCTACCTACTGCAATTGTCAGCCGATCGCCCACAATGTCTCCACTGGCTCCCACATCACCTTACTCAATGTTGTTGTTTCAGCATCCTCATCTCCATACCCTGAACCTTCAGGCCTGGCTCCTCAATGGCTCACTTCACTAGAAACAGAATGCATAGATGAGGTCCAACAGATCCTCCTTAGCAGTTGGAGAACATCCACTTGCAAAACTTAACTGTACACATGGCAACGATTCTCCACCTGGTCTCACCTCCACAATCTTGACCCATCTTCCACTCCATTGCCCATGGTCCTGCAATACATAACCGAACACAAGATCTCAGGACTTTCACTCAGTTCTCTGAAGGTTCACCTTTCAGCCATAACCGCTTTACACCAGCCAATAGCAAATCACTATTCACACATCCCATGACCAAAAAGTTCTTCAAAGGATTGCAGAACATTTATCCACCAGTCAAATCTCTGGCTCCCACCTGGGACCTCAGTTTGGTTCTGAGGGCCTTAACTCGTAAAGGAGCTAGCATTTGGACAGAATGATTTGAAGGTCAAGTGCACGGAACAGCTGTTTGAGCCTGTGGTGACCTGCTCTATGCTTCATCTTTCCATGAAGGTGGCTCTACTATGCTATACCCTGTGGGTGCTCCACCACCCACCCTTCCTCTCCTCTGCTTTGGTACTATTTCCATACTTTTCTGGGACAGAGAAGGAACTGAGGAGATCATATCTCGCGCATGCGCATTTGCTGCCTAGCACATGTAGTACTTTTGTGCATATGTGAGCTAGCTGTCAAAGCCACTGCTAGTAAAATCTTCCAGCCAGGTGCACTGTGGCACCAAAACACCTAAGGTAGAGCACCCACAGGGACACTCATCTCAAAGAATGGCAGTTGCCGCAGCGGGTGAGTAACCCTCTCTTACCAGAAAAATAAAGATAAAACACTTAATAAAGGAAACTGGGCTTAAGATGAAATCCTTTACCACATGTTTTCAGTACGTTACTGATAAAACTCTTAGGCCAAGATCTGGTCCCAAAGTCCATAGTGTTTCCTTGGTCTTATGTGGAAGAGAGAGATGGATGGGGAGAAATAACTTGAGTGTTTCTGCCCCTCACTTTTATAGTTCAGTTACTCTTTGAAATGCATTTTCTTGAGGGTTACTGTAATTAAAATTCATTCAAATAGTAAAGAAGGTAACATGGTGTTTGGGGTGAAAGAGGCTACATGCTGTTACTTCTCACCTCTGTTTGCTGAAATGCAGATTTTCCTTGTCTCCTGCTTTCCTCCTCTTGCTCTTGGAGGATCCTGTTTACACCTCATGTGTAAACTGAGGTAAACACACATTTCTTTGTTTAAGACCTGCTTGACCTGTTCTGCCCAGTCTGGGCTATGTGGGTTTGAACATATGCCACCAACATCATTAAGGGGAAATCAAACTTCACATATAATTTTGCCACTTATATTTCACCATGATGATATTGAGCAGCAGTTTATTATTTTTCCAAATGGAATCTTAATAAAACATATTTTGTACAAAGATTTTTACACTTGCGTGTAGGGTGTGCATTCTGGCACAGAAAGGCAGGGGCCTTTTTCCTCCCCAGTTCTGTCCATTCTGTTTCCTTGTATCTGGCAGTTGAGTCTACTATTTGTCTCTTCTTTCTGGCATCAGTGCTCACTCTCTCACTACAGTCTCTTCTGTCTCCTCCTTTTAGGTGTTTTGTCTGAAGAGCAGATCCGGCTTAAGAAACTCAAGAAACAGGAGGATGATCAGGCTCGGACAGTAGTTGTGCGCCCGAACCCCCCATCTCCACCCAACACCCCCCATAAACTGACACCTGAGCAATTGGGCATGATAGAAAAGCTTGTGGCAGCTCAGCAGCAGTGTAACCAGCGCTCATTCACAGACAGGCTCAAAGTGACGGTACAAGCTTAAAGGGCTAACTCCAAAATACAGAGGGAAAGGGGAGGCTGGGTCCATGCACTAACTGTAGGGGGGCATGGCCTGGGGTCCATGCACTAAGTTTATGGAGAAGTCATGGAACAGGGACCATTTGCTAAGTGTGGGGACGTGTGTGGTGACTGAGTGTTAAGTATAGGGGTGTCATGGGAGGTGGCCCATATGCTAATTGTATATTGGGGTGTTGAGGGATTATTTATATTTATTCCTTTTTTTCACTGGCCATTCTCATCCTCTGTGTGTCTTCTCTCCCGCCCAGCCATGGCCTCAAGCTCCAGACCCTCATAACCGTGAAGCACGGCAGCAGCGTTTTGCTCATTTCACTGAGCTTGCAATCATCTCTGTGCAAGAGATTGTGGACTTTGCCAAGCAGCTGCCCGGCTTTCTGGAGCTCACTAGGGAAGATCAGATTGCTCTCCTGAAGACATCTACCATAGAAGTAAGAATCTAGGCCCATCACAGTTGATATCAGTAGAGAAGAATGATTCTCTGGTGGGTGGACTGGATTCTCAATTGAGCACTTGCCTTGGGGAGGAGAGATGCAAGGAACCTCAGATATGGAACCATTATTCCAGTGCTATCCTCTCCAAGCATGGGACACAGTAGCCAATGGGGCAAGAGCACTGGCTGTGTAGAGTTCCCAGCTGCAAATTATCTCTGAGGAAGACACCACAGAGGACTGGACAGGATTTACTTTGTAATTTAGAGGGATACGGGTGGGGGGGGGGGGGGGCGGTGAGTTAGTGACTTTTCTACATTGATGCTCCAGGATAAGCTGTAGGTTCTGTAACATTTTTTCTGGATGCACAGTCAAGCTCTGAGTGTATCTCCCTGGATTGGTTTGTTTTAGGTGATGCTGTTGGAGACCTCCCGGCGCTACAATCCAGAGACTGAAAGCATCACGTTTCTGAAGGACCTGAGCTATAATCGGGATGACTTTGCCAAAGCAGGTGAGCTGAAACCCAGCTAGTGCAGCAGATGGGATGAAAGAAAAAGTATCTCTAGCCCATGCTCTCCCTCTCTTTTTTAATGCAAGCTTCTGGACCTAGGTACAGGGGTTAGGGATTTGGGTGAGGTATATACAGTATGGCTGCGAACGGGAACTTGGCAATGTGCTGCTGGGACCACATTTCCTATTTAACACACAGCTTCAGTTCAGTTACTAGTGCCAAAGATCATAGAGGAAACTGACATGCAGAACTTTAGTGATCTCCTAGCCTCTTCCTTACCCATACTGACAAAATGGGGAAGACAGGATCACCTATCTCCACTGTCATCTGCAGGGACTATCAAGGGGGTCTTTTTCCTCATGAATGTCAGGGTTATATGGCTGCTTTCAAGCTGCCTTATCTGATTTGAGAAGGGTTTACCTGCTGTTCCTCCCTGTGGAATACAAAAAATCCCAGGGGTTTTGGGCAGGCATTCTGGTCAACGAAGAGAGGACATTTAGATTCAGTGAGCAGAGTAGGAAATTCAGAAACCTATTGTGTGCTGCTGTGACTGCTTGGAAATCTATATTACTTATCTGCCAGTGAACTATTCGCAGCATCCTCTGTGGGGCTTAGTTATTCTGGTACCAGGTAGGAACTAAGGAACATAAAGAAATGGCCTGCTTTATTATCTGACACTCATGGTAAATTGTTGGAGTGTAAGTCTCCTATTCTACACAATGCTTGTGTGTGTCATGGAGATTTCACTGGGAGATACTGCTAGCATGGTCCTTGGAGGACTAGTTTGTTTGCACATTCTGTAGAGCTGTAGGAGCTATAGAAGAGGTGACACTAGGATGGACTAATCAGTGCTGGTGGAAGAAAAGTGAACTTTATGCAGTAGCTTGTGGTTTGGTTTGAGACATTTGGAGAAAAGCACAAAGTGCTACAGAACTGTCATTGTTATTTGGTGGTATTAAATAGTCTGAAGGCCAGGTATTAACACCACTGATTCTAGTTGAAATCAGTAGGAGATGAGAGTGCTAATCATTTCTGAAAAGTCAGGCTCCAGCTGTCTTTCCTCTGATTTTGTATCCTAGATCTATCTGTCTCTAAGGGCATCCACAAGAGGTCCTAATTATGTGGAAGTTCCTACCTAACTGTACCTAAGAATTTCCCTTTATGTTCTTGGGGAGCTCCCCATGATCTTTGATTCTAGGGATTTTCATCTGACCCATCTGTGAGAGCTCCCAAAAGTTTGCCAGTAGCAAACTCTAGTGCTTGCAAGAGTCACTCAGAATCTGTGTAAACAGATCATCATTAGCATTCTGCCAGAGATCAATTTTATTATGTTTTCTGTAATCCTATCCCTGTACATGATGATCAGAGTTTAAAAAAAAAAAAGAGGTCATGATGCTGAAGGCCTTAGTGTCTAAGGCTGGGGTAGAGAATCTGTTTTTTTATCTGGGCTACTGACCCAAAAGGAATCTCCCCTCCCTCCCCCCAATATCCCATGGGGTTTGGAGGCTCCAGGCTTCCCCAAGGCTCTGGGGTACTATCAGAAATGAGGGGTTCAGGGTGCAGAATGGGGCTCTGGTCTGGGATGGGGGTGTGGGGTGTAGGAGGGGGCGCAGGCAGTTGGTGTGAGAGGAGGTTTGTGCTGCAGGATCTGGGAGGGAGATTAAGTGTGGGAGAGAACTCAGGGTTGGGGTATCAATGCAGGAGAGGGTTCAGACCTGGGGTAGGGAGTTCAGGTTCTGACCAGGCAGCACTTTATCTCAGGTGGCTCCCAGTAAGTGGTGCAGTAGGGTGGCAGGCTCCCTACCTGCTCACCCTGGCTTTGAGCTACTTGTGAAAGCAGCTGCCATGCCCCAGCCCCTAAGCAGAGGAGACAGGCAGCATTCCATGATGCATGCTGCCTGAACCTGCAGGTGCCACCTCCATAGTTCCTATTGGTCACAGTGAGGTGCAGAGCTGTCACTGGGGCAGCATGCAGAGCTTCCTTGATTGCCTCTCCCTGAGGGGCGGTAAGGACATGCTAGCGAGATCGTGATGTTATGAAATATATGGCACCCTACAGGTAAAACAAAGCAGGAGGCATGTAATTCTCCCTCAAGGAGGTCAGTCACAAATGTAATTAACACATTATTTTTAATGAGCATCATTACCATAGAAGCACAGCCTCAATTGGTGCAACCATGAAGGGGCATATGAATGTTTAATATAGCAGGCATTTAAATACCTTGTAATGCTGGCTACAAAATAGTCATGAGAATGCCCATTCTCACTTTCAGGTGACATTGTAAATAAGAACAGTGGTATCTCCCATTAATATAAACATATTTGTTTGTTTTAGCAATTGGCTGAACAAGAAGTAGGACTAAGTGCACTTATAAGCTTTAAAATTTCATATTATTTTTTTAGAGAAATAAATACATTTGTAAAAAACTACATTTGTAAGTTGCACTTTCTCAATAAAAAGATTGCACTACAGTACTTGTATAAGGTGAATTGAAATTTGCTACTTTTATAATTTACAGTGCATATATTTATAATAAAAAATATAGTGTTGTAGTTGAAATCAGTACGTTTGAAAATGTAGAAAACATCCAATATACTTAATAAATTTCAATTGGCATGCTACTGTCTTAGTCTGTTTAAAATTGCAATTTTTAATCATGATTAATTTTTTAATTAATCATGAGTTAACTGTGATTAATTCTATCTAGGGCTGTTAATTAGAGAGTCTAAGGAAGGGAAGAGATCAAAACCACAAAACAAAGACATTGGACTTCAGTAAGGTAGATTTCAGTTGACTCAAAGAAATAGTAGGCAAGCTCCATGGAAAGAACAATTAGGAAGAAAAAGAGTCAAAGGGGTGGGCAGTTTCTAAAAGATTTAATACTAGAGGCTCAACATCAAGCTTATCTTTTCTCTGCATCAGAATAGGTGAGCCATTGGAGGACATTGTGGTTGCACAAGGAGCTTTTTAGCTATGTAAAACCCTAAAGAGATACATACAGGAAAATGGAAGGAGGGGCATGTTACCAAGGAAGTATACATGGGAATAACATGAGCAGATGGGACCATTGTTCCTTCTGAGATTTTTCATCCATGAGCGGAGAGAGTTTTGTCTTGTGCACCAATATTAAGGTCATGTGCACTTGTTCGGATGTGTGCCACTGTGGCACCCAAGTTATAATCCTCTCCCTTTTCCCCCTCTGCTGCCATGTCTCCCATCCTCCCCTCCTCCCATCGGCTCCCCTGGTACCTGCTGCTGCCCCCCCACCCTCCTTTGCTGTCCTGGCTCTTGGCCTTCTCACTCCCTTCAGCCCTTCTTGGACTTGCCCCACCTTGCCTTCCTCTAACCTCTGTACCTGCCCTTCCCCCCTTTCTTCCCTCCCCCCCACCTCTCCTCTCCAGTCCCTCTTCTACCACCTCGCTCTACCCACCTGCCCTGCCTCTCTCCTCTGTCCTCTGGTACCCCTCCCCTCTCCTGCCCTCCCCATGTCTGCCTTCTGCATCACCTCCACAATCACCCTGGAACCTGCTCCTTACCTTAACCCTTGTAGCTTCCTGGTGCCTCCCCCTTCCATCACTGCCCCTACCCTCCCCCACAGCACCTGCCTTCCTTGCCCTCTTCCTCCCTGGTGTCCACCCCCGCACTATCCTCTGCTCCAGTTCTTCTCATGCCCCTCTGCACCCTCACACATGACTTGTTCCAAACTCTGCTCCTCATGCCCACCCCTCTTCTCCCAGCACTCACTGCTCCCCTCTTCTCTTCCTTCCTCTTGCTCCCATTACCTCTCCCCTCTCTTCTCCCAGCATCACCCTCTCCCTTTTCCACTCCCACCCCCACTAACACCTTCCTATTCCCCACCACCTCCACTCCTCCTGCCCTTTTCCTTCATTGTCTCCTCTCGGCATTTCTCTCTCCTCCACCCTGCCCCTTGGTGCCTTCCCCTTTCTTCTACTGCCCTGGCCCCTTCCTCTCCCCTCAGCACAAACCCATTCCTCTCCTCACCCCCACTTTCTCCTTAGTTATCCCCCTGCCCTTTCACTTACCTTCTGCCATCCTGATAGCTGCACCTGCTGGGTGGGGCAGCATGGTGGATGGCTGCCCTATGTGCCAGGGCTGGAGCCAGGGCCGTGATGTTACTTTTAATACTGTGGTTCCCTCCCAGGAGCAGCTGCACCGTGGCCCAGCTCAAAGCAGAGCTGCGGTGCTATTTTTAATACCGTGGTCCCGGCCCCAGCTGCTTCCAGAGGCCGGGCCATGCAGCGGGTGGCTGCCCCATGTGCCAGGACTGGAGTTAGGCCATGGTGCTATTTTTAGTACCATGGCCCAGGCTCCAGCTCTGGCAGGTTGCATGGTGGCTGTCCAGCTGCTCCTGGGGTGGGCAGTAACCCACCACACAGCTCCCCCCTGGGAGCAGCTGGGGCCACAGCTGCATGGCTCTACTGAGGGGGGAGGGAATGAAATTCTTGGTGCGTGTCTCTGCAGGTGTGCACCTTACAGGGAACCCTAGTATGGACCGAAGGAGTGTGTGTGGAAAGAGTCAGGAAAGCCAAGGCAAAGAATGAATTACACTTGGCAAGAAGTGTTAGAGACAACAGGAGGGTGTTCTTCAGGTGTGTCAGACAAAAAAGATGAGGTGTAAATCTGCTGCTCAGTGGAGAGGTTGAGCTAGTAATGGAAGATGATAGTAAAGGAAAGTTGCTCAATGTCTTCTTTGTTTCAGTCTACACATACACAACTAGATAAAATACCACAGACCATAAAGAGATGCAGATTGGGATAAATAAAGAAAATCTCAGCTATTCTGACCAATTTGAATTAATTCACATTTGTGGGGCCAAATGCTCTTGATCCAAGGGTACTAAAAAGAATTAGCTGAAGAAATCTCAGAACTCCTGGCAATGTAGTTTAACCAACTCATGGATGACAGGAGAGGTCCTAGAAGACTGGAAAAGGTCTAATGCAGTGCTCATTTTTAAAAGGGGGGAAAAGGAGGAGCGAGGGCATTATCATATATATAGTAGCCCGATGTCTGTGACTCTGTAACGCTGAAATGCTGGCTGTTCTGTCTGGGTGGTGCTGTTGCCTCCCTGGCTGTTCCCTCTGGGCAGCGCTGTTGCCCGTGTCACGTCCTTCGCCTCCCACCGTGGAGCTCTGCTGACTTCTGCGCTGCTCAGCCAGGCCGCCACAAGGGAGCAAGCGGTGCAAGTGTCCGTTTGGGCGCCATGGTCCCCATGAAGCACGGGGGTGCAGTATGGGGAGTGCGGGGCCCAAACAGCCACTTGCGTCGCTTGCTCCCCTGCAGCAAGCTGAGTGCCATGGTGGGAGGCAAAGGGGATAGGGCCCGGTCGTGTACGTTACCGCCCTGTCCCCCTTTGCTTCTCGCCATGGCGCTCAACTGACTTCTGCGCTGCACAGCTAGGCCGCCGCAGGGGAGCCCAAACAGCTGCTTGCTCTGCTTGCTCCCCCGCGGCGGCCTGGCTGAGCGGCGCAGAAGTCAGCTGAGCACCACGGCAGGAGGCGAAGAGGGGCGGGGTGCTGACGTACACGGCCAGGGGGCGGGGCCTGTAGCCTCCGTCATGTCTTTACTGTGCTGACATCTGGTCCAACCAGCCAGGGAGAGTTTGCAACCTGGAGTGGGCCCGAGAGGGAGCACAGGCTGGCGGAGCACAAGCTTCTCCGGTGCCGCTTCTCTCTAGTCGCCTGCTCCATGGCTGCCCACTGCTCAGTCCTCCAGTTGGCACCTGTGAGTGGAGGCTGGGCGCTGAGCCTGGCTGGGGGGAGAGTGGGGGAACGAGGGGGAGGAGGAGGACAACTGGGAGGCTGCAGGATCAGTGCTGGGATGAAGGGAAACGGTGCAGGGGGGCAGCTGGAGCTCATAGGCAGCCACTCAGCCAGGTTGCTGCACAGGAGCAAGCGGCACAAACAGTCGTTTGGGCTCCATGCTCCCCGTGCAGGAGGAGGAGAAGAAGAGAAAGAGAGAGTGAGAGGCAAGAGGGGGAGAAGAGAAAGAGAGACGGAGAGAGAGGCAGGAGATGGAGGAGAGCTGAGAAAGAGAGAAGGGAAGGCAGTAGGAGGAGGGGGGAGAGAGAGAGAGAGAGCGAGAGGCTGGAGGCTCAGGAGAGAAGACCGAGATAGAAAGGAAATACGACATGGAGGAGAGACCTGAAAATCCCATCTTATGATGGGCTAATTGGCTAGTAGGTCAATATTTAGGATTTCAATACTTAGTAACAGTGGTGGCCCATCAATACAGGCGATCTAGGTGGTTGCCTAGGGTGCCAAGAAAAATGGCTGTTGAGGGCTTTCTAGGTGGGGGCACTGATCGCACGTCTCGGCTAGGGCGCTGGTTGCCGGCAGCGCGTCTAGGGCCGCTCCTGCTTAGGAAGCTACAGAGCAATGTATAAAACTTTCAGTTTGCAGACATCCATAGAATAAAGGGGTAATCACTAGCAACTAGGATGGCTTTACCAAGAATAAGTTATGCCAGACTAGCTTGAGAGCCTTCTTTGAGAGGGTAACTGATTTGGTGGATAGGGGAAATGCAGTGGACATAGTGTACTTGAACTTCTGCAATGCTTGTGACAGTCCCATGTGACATTGTGATAAATAAGCTAGAGAAATGGGGCATGACAGAATTACCATTAAGTGGATACACAATTATTTAATCAGCAGCAAACTAAGAGTAAATATTAATAGAATGATGTTGGATTGAATCCAATGGGGATTCCATAGGCTTCTGTTCTGGTCCAATGTTAATATCTTTATTAATGACCTGGATGTAGCTACAGAGACCACACTGAAAAAGTTTGCAGATAACTCAGTGTTGTTAATACTTACGAAGATAGAGCTAACATTCAGAGGGATCTTGATAAATTGTAGAACTGGGCTATAGCCACCAAAATGAAATTCAACAAATAAATGTAAGGTGCTACATTTAGTGAAGAAAAACCAAATGCACAAATAGAGGATGGAGGAAAACTAGCTTGGCAGCAGTGCTGCTCAGAAGGAGCTGGGAATTGTGGCGGATCACAACTTCAACATGAATCTGCATTTTGCATGGTATGTTTTTCAACAGCATTGTATTGCTATTTTAGGTTGCATTACCAAAAGGTCATGCAAGTCATGGGAGGTGATAGTACTACTCCACTTGACATTGGTTAGGCCTCAGCTGAACTACCGTGACAAGTTTTGATCACCAGTGTATTGAAAGGATGTAGAGAAACTGGAAAGGATCCAGGAGTGAGCAACAATGAACAGAGGGATAGAAAGTATGCAGTATGAGCAAAGGCTGAAGGAACTGGGTATGTTCCATTTGGAAAAGAGGAGATTAAGGTGGGGATATGATAGCAGTCTTCAGATACTTCAAAGACTGCCATAAAAAGATGGAAGGCAAGACCATAGGCAATGGGTTCAAACTACAGTATGGCTCAGGAAAAACTTCGTAATGGAACAGACTGTGTTGGGAAATTGTGGAAGCTCTATCAGTGAAGGTTTTTAAAAGGAGGCATCAAAAATAGCCATCTGGTTTTTTTTTATGGTTTAGACGCAACAAATCCTACATCATGGCAGGAGGGCTGGACAAAACAACCTTTGCTGTCCTTAGGCTGTCCATCCCCAATCTGGCTTGGTAATCAGGTACACCTCTGTCCTGTCAGGCTTTTCCCAAGAAACCCAATTAGTGCTAATAGTGAGTAGATGGTAGAGTGTTGGCTTGAGTGGTAGCTCTCAGGTCTGTCACAGGGTCTGACACACACTCCTCAGTAATGGAGCAGTATGAAGGAGGAACCTAGTTTGCCATTGACCCTAGAAAATGTTGGGATAAACTGGATAAGGGAACAGTTTCTCCTGTGAGCTCTGCAGCAAATGTGGGGATGGATCCACCTTCCTCCTTCCAGTAACTTACTGCATGAAAACTGGAAGTGTCATCCAGAAGGTGAGGCACAGAGAACAATGGCCAATGCTAATCTACACACCCTTCTTTCTTGTTTTCTCTAGGCCTGCAGTTCGAGTTCATTAATCCTATTTTTGAGTTTTCAAAGGGAATGAATGAACTACAGCTCAACGATGCTGAATATGCACTTTTAATCGCCATCAACATTTTCTCTGCAGGTAAAAAGCCAGGAACAAGGCAAAGTGCAGCAGCCCTGAATCAAAGTATAGGAAAAATAGAGCACATGTGGGGTCAGATGCTGAGGAGGAATGACAAGCCTATAGCAAAGGAGGCAGGATCCTAGCATGGATGCTGTGGTAACACAGTATCACATATGCTCTGAGTATTCATTATACTCTAACTCTTTGAGTTGCTTCCATAACAAAGGGAATTCTCCACTGCTTCATGACCTGTTCCATATAACTGAAGTGTAGTCTGTAGCATTTCTTCCAGAAACCAGCATTTTATTTGTCTGGTGCAGTGTGTCTCGACCAATGGTACGAGTACGCTTAGGGGTAGTCGAGAGAAGTCGGGGGGTGAGGGTACGTCAACACAACTGAAATTTGGAGAAAACTGAGTTTTTGTTTTAAGTTTTACAGCACTTTATTATTGTTGTACTTTTTACACCCAAAAATTTCTTTGCCCGCCTGGCTACGATTAAGTTGTTTAAACAAATGTTTTGCAATGGTAGAAAAAAAAAGTGTGTGTCTCTGAAAACTGTAGGTACTGAGGGTACTTATATATATATATATTTTTAAAAGGGGTACTTTTAAAAAAGAAAAGGTTTAGAAACACTGCCTGGTGAATGCTCATGTTGGTCCTTTGCTATAGGGTAGTCATGACACCTAGTGGTCAGTGAAAGGCATTTGGAGTCTGGGCCCATTACAGCTTGAGTCCTAAAGGGTGGTGTAGTGGAGCTGTCAGATCAAGTTTGTCTCTATTCTTTGCAATTTACACTCTGAGGGAATCGATATTTTCCTATTTTTCATTATTTCTCCCACAACTGTCTGATAAAAGAGACTCTCTCATCCCTATCTATTGGAGCACAGCCTCACATCTTCATTAGGACTGGTATGTGAGACCCAGTGAGCTAGACCAGGCTGCCGTGGCTCAGTAACCTCCTGCCACAAAGTAAAATCATATTTACTTAATAATCCTTTCAAAATGTGGCTGATAAAGATAGATACAAGAAACTTATTCTCACAACAACTGCTGTCTTGCATAAGGCAAGTTGCCTGTATACTATCTCATAGGGAGAGTATAGGACAAGGCTTGGGAGACACTGTCCAGGGATTAGGATTATATTTTTGTGATAGCAACACTGACCAGGCTGCCTACTGCTGCCTACTAATGTCTAAACTATTTCTTGGCAGACCGACCTAATGTGCAGGATCAGCCCTTGGTAGAGAGACTTCAGCACACCTATGTGGAGGCTCTTCATTCTTACATTTGCATCCACAGACCAAATGTAAGTGCCTAGATGAGCCCTGAAAAAAATGAATAAACTCAAGTGTATATGTGAGACTTGATTGTATGACTGATGTGCCCTCCAGTAGCCCCACTCCTTGAATGAATCCTCTGCAATCAGTGATAATTCACCACTTCCTTCAGCTATTCCCTGATGGTCAGCAACATCATTCTCCTCCAGTGCTGTAGGGAGTTGTGGGTAGACTGGGCAAAATGCTTTGGATTAATAGTTTGATGAAAAATGCAGCTTCAGTTATCCAAAACTTGATTAATTGGGTGGAATTTGGCAAATATGTTAGGTCAGAATTTTTTTTTTTAGAAGTTATAGAACCATAAAATAATAAAATTGTAGGCCTGGAAGGGACCTTAAATGGTCATCTAGTCTAGCCCCCTGCACTGAGGCAAGACCAAATAAACCTAGACCATCCCTGACAAGGGTTTGTCTGTTCTTAAAACCCTCCAATGACAGGTATTCTACATAGTCCAATGATTTATCTATGCCAGGGGTTGGGGAACCTAAGGCCCAGGAGTCATATCCAACCCCCAAGGCTCGGGGCTCCTCCCCTCCCAACATTGGGGAGCTCATGCTGGTTCTTCAGCCCCACATCCCCCCTACAGCTCCTCCTGCAGGGCTGAATCACCAGTGCCCCACTGTGAGAAGAGGAGCCCCAAGCCTTGCGGGTTAGAGTCAGGCAAGCCAGAGATGGAGCCGATCCAAGGGCTCTGCTTGGTGTGGGAAGAAGCGGCTCTATGTGCTGCTGCTTCCCCACCTCAGCTGGTGCAGTAAAGTGCTGCCTGGGGGCCCCCCCCCAATCTACTAGCCTGGGCCCCCTTAGGTTCTGCTATGCAAGGGGAATGTGGGGAGTGTCTTTCTGTGGGGAGTCAGGGGACATGTCAGTTAGGTGGTTTTGGTTGGTGTTTTTTTGTTTTTGTTTTTTTTTTGCTTTTCACTTTTGTACAGCCTTCCCACCCCCCACCCCCCGGGTGATTTTTCTGTGGGTCAGCGACCCCCAACCCAAAAAGGTTCCCCACCCCTGGTCTGTGCTTATAGTTAGAACATATTTTCCTAATATCTGACATAAATCTCCATTCTTGAAGGTTAAGCTCATTATTACTTAGACTTCCTTCAGGTAAATATAATTTATTACAAAATATAGTTTATTACAAAATTTATTTGAAAACTTACCAGGTCTCCACTCCATCTTTTTATTTCAAGATGGAGCATACCAAGCTTTTTTAGCCTTTTCTCACGTCAGGATTTCTAAACTATTTATCATTTTTGTTGCTCTCCCCTGGACTTTCTCCAGTTTATTCGCATCTTTCCTAAAATGTGGCACACAGAACTGTATTCAGTCTACCAGCAGAAACCTCACCAATGCTGAGTAGAGCAAGATAGTTATCTACTGTTTCTTAATACAGTCCTGAATACAGGCAGTCCCCGGGGTACATGGATCCGACTTACATCGGATCCCTACTTACAAACGGGGTGAGGCAACTCCGCACTAGCTGCTTCCCCCCAGCAGACCAGGGAGACGCGGAGCGGCTTTTCTCAGCAGACACCTCAGCTTGAGAATAAAGGACTGAGGGAAGTGAGGTGTGGGAGAATAAAACTGAGCTCTGGAGAAATGTTTGGCTAGAGTTTCCCCTACAATATGTACCAGTTCCGACTTACATACAAATTCAACTTAAGAACAAACCTATAATCCCTATCTTGTATGTAACCCGGGGACTGCCTGTACTAGCCTTTGTCACAACTCCATCATGTTGTCTCATATTCAGCTTGAGTCCCTATAACTCCCAGATTCAGTTAGCACCTGAAGTACCCTAGGATGAATTCTATAAGGTCTGTCACCTTTAATACATCTAACTTATCTAAATATTATTTCCCCCTTGTTGTTAGTAGTGTTAAGTATTTGGTCACCATTAATCTTTTTATTAAAGCAAAATAGGCATTACATACCTCAGGTTTCTTGATACATGATTTATTAGCTCTCCTCTGCTAAGTAGTGAACCTACATTTTCCTCTCTTACTCTTAGGCTGTGTCTAGACTGGCAAGTTTTTCCGGAAAATCAGCTGTCTACACTGGCCACTTGAATTTCCAGAAAAGCACTGACAATCTCATGTAAAATCATCAGTGCTTTTCCGGAAAAACTATGCTGCTCCCGTTCGGGCAAAAGTCTTTTTCCGAAAGACTTTTGCCCAAAAGGGCCAGTGTAGACAGCATAGTACTGTTTTCCGCAAAAAAGCCCCGATCGCGAAAATGGTGATCGGGGCTTTTTTGCGGAAAACCGCATCTAGATTGGCCACGGATGCTTTTCCGCAAAAAGTGCTTTTGCGGAAAAGCATCCTGCCAATCTAAATGCGTTTTTCCGAAAATGCTTTTAACGGAAAACTTTTCCATTAAAAGCATTTTCGGAAATTCATGCCAGTGTAGACGTATTTATAAAGCCTCTTCTTATTGCCTGTTGTGTTTTTTGCTACATGTAACTCATTTGTGTCTTAGTCTTTCTGATTCTGTTCCCACAAGGTTATACTAGGTTTTTTTCATCCTTATGAAATTATCCACGTTTCCACATTTTGTAGGATTCCTCTTTGATTTGGCGAAGCCATATTGAGCTCTGAAAGAGGGCACTCACCTCTCATGAGCATCTCTAGTGGTCTAGGTGTGATGCTGCTGTTTTTTTTTCTCCTGACATCTCCTATAAGTTGGTAGCTTCATTAGGGGCATCTACAGTGACTCTGCTCTCCAACCAAGTCACACATTCAGTATGAATGAACAAACTTACCCCTTCCAGGGTAACAAGAAGTTCAGCATATTATCAACCCCGATACAGATCTTCAGCCCTGTGTCTGGGCCCTTTAACACTAAGGCTTCTCAACAAACTTTGTCCCTTTCTCAAGACTTGCACTACTTCCCCAGTGGGAGAACTGAAGGAAGCCCATTAGGCCAACTCCCAAAACAGCACCCAGTTCACTGCTGCCATTTCTTGAGCCTTTTCTCAGCTGACTCCTTTCCTTTCACCCATCACCTTAGGGTTACTGTTATCAGATCCTCTTGTTCTCAGGACCAGGCTATTCAGTGCAGAGCTATAGGATGGATTGGGGCAGTAGCCCCAGGCCTCCTTAACTGACCTATGGATGGAGGGACATAGGAGATTACTGGAGCCTGGTATGAGGCGATAGCAGGGCCCCCCACCCGCTCATCACCCAGATGGAGGGAGTCGGAGCAGCCTGTGCCACCCTCCCCGCCCGCAGTTCTCAGCTTCTCCATGACAGTGGGAAGCAGAGCATCCCAGGCCCAGGGCACTACCTTTCCTGCTGCTGTGGAGAAGCAGGGTGGAGCAGGCTGCTATGCTGCTCCAGCTCCTGCCATCCGTGTAGTGAGTGTGGGGGGTATATGTGTCCCTGCTCCTGTAATCCTTCGGGGCCACATTGCTCAGGGGAGGAGGAAAGGGAGCAGAACAGGAGCATGGCTTGGAGAAGGGGTGGACTGGGGGCCCCACCCCCAGAACATGGGGAGGGCGGGTGGTGCATGGCCCCAGACTCCCTGGCCCCAGAACACAGGCAGAGAGGGTGGCATGTGGCCCCAGCTTTCCTAGCCCCAGAACACGGGGAGGGCAGGTGGTCTAGAGCAGCAACAGTCCACCTCCAGTATGCTTACAATAGGCATTCTGAGGGTGGAGTATGAGTGGAGCCAGGCTGGCTGTTTGGGAAGGCAATGCCTTCCCCTGCCTATTATACCCACCACCCCTGCTGCTGTGCTCTGATTAGCTGCTTCTGTACAGCCTTTCTAAGCAATCCTTTACTGCTGTGTTATCGTTACTGCTCCTTTTCTGGGGCTGGGTGTAGTATGACACAACGCCTCCAGCAGGGGACTTTAAAGGGCAAGGCACACCCAGGCACAGCCTTTTACTCTTTATATCTTTCCCTGCATTGGACTAGTTTGCTTTAGTGATTTTAATACTGTCTTTGAGAAACTGCCATCTTTCCTGAGCTCGTTTTTACCTTAGGTTTTCTTCCCAAGGGGCTTTACCTACCAGTTTTCTGGGTTTTTTTATCTTTATTCTGCTGCTCTTACTCCTCATTCCTGTCTTCAGAATCATAAAGTGATTTCATAATCACTTTCATTCATGTTGCTTTCATCCTTCTGATTCACAACCAGTTCCTCCTGTTGGTTAGAATCAAGTCTAAATGTGCTGTCCCACTGGTTACTACCTCTACCTTCTGAAACAAGAAGTTGTCCCTAGTACATTCAAAGAACCTATTGGAAAGTTTGTGTTTTGCAGTATTACTTTTCCTACAGATGTGTGGTTAGTTAAAGTCCCCTATTACTATCAGGTCTTTTGTTTTGGATATTGCTGTTATTTGTTGTAGAAATACCTCTTATGCCTTCTTCTTTAGACTTTGGTGGTGGATAGTAGACCCCCTACTATAACTTGCTTGTTTTTCCCCTTTTATTTTTTCTCAAGAGTCTTTCAACTGGTCTGGCTCGCACTTCTTACTGGATGTCAGTACAAGTGTATTTTTTTATATAATGCAATACCTCCCCCCTTCCTCCCTGCTTTTCTCACGTGAACAAGATATACCCTTTTATATCAATATTCTAGTCATTAGATTTATCCCACCAAATTTCAGTGATGACAATTAAGTAATAATTTGGCTTAGGTACTAATATTTCCACTTCCTCCTTTTTATTCCCTATACTCCTTGAATTTGCATATAGACATCTAAGATGAGGAGCTGATTCCTTTATTGTTTCCCTCTTGCTGCTCCTATGAATATATCAAAATTTGTCATGTTACTCACATCTACCTTCCTATTAAGATCACCTTTTGTTATATCTACCTATAGGTTTATGTTTCCTGCCCCCCTTTGAACTTAGTTTTAAACCCTGCTAACCAGATTGGTGAGTTGATGTCCAAAGATGCTCTTCCCCTTCTTTGTCAAGTGGAGACCATCTTTTCCCAGCAGTTCTCCTTCCCAGAACAGCATACCATGGTTGGGGAAGCAAAAGCCCTTCTGTCAACCTCATCTCTGCAGCCACTTTTAGACTTTTTGTTCTGAAACAGTGTTTCAGTCAAACTTTAGTTAAATTTATTCTAAAAGACCTGAAAAAATGTAAACAAAAATTGTTTCAGATTGAACAAAATGTTTCATTCGACCCATAATGATCCCCCCCATTTTTATTTTGGCTACTAAGTGAAAATATCAGTTATTAGTACAGATATACTTACGAAGTCCCCTCTATAACCTGCAACATTCCCAGCAGTACCCTAACTGGGAAAGGCTGAGTCTAGAGTAGCTGTGATCTCTCTTGACTAGTGCTGCTGTCCAAGTCTGTACTGCAAGATGCTTGTGTTGGAGAATATGAACTTGTGCTTGTGAGCAATAGTCTGGATTTACTTATGACTATGTATTTGTGTGACCTTGCAGGACCATCTGATGTTCCCTCGGATGTTAATGAAATTGGTCAGTCTTCGGACTCTAAGCAGTGTCCACTCCGAACAGGTGTTTGCCCTTCGACTACAGGACAAGAAGCTCCCTCCGCTGCTCTCAGAAATCTGGGACGTGCATGAGTGATTGTGTATTCCCAAGGCACTGACCTGTTGAAGTAACATCATTACCTATCCCTTGCAAACCAGAAGCCAGCCTCCCCTCTCCAAAGCACTGAACTGTGGGCTGGGCAGTGCAGAGTGATGAGTCTGTGGTTTCTCTGATGTGATGAGAATGCATAAGGCAGCTGGGAGAGATCAGATGGTTTTGCAATCTTTGATTTATTTTCCCTTCCTTCCCCCTTCTCCCAAAATGGGATCACATCTGAAAATAATAGAGATGAAGATCCTATGCCATGTTTCCTCAAAGTTTCTTTATTTTTTTCTAAGTACATGTTCTAGGGCCGTGGTCCCCAACACGGTGCCCGCGGGCGCCATGGCGCCCGCGGGGGCATTTGCATGCGCCCGCCAGGTGCTCGGGGCTGGCCTGGCCCCGGGCACATGGCACGCTGCACTTGGCGGGGGGAGTGCCGGTGTATAGTCCAAAAGTGAACCTTCTCAGTTTTTGTGCTGCACTGGCCCTGGGCGCGCGGCGCTTGCGGGGGGAGGGTGGAGGGAGGGGGCCCCACCCCCGGGCATGCGGCTATGGGGGGGGGCCGCCCCCGGGCATGCGGGTATGGGGGGGCCGCCCCCGGGCACCCGGCGGGCGAACGGCCACGCCCCCTGGCGCCCGACAACCTGAAAAGGTTGGGGACCACTGTTCTAGGGCTTTGCCCCACCTATTCTTTCCCTTCTCATTGATTCTGAAAGTGAATTTGCAGGAACTTGCTAAACCTTCACTGACAGCATCTTAGCCCAAGAGGCTTCCCCAAGGTTTCTGAGGCAGGGTCCCCTGTGTATGTGGATTTGAGGAACTCAGGGAAGTATCATGTGGATGTGCTAGGGGGATTCCCTGTATTTAAAGTCTCTGTTATGGGCTGCCCTTCACAAAAATTCCCAAAGAAGATGCTGTTGGTGGCATTCCCTTTTTGTGAAGCTTCATCTCTAAAACTGTTTTTTGCATTCTGGCTCTCATGTGGCAAGTAGATACCTTGAATGTGCAGTGCCATTTACTGAAAATTGTTCTGTAGACAGGGAACATCTTCTGTGTACCATAGAGAAACCATGAATCATTTAGCTGCTTTTTAAAAATAAGATTGCCCATCACGAAAAGCAATGACTTTAAAAGCAATGACTTGAAACCATGGAATAGATGTTATGTTGGTGTTTATGGAGAAGAGAGAGGAATGGAAGATGCATCAGAGTCTGGGCAGTAGAGGTGATGGAAGTATGTCAAGAATCACCAAAAATTTAGTATGTTTAGTGTGTTGCAGTGCAAGTGAAGATTATCAGCTGGGGACAGAGAATGCATTGCATTTATAGAATAGTAAAGGTCATTGCCTAACCTATGATCTGAGTAGCTCTCTCAGAACCCCATCTTTAGGAGTATTGAGCATAACCAACTCTGCTGAACTGTTTTTCTTTAAAAAAACAACAAATGGTCTGGTAGCACTTTATAGACTAACAAAACATGTAGATGGTATCATGAGCTTTCATGGGCACAGCCCACTTCTTCAGATGACTGGAGTTTTGAGTTTAGGATGTGCAGACCCAAAATAAATAGGAGAGAAGGGGAGGGGGGAGAAGGAAGGGATGGGAGATAGGGAGCAGAGGGTATAGAAAATTCAGGAAGGTAGAGGGAATCAGTAAGTTTCTGAGGATTGGGTATTTAAAACAAAGCAGATAAGAATCAAAGTCAATTGATAGTATCCTTCCTGACATAGGAGTCTACATAAAGAGCTGTTTGCACCTTCATTGAGTATTAGGTAGTTAATGTCCTAACCATCCTTCATCACAATTGAGTCCATTAGCATGAGAATTTAATTTGCAGATGAACTCTAATTCCAATGCTTCTCTGTGTATCTGGCTAGTAGAATTAGTTTGTGACAAGACAGCCACTTGAAGATACGCCTACACTGCATGGTTTTTGTGCAAAAACCTGTGGAGCATCCACACCTCAATTGCACTTTTGTGCAAGTAAATCGACAGTAAAATGGCAGAACAGAGGGCTTTTTGCGGTGCAGGTAAGCCTCCTTCTGTGAGTCATAATGCCTTTTTGCGCTACAGCTGTTGTGCAAAAAGGCATGTGTGGATGCTCCGCAGGGTTTTTTTGCGCAATTAGAGCCAATCTGAAAAAGTACAGGTGCTCTGATGGCCATTCTGTGAATGGCCATCAGAACTTTCTTGTGCAAGTGCGTCCATGCAGTGTGGACGCTCTCTTGTGCAAAAGTGCAATGCAAAAGTGATGTGCTTTGAGGTGTGGATGTGCTTTTGTGCACTAAGTTATTGTGCAAGAACTCTTGCACAAAAGGCTTCTTGCGCAAGAAGCCTGTAGTGTAGACATAGCCTTAAGGTATTTCCAAGAATATGGTTAGTAAGGCTGTGATTGTCATGGAGGATGCGGAATTCACAGAATCCATCACTTCCAGTGACTTCTGTGACACTGGCAGACCTGCAGCTGACTAGCTGCTGCCTGCAGCAGGGGACCCCGTAACAGCCCAGCTTCTGTGATCAGTAGGGGGACTCTCCTGCAGCTCCCAGTGGCGAGACCCACCACAACTGATTTCTGCTGCTGGCATCAACCCGTAAGCTCCCCAGTTGCCACCACTGGCATGAGCTCCCCCTGTAGCTGCTCATCCATGTCAAGCAGCTGGATCCCCCTGCCACTCCCAGTCACTTTTGGTGGCAATAGAGGGATCCCCGAGCTATTCAGCAGCCGGGGGTTCCCAGCAGCTCTGCAGCTGCTGCTGCTGGCAGGGGTCTCTCCTACTACTGTTCAACTACCATGAGCAGCCAGGGCCCCATCACAGCTCCCAGTCATTGGCAGTTGCAGAAGAAGGATCCTGGAACTACTCAGCAGCTGAGGCCATGAGGTTCCCTGCAGCAACTCAGTCTCCATCACTTGCAGGACCTCCCTCCTACAGCTCCCCCATTGCTGTGGGCAGTGGGGAATCCCCTGCAGCTCCCAGTCCCATAGGGCAGCAAAGGAAACCCCTCATACTCACTGGGCATTGGGGTCTCTGTAGCTTCTACCCACTGTAGAAGGGAGGGGGGATAATGGAGCTGGATCTTCCTCCTTCCCCATTTTGTTAGTGATGTTTTTAGTAAAAATCAGGGACAGGTCATGGCTTCCATAATTTTTTATTTTCTTCCTGTAACCTCTCTCTAATTTTTACTAAAAATATCCATGACAAAATTGTAGCCTTAGTGTTTAGTGCAGGGGTGGGCAAGATAAACCTGACCTTCCTTCTGCACCCAACCTCCATCCCAGACTCTGAACCCCCTCCATAGAAAAGTGCAGCTCTTGACCATTTACCAAAATCTTGGAGTGCCCCCCCATCAAAAATTATTGTCCATCTCTGGATTAGTGGGATGTGAAGGCATCTCTGTATGATGAATACCCTCTTGTCCTGGTATAAATACTTACTAAATCCTCTTCTCTCCACCTTGTGCATCCTGAGATTCACTCACCAGTGACCTGTTGGTCCATAAGTATTTTAGTATTTAGAGAAATAATTTGTTTGACAAAACAGAGAAGTGTCATTGCAAAAAGTGTTCCTCATTCTGCAAGAAACAGAGTGTATTTGATCCCAGAGGTAACTTTAAGACTCTTGGTGGCCTGATCTTAGTTTATCTTCTCTGTAACAGGGATTTATGTTTGTTTGCCCAGTGAGTATCCTGAGAGCCTTCGTTCATATGGCTCCTCGTTTTGGGCTGTGTATGTGAGCACCATGTCTGTAGCAAGGGCTTTTTGTCCATTTTGCACTCAAGGTTGGTTCCCTGCCTCTAGCCTTCACTCTGCACCTTTGTAAAGCACTTGTAACAATCTGTAAAATAATCTGTTGTTTTTTTATAACTCATTGCAATTGCAAAATTACTTGTTTAAATCTGTATTTTTAACTAATCTGTTTGAGAAATGTTAATGTTTATACAAAAGAATAAAGCCTAATACAATATTTTTGACAAGCTATGATGCACCATCTTTTTAGGGTTGACATAAACTGTTCATCTTTTGAACCTCAAGTTAATAATTAAAAAGGAGAAAACACAGCATGGAGAAGGAAATGGTTGCGAATGCAAAACTGTGTGGCTCCAATTTAACTTCCTTCACCCTCTCCACATGTTGGAGAAATCTCCTATGAAAGTCACCAGCTTGCTGCACATCTTTCTGGGACCCCAGCTGACAGAGGGGTGCTTTGTGCTCCCCCCGAAAGGGGGGGTACAGGTTGCACCGTGGAGACGGTGCTGGGGGACTGGGCTTTTAAGCCGGGTTCCCCCCCTTGCTGCCTCTGATACAGAGGCAGAAAGGGCTGGGGGGGCGAATGAGAATAGTAGGCTTATCGTATTCTGTGAAGTAGGGTATCCTTAGATGGGGGTTGCAGCCTATTTTAGCACGTGTTCATTAAGCCCCTTGCCTTCAGCAGATCAGGGACCTAGCGCTGCTTGGCTTCACCTCCTGCCGGGTCTGCAAGGGGGGCCGGCTGATTTCCCCAGGTCCCGCCCTGCTCAGCCGAGGCCGGTGCGACCCGCATGCAGCCTGCAGCGCCCCTCCGCCTTGTGGTGCCGAGGTGTTCTCGCCGCTCCCCCTCCGCCGTGCGTAAGTGGTTCGCTCCCTCCCGCCCTCGCCCGGTGGTTCGCTCCGCTCCGGGCTCTGGATGCGGAACTGGCCGGCTGGCTCAGAGGAGCGGCGGGGCGGCGCGGGAAGCGGCTGGGGGCTGCAGGTAGAGGCAGGCCCCGCGCCGGGGGCCGCGTGTGGAGGGGGCTGGAGGAGCCGGGGGAGGCGCTAGGGATAGAGCGCGCCTGGGGGTGGCGGGCGGCCGGGGGCGGGGGGTTCCTGGGGGGCCGGGGCGGGTGCCACGCAGTTGTCCGTGGCGCGGGGGGCGGTTGGGACGCGCGCGGCGGGCACCCGGGAGCTCTGCGGCTTAAGAGCTGTGAGGGGCTGGGAACCACTTGCCCTGGTGTCCCAAGCGGCTGCCTGCCGTGTCCCCCCTTCCCCGCAGTTGTGTGGGGCTGAGCAGTGCGGCTGGGCCCTGCTACCGCTGCCTCCCTTCCCCAGCCTGGTCCGGTGGCGATGCTTTCCGGATGGAGAGTCCTTGGCAAGGTCACGGCGGGAGGGGGGATGCGCCTCACAGCTGCTGTGGACGGATTCTCTGCTCTCGTGTGCCTTGCGCCCGTCGTGTCAGCGGCTCCAAAGGGCACCCTGCAGCTCACGCTCTGCGGCGGTAGGCCTGTCTGGGCTGACAGCTTTGGCATGAAGGCTGCAGGCCTCTGTTAGTGCTGAGGGTTGGCAGGATCCTGCCTGTACTACCTGGGGTTTTCAATTCTTGATCTTGTGATAGTCTAGCACATGTGGACCATTCGGGTACAGACGTATTAGTTGCTCTTCTAGATGAGACAGGAGCTCTGCAGTACTTCTGGCTTCTTCCTGCTTCAAATGGTTTGGGTAAAGGGCTTTGGTAAAGGAGGATTCCTGATTTCTCAATGGTAGCTTGTGTTTGATACAGGTTCACTATAGGTTGAACCTCTCTGGTCTGGCACCCTCAGGACCTGACTGAAGGGATTTGCCAAACCAGGGGAGGTCCCCTGTCATTGGCCTCCCTGCCTGCTGGCCCTCCCTTACCTCCTGTTGCTTCTGGGTCCCTCAGCCCCAGGCTCTGGCCTTGCTGCTGCTGCCCTCTAGCAACAGCCACCCTGCTGTTGGCCTGGCCCTGTCTGCTGCTGGCCCCACCGGGGCTGGTGCTTCCTGGTTGCTGCTGGGGCCTGAGCTCCCCACAGCAACATCCTCCCCCTCCCCCCCGCCATGGGTTCTCTGACAAGTTGACAGCCTCCCTTCCCTATTGGACTAAAAATTTTGCAGGACCAGAGAGTCCCAGTTTAGGGAGGTACAACATGTACACTCTACAAAGTGTGCTTGCTAATCTTGAGGATACAGAATCTTAGGACTAGAAGAAACCACAAGAGTTCATCAAGGCCAATCCCCTGCTCTCATGGCAGGACCAAGCACCATATTGACCATTATGTGGCTTTAGTAAATAGTCATTACCTTTTAGAAGCTGTTGCTAAGGTAACTCTTTGCTGAGAGAGGGTGATTTTCATAGGTCTTGGGATGGTTAGTGGGGGAATTACAAAGAAATATAATGAGTTTGTGGCGGGGATGTGTATCTTTCACGCAAAAGCTAATTAAATTAGGGATAGAGCAAGAAGGTAGTAGCAAGCTGGGCATTTGAAGTGGAGGTGGTTCAGAGAGGAAACTTATGCTCTTCTTCTCTTTCTACTCAGGAAGGGAGTGCTTAGGAAGTTTGCAGACTAGGTAACCAGAAGAAACAAGGCAACTGACTGTTTTGCTTGCAGAAAGATTAGATTAGGAAGTACTTCATAAGTTAAGGACATTTTTCTGGGGGAAGGATGTTGTCCTTTGCTGTTTTGCTCTTTTTTTGGGACCATATTGAAAAAAGGTGGCTTTTAACTAGGGATGTGAAGATTTAACTTTTTAATCCAGGGGTGGGGAAATTCAGGCCTGGGGGCCAGATGAGGACCTCGGCTGCCCTGCATCCAGCCTCTGAGACTCAGGGCCTCCCGAGCATTGGGGAGCCCATGCTGCTGCTATAGCCCCCCAGCTGCTCACCTGAGGATTGCAGCGTGCAAAATCTACTAGGCTATGCCTCCCTAGTTTCTGGTGTGTAAGAATGTGGGGAGTGTCTTTATCCTTCTCAGTGGGGGGCCACAGTCGTTTCTTTTCCCCTGCTTCTCACATGTGGCCCCCGACTGATTTTTCTGTGGGTTGGTGGCCTCCGACCCAAAAAAGGTTCCTCATCCCTAGTGTAACCAGTAAGGTTCATCCTAACCGGGTGATGCTTAAAAGTTCAGGTTAACCAGTGGGATGGAGCCGCAGTGGCTGCTCCAGCCGCAGGGGCTGCTCTAGCACAGCCCCTGCACACATCAGGTCCAGGCACCCCACAGGCAGGGACTGCTCCAAGCGGGATGCTGAAGCAGCCCCTGCCTGCAGTGGTGGGGAGCCGCAGGCAGGGATTGCTCTGGCTAGGCTGGTAGAGCCTCTGCCTGCAGCAGAGGGAAGGGGAGGACTTTCCAGCCCAGTGGTGGGCAGGGAGGGGTACTCCAGCTTTCCCTCTTCAGTCAGCTAACCGGTTAAACAAAATGTTTAACCCGTTAGCCAATTAAATGGGATTTTACATCCCTAGTTCTAACTCTCTGTTGGGCAAAGGTGAAAAAATGATCTGATTAGAGGGACCAGCTGGAGGATACAGTTCTCTGTTCCTGGTGCTTTCCCCTGTCCTTCGTAGTTTCTGTAGCTATGGCTTGAGCCTCACGCAGACAGCTATTTTTAGGTGTATATTAAGCAATATTTTAAAATTATTTAAAAACACCCAGCCACACAACCTTAACTTGGTTCCCATAGATATGGCAATAGAAATTTACTCATGGCAGGGCCAAACACTGTATAGATAATCCCTGACAGGTGTCTGTCTAACCAGCTCTTAAATATCCCCAGTGATGAAGATTCTGCAACTTCCCTAAGCAATTTATTCCAGTGTTTAACCACCCTGACTGTTAGGAAGTTTTTTCCTAATGTCCAACGTAAACCTCCCTTGCTGCAATTTAAGCCCATTGCTTCTTGTCCTATCTTCAGAGGCCCAGGAAAACAATTTTTCTCCCTCTTCTTTGTAACACCTGTTTAGATACTTGAAAACTGCTATCATCTCAGTCTTCTCTCTTATTTAGTTAAAAAAAAAAAGTCCAGTTCTTTCAGTCTTCCTGCATAGGTATTGTTTTCTAGACCTTTAATTATTTCTGTTGCTCTTCTCTGGACTTTCTCCAATTTTTCCACATCTTTCTTGAAATATGGTGCCCAGAACTGGACACAATACTCCAATTGAGGCTCAGACAGCAGAGAGTAGAGCAGAAGAATGACTTCTCGTGTCTTACTCACAACACACCTGTTAATTTATCCCAGAATCGTGTTTGCTTTTTTTTTGCAAGTGTTACGCTATTGACTCGTGTTTAACTTGTGATTCACTTTGATACCTAAATCCCTTTCAGCAGTGCTTCCTAGACAGTCATTTCCCATTCTGTATGTGTGAAATGGATTGTCCTTTCCTAAGTTGAGTACTTTGCATTTTAAACTTATTAAACTTCATCCTATTTACTTCAGACCATTTCTCTAGTTTGTCCAGACCATTTTGAATTTAAACCGTATCCTCCAAAGCACTTGCAACCCCTCCCAGATTGGTAGCGTTTGCAAACTTAATCTTATTCTCTATGCCTCATATACATCATTGATGAATATATTGAACAGAACCAGTCCCAAAACAGACGGCTGTGGACTTGTTATGCCCGTCCAGCATGAGAAACCATAGAGTGAGAATGGATAGAATATTAGACACAAGTTTGGTGTTTTTGCTTTCACATACTACATTGTGATTTGAGTTACATAAGCAGAAGCATCATGTCATGATACTCTCCTTGTTTTTTGTTAGGGTACATGTGCAGATAGGCACTATGTGTGGTTAGTAGGTCTTTTTAGTTTCTATTACTATCCTTTGTCTCTGGTGTGACTGTTTCTGGTATATTGCATTCAGTTCTGGGTAATTCTATTGTAGACTGGAGCTAAAGTGGTCCAGAAAAAAATGTAAACTTTTGTCAAGATTTATTTTCCCCCCATGGCCTGGTGTGGAAACATTGAAAATAAGCAGTTACATGAAATTTTTCTTAACATGAACAGTGAAAGAATTTTTAGAGTAATGTTCAAAATAATAATGTTACTGATACCCTTCAGTTCCTCAAAATGCTTTCTCATAACTAATAAATATTTTAAAATGTTTCTCAAGAGGCATGAGTTTCATCTACAGGATAATGTCAGGTCTATTTACATACTATTTCTGAGCCTAAAGCAGGGCTACTCAACTTTGGAAGTCCCTGGGGCCACAACAATACTCACAGTACATGCCGAGGGGCGTAATTTAAGTGTGGTTACATATACATGCAAATATATATGCAAATAGCTTCTTTCACACTGACAGGCATGAATACAAAGCACTTCACACAATGCCCCCACGCTACTGGCACTTCCTCCCTAGGGACTAGAAACGCCGACACCCTCTGCCCATCTGTTCCAGCCAGCCCATCCATTTGTGTCTTTCAGTGCTCACCCCACCTGGGAGATGCCTCACCATGTTTAAAGAATCCCACGCGCAAGCTGCATGTTGATCTCTGCGTAAACCCAAACCGCACCATGGGCCGCCAACAAATGGGCTGTGGGACACATGTTGAGTAGTCCTGGCCTAAAGGTTATAACCTCCCATTTTGTTTACAACAGTACTGATGCACCCTGTTATTGACATTTTTTTTCCTATTTGCCAAAAGGCAAAATAGAAACAAAATCCTAAAACCAAAAAAACACCTAGGAGCCTTGATGTGCAACTGTATCTTCATCCTTACTCAAATCAAACCTTAAAGAATTTTATATATTTATTTAATAAATATACCAAAATGTAGTTTTTATGTTCTAACTAAATTATACATTTTTCATTC
This sequence comes from Pelodiscus sinensis, assembly GCF_049634645.1. NCBI lineage: Eukaryota > Metazoa > Chordata > Testudines > Trionychidae > Pelodiscus > Pelodiscus sinensis. Next base: position 85,021,975 of record NC_134714.1, read on the forward strand.
TTAAATACATAAAGTTTAGTTTTGATAAACAGAGATCTGTTGCAGATATTTCCTGAAATTCCATTTTTTTCTCAAAAATAATCCGATGCCTTTGAAATTTCTGAAAATTTTACACCTCATCCCAGGAAGAAACCAACAAATTAGAAGAAGAACATAGAAGTCTAACCATTGATCAGGAGTTTGAAGGAATTGATTTGGGAACAAGAGTAAAAGAGATAAATAGCTGCAGCTGGGCTAAGTGTTTTAAGGTTGGGTTTTTGCTCATGAAAGCTTACGACCAAATATATGTTAATCTTTAAGGTGCCATAGGACTCCTCGTTTTTTTTTCTTATTTTCATAGACTTCTAAAGCTAGAAGATACCATTATGATTATATAATAGGAATATAAAATCCTGTTTGTTTAAATGGGGGTGGGCCGTTCACATCCCTATTATCTACTCCAGTGTTTCTTAAACTGTGTTCCATGGCACACCGGTGTGCTGCGAGGCAGTCGGAGGTGTGCTGTGGAGAACAACAGAATTCAAAATGGCCACCCTTAACATAAAGGGGCCTTAAAGGGAAGGCTTTTTTTTCTCAATAATTCTCCCCCCCCACCTTTCTTTTTCTTTTTTTTTTTTTTTTTTTTTCTTCTCAACAAAAAATCATTGGTGTTCCTCATTTTAAAAAAAATATTGTTTGGTGTTCCTCGGTCTTAAAAAGTTTAAGAAACACTGATTTAGTCAAACCTGATGCATAACACAGGCCATAGAATTTAGCCAGTAATTCTTGCATCTAGTGTGGAACATTTAACTGAGCTAAGACATGTTGTTTAGAAAAGCTAGACATACACAAATCCATGGGTCCAGATTTAATGCATCCGAAAGTACTGCGGAAATTGGCAAATGTCACTGCAGAGCCTTTGGCCATTATCTTTGAAAACTGATGAAGATAGGGAGAGATGATTGGAAAAAGGCAAATGTAGTATCCATCTTTAAAAAAGGGAAGGAGGACAATCCAGGGAACTACAGACCAGTCAGCCTTACCTCAGTCCCCAGAAAAATCATGGAGGGGATCCTCAATAAATCCATTTTGAAGCATTTGGAAGAGGGGAAAGTGATCAGGAATAGTCTATATGGATTCACCAAGGGCAGGTCATTCCTGACCAATCTGATTAGCTTCTATGATGAAGTAACTGGCTCTGTGGATATGGGAAAGTCGGTGGATGTGATCCACCTTGACTTTAGCAAAGTCAAGGTATATTTTTGCTAGCAAGTTAAGGAAGTAGGGTGGTCGGTTTCTAGCTGAGTGCCCCAGTGATTGTTTCTAGGGCCGGTTTTGTTCAACATCTTTCTTAATGACCTGAATGAGGGGATGGATTGCACCCTCAACAAGTTTGTGGATGACACTAAGCTAGGGGGAAAGGTAGATATGTTGGAGGGCAGGGACAGGATCCAGAGTGACCTAGACAGATTAGAGGATTGGGCAAAAAGAAATCTGATGAGGTTCAAGAAGGACAAATGTAGAGTCCTGCACTTGGGATGGAAGATTCCAAGCATTGTTACAGGCTGGGGACTGAATGGCTAAGTAAGTTCGGCAGAAAAGGACCTGGGGATTACAGTGGATGAGAAGATGGGTATGGGTCAACAGTGTGCCTTTGTAGCCAAGAAGGCGAATGGAATATTAGGTTGCATTAGGAGGAGCATTGCCAGCAGATCTAGAGAAGTGATTATTCCCCCTTTATTCAGCTCTGATGAGGCCACATTTGGAGTATTGTGTCCAGTTCTGGGCCCCCCCACTATACGAGGATGTGGACGCATTGGAGAGGGACCAGAGGAGGGCAACCAAAATCATTAGGGGGCTGGCGCACATGACCTATGAAGAGAGGCTGAGGAATTTGGGCTTATTTAGTCTACAGAAGAGAAGAGTGAGGGAGGATTTGATAGCAGCCTTTAACTTCCTGAAGGGAGGTTCCAAAGAGGATGGAGAGAGGCTGTTCTCAGTAGTGACCGATGGCAGAACAAGGAGCCATGGGCTCAAGTTACAGTGGGGGAGGTTTAGGTTGGAGATTAGGAAAAACTATTTCACTAGGAGGGTGGTGAAGTACTGGAATGGATTATCTAGGGAGGTGGTGGGATCTCCATCCCTAGAGGTTTTTAAGTCTCGTCTTGACAAAACCCTGGCTGGGTTCATTTAATTGGGATTGGTCCTGCTTGGACAGGGGGCTGGACTTGATGACTTCCTGAGGTCTCTTCCAGCCCTATGATTGTATGAAATATATCTTTATATAAAGATTTCCAGTTATAGAGAATCCTCAGCATTCCTATAACAGCAGTGGGAGAATTTTTTATGATCATCGCTTAAAAATGTGCTCCTTATTTCTAGCCTGAATTTGTTTCTTATAACGAGACTAATTTAAAGAAATTCTAAAAAGTCAACCCACTGGAGTTCAACACAAATAGTTCTTGTTGCTATAAACCTAAGGACTCCAAGCCATGTATCTCTGCACTCAGCAGCCATTGAATTGTGAGGTGTCCTCCTCACTGGTGCTGATTGGTGCTTTTTCTTTACTGACCAGTTGACAGAACTTGTGGCTGGATAAGTTATTTATTCTGGGTCAATTCTGTTCTTGCTGCACTTTCAGAAGTTGTAGCCAAATGAGATTTGGCTTCAAGTCCAGGTCAGTAGATATAAAATAATGCATCAATTCCATATCTGGGACCAATGTGACCCATGAATCTGCTATTTCTTCTAGTCTCTTGAGTATCTTATACCTGTGGCTGACCCAGAAGCAGGGGTTGGTCCTCATGTTGCCTCCGGTGTACTTTGTTTCTACAGATAACAGAGAGAGCTCATATTAGGTGTTACAGTGAGCACCTTAGAGGATAACAAATATATTATATCATGAGCTTACATGGATAAAACCCACTTCATCAGATGAAAGCTCATGATATAATATATATTAGTCTCTAAAGTGCCACAGGACTGCTCATTGTTTTTAAAATTCCAGACTAACATGGCTACCCCTCTGAGTCTTATTTCTAGGTTTGTCTGTGGTGCTTGCCACCTTAAATAAGAATGAATTAATCCTTGTGACACTCTTGAGTGGCAGGAAGGTAACATTATCCCCATTTTACATATTGGGAACTGAGGCAAGCAGAGTTACTTACCCATGGTGTCTTGATGAGTCTGTGGCAAAGTTTTGAAGTGAATCTTGTTTTCCTGAATCCCAATTTATTGCTTTAACCACAAGAGCAGATTTCTCTTGCCATTGTCTGTACCCCTTCCCCAAGCAAGACTGCAAATGTAGTGTTAACAGTTGTCTCGTTTAGCAAAAAGGAAATGGTTCTTCTTTCACCCGAAACGTGCCTGTGTAGGCCCTTGCTGGTCTCAGGTTTTTACCTCTTTGGGGTCCAGTCAGCTGGCCTTAGATATCCTTTCTGCTCTGAGGCAGGGGGAAGTTTAGATCAACGTTTCTCAGCCTTTTAAATACCAGGAACTGATTTGCTGCCTCCCTAAACTCCATCAGGAAGATCTTAGGGACTGGTTCTGGTCCACAGAGGGGTTACTGAGAAACACTGGTCTAGATCATTATTAGGTTCTGTTACCTTTTAATTTTTAAGTGAATTTCCTGCTGCTCAATAGTGTGGAATTGACAGCAGCAGACATTGAATAGTTTGTGTATCAACAGCAGTGTTCCCTCTAATTTTTTCCATCCATATGCAAATACATTTTATTATGTGCAGTGAGGCATGTTAGCATGTGCACCACCAGTAGAAACACATACTGCTTGCTGTGGGCGCTTTGCTAATCAGCTGGGCGGCACCTGACTCTCTCTTGTGTGGCTGCCCAAATATTCAGTGTACAGAGAATGCTGATTAACAGAACAGATAAAATTTGAGCAGCTGGAGTACATGCTTTCTTGTACTTTCTTTCCAATGGGAATCATTTCCTGTTCCAAAGAGGACCTTGCAGGATAAGATTGAAAGTTCTGTCCTTACAATCTGTTCATTTGTGGGTATCTTTTCAGATACCGTGATCAAGGGGCTCAATTAGTGTGTCTTATTATGATAATTTTGGGGATAATGACACCTGTTTTATAGAATCTGGACTAATGCCCACCAAACTCATTCAAACAAGGGTCACTGAACCACCATTAGATGGTAACTATTTTCTGTCACGCACAGTTAAAACCGGACTGGAATTGATTATTTAGCACTTAAAGCTCAATTTCCCTTTCTCCTGAGCCTTCTCATCTCATTGCTTGTCATATGTGTACTTTACAAATACAGCATTTTGTGTTGACCCTTCACACTGTAGTCAACATCCTGGGTCTAAAAGGGCCCTTCAGTGTCCAATATGCTCCTTGTTTGGTCCTAGGTATTGCTTGGATAGCACTTCTTTGCCCCACATCTCCTGATCAGTGAACATGCTTCTGTCATTGGTTTCCCTGCCCCTTTGAGTCTTCCACATAATAGATTACTGATCCAGAAGACACTGTGTCCGCCCACTCCATCGCTTCCAGCCTAGCAAGATTAGAAATCAAAGTGTGAACTAACTACAGGGCTAGTCAAGATTGACAGATTCTGAGTCAGGAGAGACAGAAAGGGTATGTCTACACTATCACCCTAGTTCGAACTAGGGTGGTTAATGTAGGCAACCGGAGTTGCAAATGAAGCCCGGGATTTGAATTTCCCGGGCTTCATTTGCATGTTGCCGGGCGCTGCCATTTTTAAATGTCCGCTAGTTTGGACTCTGTGCCCGTGGCTACACGCGGCACGAACTAGGTAGTTCGGATTAGGCTTCCTATTCCGAACTACCGTTACTCCTCGTGGAACAAGGTGTACCAGTAGTTCGGAATAGGAAGCCTAATCCGAACTACCTAGTTCGTGCCGCGTGTAGCCGCGGGCACGGAGTCCGAACTAGCGGACATTTAAAAATGGCGGCGCCCGGCAATATGCAAATGAAGCCTGGGAAATTCAAATCCCGGGCTTCATTTGCAACTCCGGTTGCCTACATTAACCACCCTAGTTCGAACTACGGTGGTAGTGTAGACATACCCAAAGAGTGACTTGTTTAAAGCTGGAGTAAGTGGAAAAGGGGTAGGTGTGCTCAGTGTGGGCCACAGGGGTCTGTGATTTTTGTGTGCTCCTCAATTTCATTCTCTTGGGAGATGCACAGAGAGCACTGAGACTACTTGTTAGCTTGCCACAGGCATATTCTTTCCTTCTCACTGCTGCTGACAGTTCTGTTTTGTGGGCTCCCTGGAATCTTCAACAGACCATGATTTGAATTGTTGGCATTGTCTTTGCCCCATTTGTAGCACACAAGGGGTTATCTGAAGAAAATAAAAAGGCCCTTCCCTGTGAGAAAGGGAGAAATCAGCGTGGGGAAAAAAGTCAGACCACCTTTGTCTTAAACCAAACTCAAATGGTGATCAAGAGTGCCTTTCAACATGTATAATGTATCTAATCGGGATTAGGGTCTGCCTCCAGCCACTTCCTTTGGATCAGTTCACTATACCTGCACCATGCAGTCTTGGGAACAGTGAGGTCTAGATAAAGTTTACATCAGAGGAGTGAAGTTCTTCAGTAGCTTCCAACAGGAGCAGTGGGGAGCAAAAACCAACTTGGCTTAAAGACTGAGCTTGATAAGTTTATGAAGGGGATGACAGGATGGACCTGCCTACAGTGGCAAACAACTGATCTTTAACTGCTAGAAGCGGCAAATATCTCTAATGGTTGTTGATGGGATATTAAATGGAGAGAGCTGAGAGTTACTACAGAGACTTCTTTCCTGTCAGGCTATTGGGGTCCTGCCCACATGCTCAGCATTTAAATCAGAGGTGGGCAATAATTTTTGATAAGGAGCCATGCCAAGATTTTGATAAGTGGTCAAGGACTGCACTAGCCTATGGTAGGGATGTGGGGTCTGGGGTGGAGTTGGCTGCAGAAGGAAGCTTGAAGTATGGGTCTGGGGTGCAGGAGAGGGTATAGAGTCTGAGCGAGAGTTTGGTTCGGAGGAGGTTGTGACCTGGGGAAAAGAGTTGGGGGGCAAGGTCCATGAGGTGGTATGAGTGCAGGAGAGGATTCTGGCCCAGGGGTGAGCTGTAGGAGGAGGTACAGGTCTAGAAGGGAGTTGTGACCTGGGACGAGAGAGGGTAGTGACCTGGGGCAAGGAGTTAGGGTGCTGGAAGGGAAGGGGTGCCACAGGCATATTCTGGCCCAAAGGCACTTACCTAGGCAGCTCCCCGTCAGCAGTCCAGCAGGACCATCAGGGCAGGCTCCCCAGAGCTCAGAGTGGCTGTCTGTGATGTGCCTCTCTGCGGGAGGAGAGTCTTCACAGACTGTCCCCAACTCCAGCACAGTCTCTCATCTCCCATTGGCTGCCCCCAGACCCTAGCACATGGGAAAGACCATGGGGGGAGAGGGGGTTTATCTTCCTTTGCATCATGGGGCCTGGGTCCTTTACTAATGTAAATGGTAAATTCTCTGTAATTTGAAGTCTTCAAATCATGATTAGAGGACTTTAATAACTCAGCCAGAGACTATGGGTCTCTTATAGGAGTAAGTGGATGAGGTTCTGTGACCTGCAATATGCAGGAAGTAAAACTAGATGATCATGATGCTCTCTTCTGGCCTTAGATCTATGATTGTCTACCTTTTTGGTGATCCATAAACTGAACTGAACAGTCTGGCTTGGAAACCAGCATCATGGGACACCTCTGTTCACTTTTGGACTCCACAATTCCCTCCCACCATCTCCAGCATAGCTAATTCTTTTCTGAATGCATCCCTTATTTGCCTTAGCAGTGGTCTAGGGATCTGCCTGATTAGCACTGGGTGATCTCTAGGTGATTGTGAACTTGGTAAACTGGTAACTGAATTTGGTAAAGTGCATTTGCAAAGGTCTTGATCAATTGCAGGAACTGCTTCCTCTGTGCAGGTGTGAGGCACTCTCCCTTGGCACTGTAGTTTGTTCTTAGCTGCTGGTTAGCGGAGGTACTAAGCTAGGGCCCCATAGCAGAGGCAGTTATCGTCAGGGTGTCTCAGGTACTCCATATACTCCATATTTTAATTTCCTTCCTTCTACCTGGTTCTATCTCATAGTCCACCTGCCTAACCACTTAATATGGATCCTGTCATCAGACCATTAATTTTGACTTGGCTGAAGGGGGCAGCAAAAAGATCAGATCATCTGTGTATAAAGTCAGTAGTTAAGCCCCTCTATAATTTTGTTCCTTAGCATGTTGGGTCTTTCTTAAGTTCTCTCTGGCAAACTCCCATATGCCCTGAATCATTCCCTTAATTGTATGATGTGTTTGATATGCGCTTAATGTCTATTTCCTGTTCCTTCCAGCCCTCCCATGGGAAATGTAAGATTCTTTGCAGTTGGCAACTATAAAGAAATTCAAAGATAGAGAACCCTGTAGAGGCCTGCAGAACTTCTTTATGGCAGACAGAGGCAGCAAGAGTGTTGGTCCCAGTGCTTGGGGTCATTACTAATAAAGCGTCCCAACATTCACTTCATAATCTTGTTAAATTGCTCATGAAGCCATCTGTCTGCATGTGGTAAACTGAGGTTTTCTAGGAACTTGACCTTTAGAATGGAACATCATTCACATGTCAGCCAGGAAGTGAAGTTAATCCCTTGGTCCATTAGTATTTTGTGGGGAAATCCCATGCCTGAGAAGAGTTTCAAGAGCTCTGGTGGTACCACTGTATCTGTCACGGAGCAAAGGGGAACTGATTGCATATCTTTAGTGTTTGGCCCTTATAAAAAGGCTTCTAAGTACATATAGCATCAGAACTCTAACTTGCGTGCTGTATAGGCAGTTGGATATAAAAATCCCCAGTTCAGAACTCAAGCTGAGACGGTTTCCCCTTCAAGAAAAACATACTAAAAGATTACAACTGAAAATATAAACTCTTAGCAGCTATGAAATTCTCAGCTAATCCAGTTCAGGGCTACAAAATTTCTTGTGTTGATTGTCTTTCATAGAGATTGTATAAATAAATTTTAGCTGAGATTTAAACATAGATGGTAAGTTGATAAGGCAGAAATAATTAACAAAGTGCTTGAGGTGTAAGGAACTGCATGGGAGAATGCTCTTGAACCTGTACCAGCATAGCAATGTGGGGAACAGAGAAGAGACAGGCTGGAAAAGCATAAAAGGAAGTAAAGGAGATACACCTCTATGGGGAGGTTGACAGGCGCAAACTAGGGATGTTAAGGGGTATTTCACTAATCATGTTGTCTATAAAATTTTGATTGACTACACAATTAGTTAATAAAAGGGAAGGTGCTCAGTCCCGGCTTGCGCCAGATCCAGCAGCCCCTGTAGAAGACTACTCGACTACTTGCTTGCATCCCTAGAACAAACTCTTGGAGATTATTTAAAACAATATACATTTAAAACTGGATCTTGCCATGATGGGGAAGCTGATGGAGTGATCTGAGGGTGTGGGCGATGGGATTTGTATCTGAGAAAATGGGCAGCAGCATTCTGCGCATGCTGGAGTATGGAGAGTTGAGGAGGGGATTCTAGAAAAGGGAGTTGCTTAAGACAAAGTGAGAGAGGACTTTCCAAAACTTATTTTTCATGTTTAAATTGAAACCAGGGTTAATAGTTAATTTTGAGGACTGTGCTGCAAAGATAGTCCCATTTGACTCTGTTGTCCCACATTAGTGTATCACCACTGCTTACTTCCATGGAAGTTTCTTTGTGGTAGGAGAGAATCTCATTCTCCTGTGATTTCTCCACTAGCTCCTAATCTACTTCTGAGGTCAGTTCAAGACCTGTGTCTCATCTCAAAAGCCATCAGTGGGTGGGGACCTAGCTACATCAGCCACCACATCTCTGTCCATGAAGACAGCTGTGCTCCTCTGGGATAAATGTTCTCCTGGTTGCAGCTGGCTTGCCCCCTCTGCACTCTGGCCACTCCTGAGAGAGTCTCATGCTTGTGTTAATGCATCATCCTTTGGACAGCAGCATTATGGTGAAAATGACCAAGCTTAGTGGGTGCTTGGGGAAGCTTTGAAGAAGCAGCTGTGCGTAGCTGGATGAATGGTAGACTCTTTGTCAACTGAGAGTCTATGGTTCTTAGTGAATGCTAATGATCTCTGATGCTTGTGTTGCCTCTGTAGGTGGGGAAAGACCTTTTGATGGGATGGTCTGGTGCAGAGGTTCCCAACCTTTTCCAGATTGGGACCCATTTTGACAATTCAGGAAAACTTGGTGACCCAAGGCAATTAAAAAATGGGGGGAAGTCAGGGGGCAGAGCCACTTGGGGAAAAACTTGGCGATCCTTTTGAAATTAAACCAACTCATATTTGGGTCCTGACCCATAGATTGGGAAACCCTGGTCTAGTGCCTGTTGCAGATATTAAGCTAATGTAGCTCAGAGTCCTTTAGGTTCTAGGAGGTAGATGTTGAATTGGCAGTTCCTGGGTAAAGCTTGTTTATAGTGTGGGCAGTGCTGAGAGCTTTTGTGTATGAGCTGAGAGAAGGGGAGAGCTGCAGCTGCTATATAAATAGCTCTGACAGGCTGGGATCTAGAGAAGAGAGATTGGGTTGCTATGGAGATTGATCTGAATCAGATTACCTGCTGCTCTTGTTCTCTAGCCTGTGCTTGTTTAGTGGTTGCATGGCCTTGCATGTGCTGGGGAGCATGCTGTTATCACACTGAAGGGATGGGACAGAGGAAGGAAGTCGGGGTCTGTACGTGGCAAGTTGGTGAAATCAGTTACTAGAGCATCCAAGAATTGTAATCATTCTGGTCTCAATTCTGTGAGGCAGAAGCAACATCCCTGTCTGTGCAGTGGGTACCATTTGTTTGCATGTGAAGGATTCTGATAGTGTGTGTGGGTGATGACAAATATTTCTGCCTTTGTGTAATAATGACATGGAGACAGGTAACCCCCTAGAGGAACAGTGACTCATACGTGCCAAGGCCAGAAGGGACCATTATGATCATCTGGTCATATAGCACAGGCCATAGAAATTTCCCCAAATAATTGCTACAGCAGAGCATTTAGAAAAACATCTAATCTTGGGTTAAATACGGTAATGAAGAATCCACTCCCACTCTGGTAAATGATAACAGTGGTTAATTACCTCACTGTTTTAAAAATATATGTGGATTTGAGCAGCGGTTCCCAACCGCTGGTCCACGGCCTGCTGGCAGCTGGTCTGCAGCAACTCTGGGAGCCGGGGCTGGGGTACACTGCTCCTGCCGGGGCTGTTGGAAGAGGCTTGTCCGGCCCCATTCTCACCAACCAGTGCATGGCAGGGGCGGGGTTTCTTCCCAGATAGGGAAGAGCGCCTTGCTGTGCGGTGGGAGAACAGCGTGGAGCACAGCATGGCAGTCTCAAAGCAGCAACAACCAAGAAGCTTCACTCAGCTGGTAGCTGGGAGGCAGTGCAGAGTTAGTGCTGGGGGGCTTTGGGGTGGGGGAGGCTCTAAGAGGCAGGGGGCTGGCACTGGGAGGCTTTGGGAGTGAAGCTAATACTGGGGGGCTCTAGGGGTGGGGCTAGTAGTGGGGGCTGTGGGGACAGGCCTGGCACTGGGGCTCTGGGGATGGGGCTAATATTGGGGGCTGGCACTGGAGAGGGCCCTGGGGGTTTGGGCATAGTGGGGTTCTGGAAACCGGAGGCTGGCACTGGAGGGGTCTGGTTGCGGGGTGGCTCTAATGGGTGGGGACTGGCACTGAGGCATTGGAGTGGGATCTCCAGTGAACTGGGAAATAGGGCATCAGGCTCTGGTGCACAGAGGGACTCAGGGTGGGAGGCTGGCACTGGGGGGGTTGAGTGCAGGGGACTCGGGTCAGTGGCTGTTTCTAGGTGGTAGTGGAGGGGTGGGGGGTTCTAGTGTTTAGGTCTGGCACTGGGAGGTTCTGAGGACCAGTGCTTTTGGCGGACTGGTAACATTCTGTTTGCATATTCATTATTTGCATAATGAATATGCAAATAAAATGTTTCTAGTCCATCAAAAGTTTGTGAATGGGTTTGCCGGTCCCTGGTATAAAAAAGGTTGGGAACCACTGGATTAGGGAACTGACTTCTAAGTCTACAGGGTATTTGTAAACCAGTTTAGTGATGCTGGTGGTTTGGGAGTCAGGGGAGAGAATATCTTTGTGTATTAAAAATGTCCTTTTGGTGGAAGATGTCCGTGGCTTACATACTGAATCCTCCTGACTGGACTGTTCTCCAGAAGGATTGCAAGGGACTGCTTTTTTATTAATATGAATACCATCTCAGATTTCATTCTCTGAATCATTTTAATTTGACTTCTATTATTAATCTTTTCCCTTTTCACTGTCTTCTGGTTATATGAAAGATTCAGGTAGTTGGGATGTGTCGTCTGTTCTGTCAATTAGGAAGTTTTCCTGTTTTAGGGGGACACGAGTGCTCAAGGCTCAATGTTGTGAGATTCTTTATGCAATTGTATGTATTTCATTGGATTTTTCTCTTAGTTGGTACTGTGCCTGCTATGGTTCAACTGCACTAGACCAGTGCTGCACAACCTGTGGGTCTTGCGGTTGTCTTCCTGGGGGGTTGCAGCACTTTGATCTGGGCTGGCCGCCATTTTCTTTTCCTGGTTCGGCGCCCGATGTAGATGTGGCAGGGGAGCGTTCTGGCGCCTAAAATTAAAGGGGCCACAACACAATGTTCCCAGCATTTTTTTTTCCAAAAATGTTCCCGGCCATGGGGATCATGAATTAAAAAAGGTTAAGCACCACTGCACTAGACAAATGTGTTGCCGCTATCTGTATCCGGCATCTCTGCAATGGTTTTAAAACAAATTCTATCCACTTACAGACCTGCCCCCAGATAGTGCTATCTTCTGTGAAGGTACATATCCTTTACCTGCCCCGTTGCCCTGAAAGGGTGGAGGACAACACCAAGGGAAGCATTGTTGCACTGATGCAGCAACTACTTCCAACTCTGCCTTTAAAGACTGCTCTACATTCTGGCAAGCGCCACCCTAGGGCACCCAGTATTGGGATATTCTCAGCTCAGTTGCACAACTGTGACAAAAACACAAGAACTATCAGTTCCTTGTGCTCATTTGTTAGATTGCGGTAGTACTAGATGTCCCAAATGGATGGGGCCCTATTGTACTGGGCACTGTTTAAAGACAAAATTTCTATTAAGCAGACTGTTAAATGTTAGTACAAATATTGTATGCAGCCAAAATTGAAAACTAATATGAGAAATGGGAGTTTGTCTTCTGTGCCTGTTGTGGCATTTATTTTGCACTAAACTCTATCAGTCAAATCAGTGGGAAAAATAACTGCAAGAAGTGCACTGACCCACTTTAAAACTGTGTGCCCTCAGATGGGAATTGATGGAAAGAGAAAACAGAACTTCGGTGAAATTATACTAAAATTACAAACATACTTATGGGGCTAAACTACCCCGTGCTAAGTGAATGTTGTATCTCTAACACCCCCTTCTTCTCCCTTTGAATTATGTAGCGATCACACACACATGCAACTAGCTAGTCATGACATACATGTGCCGTAGACTATAGTCTCGTAGATACCTGTCTTGGGATATTCAGGCTGAAAAATATGAGACACAAGGAGTCTTAGTTCAGTTAATAATGAGGGATCAAAGCTGCGGGCCCTGCTTGACCAAATTCATATTGAAGAGATCGTGTCCATTGTGGACAAGTAAGGAGACATACAGACATTCGCAAAATGACATGTACTGCAATGATCAGGGCAGGATGGATTGATTTAAATCATAATTTAAATCACTAAAAAAAATGGCTTCAATCAAGTAACTAAAAAAGTGAAGACTTATTTGACTTAGAGTGTACTTAATTTGGAATAAGCCCCGCTGGCACTTCTTTTGTGTGTGTGTGAAAGCAAGTATAGACTGGGGTTCCCCTGGAAAAACTAAATTATGCTGAAGTAAAATAGGGATAGATTTATGGCATCATCATTATGGTCTGTGGCCATGATATCCAAAATAAGGGGCACATATTATGTAATATAAAATAAGACAATGACACTCAGTGGCAACTGGCAACTCTGTCGACAAAACTATACCTGTGTCTACACTGCCGCTGAGTTCTGTCGACATGACGTCGACAGAACTCAGCACATTTGTCAACAGCTGTAAACCTAATTCTATGAGGAATAATGCCTTTTGTCGACAGAGTTCTGTCAACAGAAGGCATTATTACATCTACACTATCTTTTGCGTCTACACTGTCATGTCGACAAAGCGGCTTGCTTTGTTAACAGAACTGGATGTAGTCTAGACGCTCTTTGTTGACAGAAGCTTTGTCGACAAAACTTCTGTCGACAAAAGCCTGTAGTCTAGACGTAGCCTCAAAGCCCAGAACTGTCTGTGTTTTAGGTAGTAGCACCTTTTGGTTTCCACCGTCTGTTCCATAGAGGAACATAATTGCTTTCTACATTTATCCTGAATGAGGGGCAGTTGTTATGCCCACCAGCTTCGACAATGTTTCACCTGACTGCCACCATAAACACTACCCTTAGGTGTGGTGGTCTGCTGTTTCTCTCAGGAGCTCATAGTCAAATTTACCTTGTTGTGACCATAAATAAAATCCATTTGTGGTTCTGAATCCTGTTGCTGTGATGACAGTATGACTCCTGCTGCGTGTTTGTCCCCAGTACAGCCTCTAGTGTGCAACCCTGAAATTCACTTTAAATTTATCTAAATGAGGTAATGTCCGGGTATGGAGCCTAAGGCACTTGCTAGACACTACTTATCTGTCTGGTAATTCAGAAAGGACACAGGGGAAGCAAATATGAATGCTCTGACTACTTACACATGGAACAGGACATGTGGGTGCTCAAGACTATACATGAATAAGTGATATATGAGGGTAGAGAGGCAAAGGACTAAAATTACATATAAGTGTGCTCTTTCTTTTTCTGTTAGTATGAAACACAGCAGCTGTGAAAGGTCCAATCCATGAAAAAAGTCCCATTGCTTTCAGGAAAAGCAATTGGGATTCCTGTGGCACTTTAAAGACTATCACATTTATTTGAGCATAAGCTTTTGAGATGCATCTGACAAAGTGGGCTTCAGGCCACAAAAACTTATGCTCAAATAAATTTGTTAGTCATCAAGGCACCACAGGACTCCTCGGTGTTTTTGCTGAAACATGCTTACATGGCCACTCCTGAAACTTCTGACTCTTGCTTTCAGTGAGATCAGGAATCAGACCCTTGAGGAGGATAGGGATGCTTAGCTTTCCAGGGGAATGTGGCTGTGTCCAGGGGTGAGCACAAAGCTCTTTTGCCAATCCAGGATCCAGCCTTTGACTTTCTCTCAAAGTACTGCTGCCTATCATCTTTCCTCAGAGCCTCACACAAAACTCTGCTGTTGGTATGTATGACACTGATCCTGTCTTCTCTCCTGGTTTCAGGTTGAACTTGTCAAAAGTTTCCATGTGGATTTTCTTCCCTGAAGCAGCTTCAGCGGCTGAGTGGATGAGTGGCAGCTGGCTCAATGATCAAGAGATTTACTGAGATGACATAGCAACAGGGACAGGACAATGGTGCAGAAGAAGATCTGCCCTCAGTTACTTGACTACCTTGTGATTGTTGGGGCCAGGTAACTTAATAGTCTTCCACCTATGTTTTTCTAGCAGTGGGAGGGGACTGTAGACCATACACCCCTTGCTGTTGTGTCATCAAGTGCCAAGTAAATACTGTTCAGACTATATAGAGAATGCTAGAATGCATGGAACCATGTGTAATTTTGAAATCTATCCTATGAGAAAACAAGTAATCTAGGCTAGATCTCTGGCTTTCCCTTGAGAAAGAGATGTATTATCCAGAAACCTCAGGAATAATTAATAATCCATAAAAATCAAATCAGCTGGTGGTTGGAATTCTAGGATTTGTTCTCTCATTAATACTAATTTATGTGATTTCTTGGGCTGTTGTCTATATCCTTATATGAAAAATCAAGAATTATTTTTAAAATGTCTTTTATTAAGTATCAATAAAATACAAATATTAACGTACTTTTAGTCAATTAAAACTGAGTGCTTATCCAATACAGAATTGATTTTGTAGTATTTGTCAAATACACAAGTAGCATTTGTTTCTTATCAGGGCTTAGCACTTTTTTGTTTGTTCAGTAGCTATTTCTTGCATCTTTTTACTATACTTCATTTATGGGTGTGTTCCTAAGTGGATGAAACTTCCATTTCCAAATGTGAATGATTTAAACATGGGATAGTGTCCCACCATCTCATTCCTTCTCATGAGAAGGCCTTGTTAAAGCATAAGGTTTATATTGACTAAACAGGGAAATAACTTATTTGTCATTAGCAGGGCTCGACAAATCCACTCACCTGTGGCGAGTAGATTTTGGCAGCTGGAGAGCTGTGACGGGGCAGAGCTGCCCCACGGTGGCGAGGGCAACCTGCCCTGCACTTCAACGGTGCCGACCCCCGTGCTGCATGGGTAGCACGGCGTTCTGACAGCGGTCTGCGCCGCTTGCTCCGGTGTGGCCGCCCAGCTGAGTGGCATGCAGGGGGGCCGAGTTCTGGGACGGGAGCTGGAAGCGGGGTTGGGGCCAGATTGTGCGTGCGTCCCTGACATTAGGGGGAGAGGCACCAGCGCAAGAGAGCTCCGCATTCAAAAGGAGAGCAGTGGAGGAAGGCAGAGGGGAGAGGAGACGGAGGAGAGTAATGGAGGGAAAGGGGAGAACAAAGGAGTGAGCTAGAAGACGGCGGTGGGCAGAGGAGTGAAGGATGAGAGCGGAGGAGAGAGGAGGGGGATGGGAGTTGGAGGAGGTCAGAGAAGGCAGGAGGGAGACGGGGGGTGGAGCAGAGAGCAGAGCATGGGGACAGAGGATGTGAAAGGAGAAGCAGAGGTAGGAAGCAACCCAAGACGGGGCTCTTTAGTGTCAAACAAACCTCCACTTGGGTTTGTTTAGTTTAGAAAAGAGAAGATTGAGGGGGGACATGATAGCCATTTTCAGGTATCTAAAAAGAATGTCATAAGGAGGAGAGAGAAAACTTGTTCATCTTGGCCTCTGAGGATAGAACAAGAAGCAATGGGCTTAAACTGCAGCAAGGGAGGTTTAGGTTGGACATTAGGAAAAAGTTCCTAACTGTCAGGGTGGTCAAACACTGGAATAAATTGCCCAGGGAGGTTGTGGAATCCCCATCTCTGGAGATATTTAAGAGTAGGTTAGATAAATGTCTATAAGGGATGGTCTAGATAGTTTTTGGTCCTGCCATGAGGGCAGGGGACTGGACTCAGTTGACCTCTCGAGGTCCCTTCCAATATTCTATGATTCTCCTTTCACGTCCTCTGCCCCCACATTCTGCTCTCTGCTCCACTCCCCATCTCCCTCCTGGCTTCTCTGACCTCCTCCGACTCCCATCCCCCTCCTCTCTCCTCCGCTCTCACCCTTCACTCCTCTGCCCACCGCCGTCTTCTAGCTCACTCCTCTGTTCTCCCCTCTCCCTCCGTCGCCTCCCTCCTCTCTTCCGCTCTCCTCTGCTCCCCTTTTGAATGCAGCACTCTTTTGCACCGGCGCCTCTCCCCCTGATGTCAGGGATACATGCATTATCTGACCCCGCCCTAAGACCACATGCGGCCCCACTCCTGCTTCTGGCTCCCATCCCAGGACTCGGCCCCCCTGCACGCCGCTCAGCTGGGCAGCCGCACGGGAACAAGCAGCGCAGACCTCTGTCAGAATGCTGTGCTGCCCGTGCAGCATGGGCGTTGGCACTGTTGAAGTGCAGGGCGGGTTGTCCTCGCTGCTGCAGAGTGGCCCCACCCCATCACAGAAGCAAATATGCCATCCTGATTGTCCCGTTCTCCGGGTGGCGTGCACCTGCGCGGTGGGGGTCATGTGGTGGGGATGGTGAGTCCCTTTTTGTCTGGTGAGTAGGGTTTTCTATAATTTGTCGAGCCCTGGTCATTAGTAGATATTTTTTATTGGTTTACAAGGCCAACTGGACTTATTTTAGAAAGGCGTCTGTGGCCTGAGTAACTTATCAACAGAAGTTAATTTTATTTACTCACACTTCTCTCAGAAATTAGTCCTCTCCAGGTATAGGTATCTGACTATTTATTGAGAGAGGAGGCGAAAGTTATTTAACTCCCTTTGTGGTGCTTGTACAAACTTAAGTTTCAACTAATTTGCCAGCTACTGATATTAGACTTACCAGTCTGTAATTGCCAGGATCACCTCTAGTGCCCTTTTAAAATATTGGCATCACATTAGCAATCTTCCAGTCATTAGGTACAGATGCTGATTTAAAGGATAGGTTACAAACCACAGTTAATAGTTCCGCAATTTCACATTTGAATTCTTTCAGAACTTTTGGGTGAATGTCATCTGGTCCTGGTGACTTGTTACTGTTAAGTTTATCAATTTATTCCAAAACCTCCTCTGACACCTCAATCTGGGACAGTTCCTCAGCTTTGTTACCTAAAAAGAATGGCTTGGGTTTTAGAATCTCCCTAACATCCTTAGCCATTTAGTTTCTTCACAATTACCTTACCATCTTTGAGCTCTGCTTTGGCATCTCGATCGTCCAAAGGCCCCACTGGTTGTTTAGCAGGCTTCCTGCTTCTGATGTACTTAAAAATTTTGCGATTACTTTTTGAGTTTTTGGCTAGCTGTTCTTCAAACTCCTTTTTGGCTTTTCTTATTATATTTTTACACTTAATTTGACAGAATTTAAATTCCTTTTTTTTTTCTCACTAAGATTTAACTTCCACTTTTTAAATGATGCCTTTTTATAGTACTTATTCATGAGAGTGTTCCTAAGTGGAGGAAACAAACAAAATGAAGTTTTTCTTCACACAGCACATGGTTGGCCTTGGAACTCCTTGCCAGAGGAGTTTGTGAAGACCAGGACATTATAACAGGGTTCAAGAAAGAACTAGATCCGTGGTCCCCAACCCAGTGCCTGTGGGCGCCATGGCGCCTGCCGGGCCCTTTACATGCGCCCGTGGAGCAATCTGGGCTGGCCCCGCCCCTGGGCGTGCGGCAGGTGCCAGCCCCGGGCGCATGGCCGGCCCCGGCCCCAGGTGCGCCGCGCGTGCCGGTGCTGACCCTGACCCCCGCCCCCGGGGGCGCCGTGCATGCCCTTGCCGGCCCCGGCCCCGGGGGCGCCGCGCGGAACCTGGGCAGCCCCTGCCCGGGATCGCGGCACATGCCGGTGCCGACCTCGGGCGTGCAGCGCGTGCTTGGCCCCGCCCCCAGTCATGTGGTCTGTGAGCAGCCCCGTCCCCCTACGTGCAGTGCGTGAGTGGCCCCGCCCCCAGGCGCCTGGCAGCCCCAAAACGTTGGTGACCACTGAACTAGATAAATTCATGAAGGTTAGATCTATCCATGGCTATTAGCCAGGATGGGTAGGAATGATGTCCCTAGCCTCTGTCAGAAGCTAGGAATGGGCAACACAAGAGGGATTACTTGATGATTCCCTGTTCTGTTCACTCTCTGGGGCATCTGGCATTGGCCACTGTCGGAAGACAGGATACTGAACTAGATGAACCGTTGGTCTGACCCATTATGGCTGTTCTTAGTCACAAACTTTCCAGTTGAGTTTCTTGAATATTGAAGCTATATAGAGTGCATTTTTCTCCACAAGAGGCTCTTTTTTTTTTCTTGGAATGTGGTATCTTGAAATGGATACTTTGCAGAAATCTGTTGTCTCAACCACCACTTCCCTGCAAGTATTTAATGGAAGGCTGTGTGGAAGATTCTGGTTCTGAGAGTTCTTTAGTTAATTTTCTTGCCTTCTCTTATGGGTCCATAATTTTTTATGCTCCAGGGGTCTTTTATGTCATTTGGGGGTCATCTTTTCTATTTTCATGGTTGTCTGGGAAGACCCTCTCTGCCTTTCTGTAACTAGTGTAGCCACAAAAACATGAACTTATTTGATTCCCACTGGTACTTCACATTTATGTTAAATCTTTGGTTCCAATTATTACCTTCAATTTTTATGTCAAAACAATGTCAGGATGCTTTGAATTTTCTTTATCACATGGCATATAGTTTCACGAGAACCAAGAACAAACTTTTAAAGAATCTTGCTCCTAAAATTTTGATAATGTTTAACGTATAAACATTTATCTGTATGCCTTTTTTCAAGTTCAAAATATTTAGTTTCCAAACTGTGCTTGCCTTTTCTTTAAGACAGCTATTTGTTCGAGCAGCTTGAAATCTGCATAGCTTCTTGTAAAAATGATTTTTTTTTACTTTAAACATATACTACTGCTAGGCTCTTATCTAGCACTTTTAATCCTTAGAACCTGAAGCACTTTACAAAGGATAAGTAGGATTATCCCCATTTTCCAGATAGGGAAACTAAGGTGTACCAAGGGAAAGCATCATGCTCAGAGTCATGCAAAAGTGACAAAGCCAGATCTCCAGCTCCCATTTCAGTGACCTGTCCTCCAAACTATACTACTTCCTAGAGTAATTTCTTTAACATAAATTAAGTTAGGCATTTCCAGACTTTCTTAGAGCGTGGACCACATCTTAACCGAGAGATTGTTTCATGGATGCCCTTTCCTTCCATGATCATATGAACTACCTTCTTTGCCATTCATAATCCAATAATATTCTTGTGGGAATACCTCACATGGAAAGGTAATATTAGGAGAGAATTTAAAATGTTAGTTTGTTTTAATGTACTTTATTAACTGGAATCAATTAAAAAACAGCACTGTCTGACCAGAGAACTCTCCATGGGCCACCCAGCAATCCGTAGGACAACAGTATGGGAATTCTTCTATTAAACATATATAGGTTAAAATTGTTTGGAATCAATTAAAAAACAGCACTGTCTGACCAGAGAACTCTCCATGGGCCACCCAGCAATCCATAGGACAACAGTATGGGAATTCTTCTATTAAACATATATAGGTTAAAATTGTTTGCAATTTGGCAAAGTGTAAATGCCACTTCAAAATTTAAAACATAGAAAAATGCATCCCTGGTTACTAAAACTTATCTTTTTAAATGTACAGGGTGAAATACTGACTCCACTGAAGTCAATTAAAATTTTGCCATTGGCTTTAGTGGAGCCAAGATTTTTCACTTATGTCCTTTAAGATTATCAAAAGGAAAAATATATTGTATAGTGCTATTCCTAATAAGGGAACAAAAGTACTTTTTAATATATATGTTAGGATTATGGCTGTCAATTCACATGCGTTAATGCCTGCGATTAATGCAGGGCAGGATTAACGCATTAATTTTTTTAATGCATTAATCGCAGGCAGTAATGCTGCACTGCCCCTTTAAAGTGCTGCTCTGGCGCTTTAAAAGGGCAGCGCAACGCAGAGCCTGGGATCAGCTGAGGACTCCCCAACTGACCCTGGGCTCCACTGATCCTTTGAAATGTGCAGAGGCAGAATTTCAAAGGGGCAGCAGCCTCACAGCTGAGCAAATCAGCTGTGGTGTGGCTGCTCATTTAAAACCCCATCTCTGGTGTTTCTAAAGGGGAGCTACTGTGGAGCCCAGGGTCAGCTGGGGACTGCCCAGCTGATCCTGGCCTATGCACGGCAGCAGAACCCGGAATCAGCTGGGCACTTCCCAGCTGACCCCAGGCTCCACTGCCCCTTTGAAACGTGTTGAGGTGGCGTTTTAAAGGGGCAGCTGCTGTGGAGCCCAGGGTCAGTTGGAAACTGCCCAGCTGATCCCGGGCTCCCCGTGGCATTTCCCCAGAATGGGGAGCAGCTGGGGAGTCCCCAGCTGACCCCGGGTTCTGGGGAAGTGCCGGGTAGAACCTGGGTTTCGCTGAAATGCCGCACGGAATGCCTTGTGCTTCCCCTTGGAAGCGCTGCTCCAGCACATCAAAGGCGCTGCATGGACCCTGAGGTCAGCTGGGGACTGCAGCTGACTCCAGGCTCCGCCTTGCGATGCCCCTTGGAAACGCTGCTCTGGCGCTTCAAAGGGGCAGCGCTGCATTGAGCCCAAGGTCAGCCGGGGACTCCAGCTGATTGCAGGCTCCACGGAGTGCTGCCCCATTGAAATGCCATGGCAGTGTTTCAAAGAGGAGGTGCATGCAATTAATCATTATTCAATTTTTTTAATCACTTCACAGCCCTAGTTAGGATCGTTTGTTCAGCTGGCCTTGTACATGAACAAAGATTGCTTGTAATGTACTTTTTATCTTAAAAAGAAAAACTAGCAGTTTTTGCTTTCTTGCTGTTTCCCTCTCTCGCTAGGAGAATTTTTAAATGTTTTCTATACACCCTTTAGTTTGTGGTTCTAGTTCTAGTATGCTGCCACTGCAGTTTTAATAAAGCTTATACATTATACATCAACTTTGTGTTCTATTATGCATGATTTTATTATGCTTCTGCAAAAGCAGTTTGTTAGTCATGCTCTCATTAGAGTGGTTCTCTGTTCTCCATGCAAACTGCTGGGCCAGTCTCTGTCTGACTTTTCTGCTGCCAGGGCCCACTTTGCAAGTCCTGATAGGACAGCATGATGATTTGTTGACCCTGATAATTGATACAGAGGCTCCTAAACATTCTCTTGCAGTATGTTATCCTCATAGGTCACAGTGATTCATAGGTGACCAAGGCATGTAGCTTAGCATGTCAGTGATGACATCACCAAACATTCCTTTCCCTTCCTGTGATGGTTCTGGTCCCCCATGCCTTCCATCTGCTGTGGTCCTGGGCAGTTCCATATAGGCTAGACAGGTTGCATGTGGGGGTGGCCAAGGTTTAAGTTGGAATTGGCCAGAGGAGTAATTGTGTGATTGTATTCTTTATAGGCAGCCAAGCAGTGATAGTGTGGCCCAGACCCCTGAGCTGCTCCGACGTTACCCTCTGGAAGACCATGCAGATTTCCCTTTGCCTCCTGATGTGGTGTTCTTCTGTCAGCCAGAGGGATGCCTGAGTGTACGGCAAAAACGCATGAGCCTGCGAGATGACACCTCCTTTGTCTTCACACTCACAGACAAGGATACGGGTTTAATTCGTTATGGGATCTGTGTCAACTTCTACCGCTCCTTCCAGAAGCGAATGCCCAAGGAGAAAGCAGAAGGCACTGGTGGGCATCGAGTTCGGGATGGACAGAAACCCCCCAAACCTGGGGATGCTTCTGTTGCCCAAGAGGAGGTGGGCAATGAGAGTTCAGAGAGTGGCTCCTCATTGCAGACACCAAGCACAGAGTCAACCCCAGATGTGAACCGGTCACCACGCAGTAAGCGTGTGGCCAAAGGCAGCCATCACTCCAGGAACAGCACCCTGACTTCCCTCTGCATCCTTAGTCATTACCCCTTCTTCTCTACCTTCCGTGAGTGTTTGTACATCCTGAAGAGACTAGTGGACTGCTGCAGTGAGAGGCTCCTGGGCAAGAAGCTGGGGATCCCACGAGGGGTGCAGAGGTATGTGGGGTGGGGATGGCGAGGCCCTTTCTCCTAGTCTTTGATCCAAGGGCTGCTTCAGCCTCTGTTCCAAATAATCTATATGTTTGTGGGAATGATAGGGGTGGTTGCTGTTTGTCTGTGCTGAGGTGTTTCTGCTCTAATTCAGCTTTGCAAGAGGGAGGGATCTGTGATTATTTTTGCAAAATTCAATAATTAGATTTTATTTTAAACTCTAGGGTATCTGCATGAAACAGTGGCAATAGCAAGCTAATGACTCAAAATCTGATCTATCATTTCTAAATCTAGACAGTGATACCACTGACTGCCATGGTGATGCACACCATGACTGATATAATTTTGATCATGGAGGATACAGAGACAGAAATTAGAATAATAGCAAGACAATAAGGCAATGCATTTTAACGTACGGAAAAATGTAGCTAATGTATCTGAGGAAGAATAATCTGTAGTAAATGTTAAATGGGAGGGAGAAACCTCACCAGCAGGAATGGCTAAGAGAGAGCAGTGGGTAGTTTGTTGTTATAAATGAGATGTGAGCTTACAAAGTGAAATGAAAACTGACAATCTCAATTATATAGGATGAATATGCAAAAATATATCACACCACGGAGCAGGGAAGGAATAATACCTCTTTCTGCAGCTGTAGTGTGACTTTAGCGGTTTATTCACTACAAAAAGGTAGAACATATACAATAGGGAACAGTCCTGCCCTGACATCGGACACACACACACACTGGTTATATATTTTCTTATTTCTAACTTCTAATTCTATAAATACCTTACTAGTGGCCCCAGGCCTGACCTTCTGGGTGAAGGTAGGCCATCTCTGAACTCGGGGCAATATTCTGCTAGTAATAATGTTATACTTTAAATCTTCTCAGGTGATATACAACCATAACATGGATTTTATTGTGCTCCGTTCATCATCAGTGGATTTGCCCCTTCTCAGTAATTCAGAGGCAAAACAAAACTTGGGTTGATTTTTCAGATGGTAGTTTGTGGTTCTGGCAGTTACCTGAGTTGTAAAATGAGCTTCTTTTGGTAGACAGAGAGTCAAAATAAGGCTGGAATCTCACACTGATTTGAGTTACTTCTCTGATTATATTTCACTTGAGAGAGAAATAATTTCTGCTGCTGGTTGGCTAGAGCATGGAAGCTGAAAGGTTCCATGGTGGTAGGGAATGGCCATTCAAACATTAAAAATGCTGAACAGCAGATTTGGGGAGTGAGGACGAGAATGGGCAGGAAGTGAAGAGGGAGTATGAGGAAGAAATATGTAATAATTGGCTCTTCAGTCTAACAGAGATGGTAAAACATGATCCAGTGGCTGGAAGTTGACGCTAGACAAATTCAGACTGGAAATGAGATGTACATTTTCAAAGATGAGAGTAATTAACCTTTGGAACAATTTTACCAATCTTTTAGATTGGATTTTTTTTAAAGCCATATTCTATGAATTATTTGGTGGACATTCTGAGGCCTTTGATATATAGGAAGTCAGACTAGGTGATCACAGTGACCTTAGACAATAGCCTGAATTTGAATTTGAGCATGTTGCCAGGATCCCAATATTCTTCTGAATAATGTATTGGGATTTTTAATGATTCTGGCTCATGTTTTGTTGCCCTTGGGAGCACAGAGTTTAATAACACTGTGCCAGGACATTTGGTTCATTGCAGTCTCTTAGAGAGTGCCACCTAACTGAATTCTGCTCTGGGGTTTCTTTAGTAATGTGGACCCTGTTTTGCTAATGAGATCTCATGAGATCCTAGTCTAAAGTGGTACAGCTGTGACTATTCTCAACACAGAAAGAATTATGCTCCTAGTGCTTTTGCATTAACAGAGTAATTTAAAACTTTACTATCTCTTCCTTTTCCTTGGCTGGACAGTGAGAACTGTATTACATCATTTTCTGCTACCTCATAGTCCTTGGGTCATCTTCCATTGAGGAGCCTGTTAAGATTTGAAGTGGAGCAACTGCAGAATATGGCACTGTGTTAAACTTGTCGTTCTCTCCACACAGGGATACGATGTGGCGGATTTTCACAGGTGCTCTCCTAGTGGAAGAAAAATCCAGTGCATTGTTACATGACCTGCGTGAGATAGAGGCCTGGATTTATCGCTTGCTCCGCTCACCTGTGCCTGTTGCAGGCCAGAAGCGAGTTGATGTGGAAGTCTTACCACATGAGTTGCAACCAGCTTTGACGTTTGCTCTTCCTGACCCTTCCCGCTTTACATTGGTGGATTTCCCCTTGCATCTGCCCTTGGAACTTTTGGGAGTGGATGCTTGTTTGCAGGTGCTGTCCTGCATCCTTCTGGAGCACAAGGTGAGAGGGAAAAGATGTTTGGATATGCTTTTGGTTGGTTGGTCTATATGGTAAAAAGCCCATTAGAAAACTAATAATCTTGGTGGGTATGATGTCCTTCTGCAGTTTTAGGAACAGTTTGCATGTGGGAAGGCCCTACTTGAGGTTCTAATCTGGGAGGCTCTTGCTCTCTCTGCACAGTATTCAGAGATTTGTTTGTGAAAAGACTAGCTGTTGCATGGTCATCCCATCTAATAGCCAAGTTACACGGAGACAAGAGTAAGGTCTCACGTAATCTGGGGAAGCATCAGGAAAGGGTGAAGTTTATATTGGAGCTTGAGTTCCTTTGTGAGGATCCATGGCTTGGATGAATGATAGATGTGCTGCTAACAGAATTTTCTTGGCCATAGGTGGTGCTGCAGTCCCGGGACTATAATGCTCTCTCCATGTCTGTGATGGCGTTTGTGGCTATGATCTATCCGCTAGAGTACATGTTCCCAGTGATCCCACTGCTCCCCACCTGCATGGCTTCTGCAGAACAGGTACTTTTCATTATTACATCAGCCCCTCATCTGCTGCAACTTCAGCTCTGTCCTGAATTCTTCTGTAGTAAGAACTCTGTCTACTGTGGAGTGAACTGGTATTTTTAGGGAATAAAAGGCTCCATCTCCACGTGATTGGCTTCAATCTGCTTCAAGTCAATAAAAACATGATATTATTTTGGTCCTCTCATGTATCTCGTCATTGTAGATGAGAGAACCTTCTCCTCTGCAGCTTCTGCTATCAGAAAAAAAATCCCATATCTCTGCATATTTTTTTCATTTTAGATTTAAAAATATTTTTCTTCATTGCCTGTGCAGTCTTAGAGACACCAGCCGCTTGAAATGGTTTTTTAAAAAACTTCTTCATTCCCCAAGCAGCTGAATCTGCACCTTCAGTCAGTACAAAATTAATTCAGACTCTGTGTTTGTGCAGTGCCTGTCTGTGTCTGTGACTTCTTCCCTGTCTGGCTTTGGCTCTGCTGTAAACTTTTTCCCCATTGGGCCCATGAGTAGAGCAGCAAGCTGTTGGCTTTCTTCTAAACCATTTTCCCTTCCAAAGGGGCTGATTACTTCACCAAAGGAAAGCTTGTCCATTCTAGATGATTGTCGGGAAAATTGCATTCCTTCTTCTCTAGAGCCTTTGGTTTTTGTTCTTCTTGTGTCCCTTTATTGGACTCTGTGTGAGAGCTCTGGGATGGATACCTGCTGTGATAACTCACTGGTACCTTGTCTCTTCTCCCCTCTTCTATAACTGGATTGTAGACAATGTACAGTAGACTTCCGATAATCTGGAACCTCTGGGACCTAGTGGTGCCGGATTACCGGATATGCCGGACTATCAGGAGGTACTATAAGCTGGTTATATACATATACAGTATATACTGTATATAAAGTGTTTTTTAATACATAAATTTAGTCATAGAATGAAAGAATAAATGTACAGTGCAGTACTCACCATTATTGTTGTGAAGCCTTTGAATACAGAAAGCAGAGGATACTATGTACAGTTGTGTGTAGCACTGGCTAATCACTTAAACTATTAATACAGTAACTTAAAATACTTAATACAGCACTTTATTCATTTTAAACACAAAAATTATACACTTCAACACTAATACAATCTGTAAATTGTTCACTTAAACACTAAAAAACCACTAGGTTCTTGCCATTTTGATACCAGACTATTGGGAGTGCTGTACAATTGGATGCCGGACTATTTGAGTTTTACTGTACTTGGGAGGGAATGTGTGCATGTTACCAATACAGATCCCTTTTTCTTTCATTTTGTCCTCTTTAGTTACTCTTGGCCCCTACACCCTACATCATTGGAGTCCCAGCCAGCTTCTTCCTTTACAAACTAGACTTTAAAATGCCTGATGATGTGTGGCTTGTTGACCTGGATACCAATAAGGTGAGTGACCCATGCTCTGGAACCTTTGGTTTTGATAAGAGGGCACAATTCAGTGGAAACCCCAGTGTCCATGGTGGATTTGAGAAATGCAGTACACATGCCCAAGTGCACACATGACTGAAGTCACATGCTTTCAGCTTCTACTCCTAATGCTTTTACTGCATGGCTTCCTAGGCTCTGTCTTGAGGTCATCTTTCTCATACCCTTCCTATTATTTCAGCTGCAAATCACTTTTGAATGGAATTTATTTTTTCTTAAGTTACATTATTTCTATTATAATGATTTAACAGCTAGGGCATATTTAAACCAGTCAGTCTGTCTGTTTTGTGAGCAATTGCAGAAGGATAATAAACCCTCAAAAGAGTTATAAAACCATATTGTCTACTTGGCAATCAGGACCCTATTTTTTACAGCCTTTGCAGCAGAGAGGGAATTAGATCTAAGAGTCTTCCTGCAGCATTTCGTGTGATAATTCAAAGAGGACCATATAAGTAACTACATCATGGCATCAACAATGCTGCTTAAAGGGAAATATATGTAACATCCTCTAAACTGGGAGTCTGAACATTGAGAGTGGGTTAAGAAAAGTTTGAATTTTCTGCTATGAAAGGAAAAATAACTCCTTTCTAACCCCAAGGGGGTGAAAATCAAAGTACTTTTCCCATATAAGTCTGCAGTCTCTGTTCTTTGGTCCCTATCAAGTCTCATAAAGCACAGAACTCCACCCTTAAGGCAGCTGCTATTGAGAATTGTTCTGCTGTTTAATTCCAGGTGATTGTTCCTACGAATGCAGAGTCTTTGCCAGTCCTACCAGAGCCAGAGGCTTTAGAGCTTAAAAAACACCTGAAACAGGTAAGTAGCCACTCCAGTGATCTGGTGAGTATTGGGCATCAAACTAGCTAGACTGCCTCAACTCAGCAGATGTTGATCTACGTAACTGAGCAGCTGTGCAGATCACTGGGTTTAGCATAGAACATTCTAAAAAGAGCCTTTTGGCGCTTGGATATCATGGTGACAGACATTTGAGACTGACTTTGGGTAGAGAAAGCAGAGCACTAGAAGATCCCTCTTGTTCGGGCAACTGCCTCTCAGTCAGCTAACCACTTGGCTTGGGGAGGCCTCCTGCTCTGTCAGCATGGACAGCTAAATTACAAAACTGTAGGAATATAGTTCCTTGAGACCCATACACCATATGGTTCCTTCCCAATTAGTGCTCCTTCCAGAATGACCCAAGCCTGAGGCTATTGTCTTGTTTGCAGAGCTCCGTATTTATACATCTCCCCAGAGATCATCTTCAGTTGTTTTTCTGTTTGCTATCTCTCTCCCCCCCTCCTTCCTGCTTGGATTAGGAAAGTTTGGGGTTGGAAATTTCTCATTTTGTCTGTTTAAAATGCTTATTTCTTCAGAGTGCTCTTCCGGAGGGTGTCTGGTAGGTTCTTTCCCCCCGCGCACAGGTGAGAGCACATAAATAACAACACTGCAGGTTTGGATCTCACAGGGGGAGAGAGAATTCCTGATTTAGTCATAAGAGGGCCATAGGATCTTCTGCTGTGAATATAGATGAATTGCTTAGTAATATTGATCATAATATAATTACATTTTTTTTTGTGGGGTGGAATATCAGACAAGCCTACCACAATAGCATTTAACTTCAGAAATGGAAGCTACACAAAACTGAGGAAGCTAGTTTAATTGAAATTACAAGGAACAGTTATAAGAGTGACATGCCTACAAACTATATGGAATCTTTTTGAATATACCATAATAGAAGCTCAGTTTAAATGTATGTCCCAGATTAAAACAACCAGAGAACCAAAAAATGCCACCATGGCTTAAACAGAGTAAAAGAAGAAGACATAAAAAGACATCCTTTAAAAATTGGTTGTCAAATCCTAGTGAGGAAAACGGAAAGGAGAATAAATTTTGGCAAGTCAAGTGTAAAGGTATAAATAGGAAGGACATAAAGGAATTTGAGGAGCAACTACCAAAAGATTGAAAAAATAACAGCAAAAACATTAAGTATATCAAAAGCAGGAAGGCCTGCTAAACAGTCAATGGGGTCACTGGACATTTGAGGTGCAAAAGAAGCACACAAAGAAGACAAGCCCATTGTGGAAAAGTTGAATGAATTCTTTGCATCAGTCTTCATTGCAGAGGATGTAAGGGAGATTCCTACACCAGAACCACTCTTTTTAGAATGGCACAACTGAAGGATGCAACTGAAGGAACTGACACAGATTGAGGTGACAATACAGGATGTTTTGGAAGAAAATTTGAAACAATTAATTGTATTAAGTCACCAGGACCAAATGGTATTCACCCAAGAGTTCTGAAGGAATTCAAATATGAGTGTGGTATGTAACCTATCATGTAAATCAGATTCTGTACCAGATGATTGCAGGATAGCTAAGGTGATACCATTTCAAAAAATAGGGTCCAGAGACAACGCTGGCACTTACAAGCTAGTAAACCTAACTTCAGTACTGGGGAAATTGGTTTAAAAAAGTATTGAACTAGAGAGACAGATGAACATGATTTGTCAAGGAAGTCAAAGGACCTTTTATAAAGAAAAAGCATGCCTGACCAATCTATAAGAATTCTTTCAAGGGGGTTAACAGATGTGGACAAAGATTTTTCCAGTCCCTTATCCAAGTTTCTTAAGCATAGTAAGCAGTCATGGGGGTAAGAGGTAAAGTCGACTTATAGACCAGTAATTGATTAAAAGATAGGAAACAAATGTTCTGATGTAATAACAATTGCTTAAGGGTGATAGAAATGTAGCTGTGTTAGTCTGGTGTAGCTGAAACAAAATACAGGACTATGTAGCACTTTAAAGACTAACAAGATGGTTTATTAGATGATGAGCTTTCGTGGGCCAGACCCACTTCCTCAGATTTTTTTGCTTAAGGAGTGTGTATACCACTAAGAGAAACCCTTGGCACTGTTTTAGAACCCCAGTCAGTTGACTTGAGCTCGAGGTGCTTGGGCTGCCAGGTTAAAAATAGCAATATAGGTGTTTCCACTTGGGTTGCAGACTGGGATCTGAGATTTTCCCATCTCTCTGTGTTTCAGAGCCTGGGCTCCAGCCTGAACTGGGACATCTACATAGCTTTTTTTTTAGCCTAGCAGCCTAGCCCGAGTCAGTTGACCTGTGCACTAAGATCAGGCCTTGCAGGATTTTCTTTGCAGTAGCCATATAGATGCTGAGTTTTCAGAAACTGCTCGCTTCACCTCTCCTTTAGAGTAGCGAGTGGGTGGGGAAAAAGAGTGAAATCACTGGGTACTTTAAAGTATCAGTGAGTATATTTGGCCACCAGAGGGACCCTTTGACATATCATCCACATTCTGTCTCTTGCTGCAGTTTGGTGTCTATTTGATACCCCACATCTTGTTTTTACCTGTGTAAAAGCTCCAGGCCTTTTCTTGGAGCACACATTGCTGGTTTTAGGATCATACTTGACACATCCCCCTCTCTATTATCTTTCCCCTCTTTCCGTAGCTGAGGTCCTATCCTGATGCCTTCTCTCAGGTCCCATTAAGCCATTAATCAGCTTGGGACAGGGTTGGTAGATCCAGTCAAGCAGATTTTCTCTTTATTTCTATTTTTCTCCTCCTATATGCTGCATGCACTACCTGAAGATAGAGTGTGTTGGTGAGGGCTGCTATTCCACCCCAGAACAATTTGTATAATCTTTTGTAGACCCCAAGATGCCCTGCTGCTTTCACCAGAAAATGATCCTACAGTGGAAACTATATTTGCTACCCTAAGACCTGTTTTTCCCCACAGTTCTGTGTCTATTCTACAAAACTCCCAAACGCTAGGGAGAGGTTGAACATTAGTGGATTAAAATTTGATATTTCTTTAGCAATTTCTGTCCAAAGATTCCAAAGCAATCAACTAAGCACAAAACATATCTCAAAGTCACCACCACCAGGGGCAGGAAAAGGATGACTATCAGCTGGCACACAGCAATGTGAAAAGGAGAAACTTTTGGCCAACACTGAGGTTAACACCTAACCCTTACATAGAATGTCATACAGTCATTAATATTCATGCAGAGCAGTTTTTAAATTCTTATTGGAAAAATTCTTATTGGAAAAATTTCTCTTGGAACTGGAATGCTATCATTTTCTGGGAAGGAGGAGGGTCTAGTGGGGAGCAGATGTGTGGGGATGAAGCATGCTGGCTTCTTTTAGGAATTGCATTGATTGGGGTCCCTTTTATTTTATTTCTCATCTGTGATATTTGGTAGTAATAGGTTTTTTTTTCTTCATCTGTCTGTGGTCATGTGTTCGTCTTGGCTCTGATTGGCCGTTGATGTTGTCATGTGATCATCCATCTTGCCTCCAGTGTCTGGTTAGCATGACTGCAATCACTCAGCAACAGCTGCTCACGCCTGACAACAAGGTTCTTTATTTTACTCTTTTCCCCTCAACTTTCCATGTATTTTATTCTTCTTCTGAGCTTTACTTACTGACTTTTGGAAGGGTGGCTAGAGGAGAAGACTTAATGAGCAGGAAAAGAAATGGGGGAGATTTGGGACCAAACTGGTTATAAGGCTAGGAAGTTAGACCTTTACTACTTCAAGTGCACTTTTAAGATGATGCTGTCAGGCTAGGGGTAACACTAATTCTATAGAAAGGCACAGAGCTTACCCAGGTGAGAAACTGAAGACTATAGGTTTATGGCCCTGAATTACAGACTTTACTGGCTATTAGTCAAGATACCAATTTGGATCTAAGTAGTATATTTCTGCCTACTGAAGATAGGAATAAATCTCCAACAAGCTGCTGGGATCCAGAATGCTGAATGCCCTGACCCTGTGACAGGTTTTGAACTATTAGAAGGATTTGTTTTCACTTTTATCAGCCATTCAGAGATCTGACTGTGTTTGCTGTTCCCAGGACCATGTAATCAGTGAGGAGGTTGATAGGACAATTCAGCAAAGGCAGTCCAACACAGGAATTTCTCTTTTGACTGAGTGGGGGACAGAGACTAACGTAGGCATACTCCTGGGAGCACACTAGAACCTGGTACAAGGACTGTGATTGCTCAGGAGTCATGGCAGCTCTACTCTTGATATTCTTGGCTGAATAGTGATTTCTTGCTGACTGTGCATGTGACCTATTGCTTCTCAGGCCTTGGCCAGCATGAGTCTGAATACCCAGCCCATTCTTAACCTAGAGAAGTTCCATGAGGGACAGGAGATCCCGCTGCTCATGGGAAGACCTCAGAATGGCATACAATCCACCCCTTCCACAGAATTCAACCCCCTGATCTATGGAAATGATGTGGACTCTGTGGATGTGGCCACCAGGTGAGACTGACCACGCATCTACATGCTGAATTTCCATAAGGTTCACACTTGAGAGAGAAATGCAGAGATTTCTGAGTGTGCCATGTTGTGAGCCAGTCTGTATCTCTGTCCTTCAGATGAACACTGAATGTTAGCCCCCCCTCCCCAAAAAAAGTTCTCTCCTAATAAATGTGTCAAGGCAGTGGTTACCATGGAGTTTGTGTCAGAGGCTCACTGAGGATGATGATGTAGAACATGGGAGCAAAGGCAGGATTGCTAATGATAATGAATTTATGGAAATGACCATGTCCAAAGGGAAGCAAAACTCAGAGGGCTGAAGATGAGGGGACTGGATAATTTCCCTCCCAGAATGCTGAAAAAAAATACGAAATTGCTAGTCTGGCAGCAAAGATTTTTAAAAAATCTAAGAGATGGGAGTGGTATAATATGACAGCAGAATAGCAAATATATCTATATTTAAGAAAGTGAAATTAAGTAATCCAGGCAAATTCAGACCTACTAATTTGATCTCAATAATATGCAAGACTCTGGAATAAATTTAGATGGAAAGAATAATGGAGGTAAATGGAAAATAGGAGAAATTGCAACATGGATTTAGCAAAGGTAGATCATGCCAGATTAATTTGATAACTTTCTTTTGTTAAGTTAATTGATGTTTTTAGATAAGAGAAATGCAGTAGATCTATCCCATCTGAATCTCAGTAAAGCATTTGATATAATACCACATGGGGAAAATATTAGATAAGTTAGAGAGGTAGGGATTAATTCAAGAACTGCAAGGTAGAAAAGGAACTGGATAAAGTAGAGAGTGAAAGGAGAACTGTCGGGCTGGAAGGAAGGCAATAGTGGAGGTCCTTGTAGTGACTTTTGGGACCAGTGTTGTTTAACAGTTTCATTAATGACCTTGGCATGAAAAGTAAGAATATGCTAATCAAATTTTCTGCTGACACAAAGCTGGAAGGTATTGTCACTACAGTGGAAGATCAGAATATTGGATGTCTGTAAGTGCTGGCGTAATAGAATGGGATGGAAATTTAATAGGACAAAGTGCAAGATTGTGTTTTTACAGGCTGCTAATAAGAAATTCTGCTCTAGGCTAGGGGCTTATCAATTAGAAATGACAGAAAAGAAAGAAAATATGGGTTTGTTAATCAATTGTATGATGACTAAGACACCAAAGTGATGTGTTCATTTCCTGCATTTCCCTCAGTTTACCTTAGCTGCCTTCCGCGGGCCTCAGCAGCTTAACAGTGTGAGTTCAGATTAACTCACACCTGTGTATTAGCTTCTTTCCATCCAGCCATAGTCGCTGTAACAAATGTAACCCACAGAAACCTGTCTTCTTAATAACAACTCTACTGGCTACTATAAGGGATAATCAGCTCTAAAGTGGCTTCTGTGCCAGATGTAGCTGGTTGGGCTGACAGGCATTGTATCAGTTGTGTGTACAGAGCACCTGCTGAGAAGGAAAGGAAATTTAAACTAAAGCAGTTTGAGAGAACCCCTGCTCCCAATGGGAGTCACATGTTCCCAGTCCTACCTTTTATCACTTTTCCTTTTGGGAAACATTCCTGGGTGGAAATGTCTGTTCTGTAACTTTTAAAGGCCCTGTCTGTGCCCTCCCCTTTGAGGTTTCATGTCTGCAGCTGACATACTACCATTTATTTCCTTCTTAGGGTGGCTATGGTAAGATTCTTCAACTCACCAAACGTTTTGCAGGGATTCCAGATGCACACCCGCACTCTTCGTCTCTTCCCCCGGCCCGTGGTGGCCTTTCAGGCCAATTCCTTTCTTGCATCTAGGCCAAAGCAAACAGCTTTCGCAGACAAGCTGTCTAGGACACAAGCAGTGGAGTACTTCGGAGAGTGGTCACTCAATCCAACTAACTATGCTTTTCAAAGGATCCACAACAGTAAGTCCTGGTACTGTCTTTCCTTTCATCCTGTCTAAAGCAGAAGCTTCTAATATGGAGATACTACTGGGAAAGAAGTTGGCCAAGCAACATACTGCTCCATCAGCAGAGCCTATTCTTGCTGTGGGAGGGACCTTCTTTTCCCATAAGGGCCCATGAACTGAAATCTCCTTGTCCCAGTTGGTCGTGGGTTTCTGTTGAATTATTGTTACTGTTACTCTCTGTTGTTTGTTTCACCTATTTGTGTCTTGCCTGACTGCAAGCTGTAAGCTCCTCAGGACTGGGATTCTCTGTTCCTATATTGGTTCATAGTGTATAGCATAATATGGCTCCATTTAATTGGGGCCTCTCGGTGTTGTCATAATGCAGATAACTAATTTCAATTAACTCTCCTTTTTCTGGTTTTTCTTGCAGACATGTTTGACCCAGCTCTGATTGGTGACAAACCAAAATGGTATGCTCACCAACTGCAACCAATCCACTACCGTGTCTATGATAGCAATTCCCAGCTGGCTGAGGCGTTGAATGTCCCCATAGAAAAGGAAACTGATTCTGATCCTACTGATGACAGGTTAGTGGGGAGCATGACACTGTTCAGTGCTAAGTAATGGTCATTATAAATGTTCTGATCATCTCTTGCTTTGCTGTTGCATCTTGTTTCTCTGCCCTCAGAGACTCCCACCTTGTTTCTTCAGTCTATAAAAACCTAAAAACCACCAATGCAAAAGTCATTTTTCTTCCTCACTGTTCTGTGTCACAGCTGTCTGATTCCCTTCATTGGCTTTCTTAAACTTTTCATCTTCATGTTCAAGCAACTCTTCAACATCACTCTGCCTTTGCCTCTGATTTATCCTACTCTCTTTGGTCTGCTCAGATTTCTGTACTCCCTTCTGCCATACTTGGCTTTTTGCTTTCTTCCATGCTGCCCATTGTTTGTCCTACCTCCCTTATTGAATCAAGTATCCCCCCTTTCTTTCAAATTCCTCCTCAATACACACAGTTGCATGAAGCCTCTCAATGTTAATCTACCACTTGAGGAAAAACTATTGAGAATTTAATAAACTATAAATAATTGCAGACCTTCTCGGTGGTATTCTATTCCAGCCCCCAAGGTTGTGTTTCTGCTGTGTTGTTTTTTGATCGTCTGTCAGCTTTCAAGCTCTTTGGAGCAGGAACTTGTCTCTTCTCTGTGTTCTGTGCAGCACCAAGCACACTACTGGGAATGGTCTGTTATTAACCTAGCAAGAAAGGCTTTGTGCTTTCTGATTCCTCTGTGCTTTCTTCTCCCATCCTCTCTCCTAAGACCTCAAACACTCCTCATTGGCTACAAGTGTC
Organism: Pelodiscus sinensis; assembly: GCF_049634645.1. NCBI lineage: Eukaryota > Metazoa > Chordata > Testudines > Trionychidae > Pelodiscus > Pelodiscus sinensis. The sequence continues at coordinate 85,057,147 of NC_134714.1, forward strand.
CACTTAGAGGAGAAAGATGCTCTGAGTTGCTCTTAACATCTTCTCTTCACCTGTCCCAGCACTGTTAACTGTGCTTGTGATGGGGCACCTAAGGTGCTCCCTGGACTGTGGGACTACTGAGACTCTGAACCCACCCAGCTTGGATTGTGTCTCACACTGTGATGCTGATGTCAAGTTATAAATTTCTGACGGCACTCACATTAGCATCCACAAGCAGGAACACACTCAACTGAGTTACATGAATGATTTCCCAGTCACTTATGAACCATTAATAGAGAAGTTCCAGCCAATTCCCTCCTGTTGTACACCCCAAAACTGACTGTGGTCCCTTTGGACAGTGCAAGTTCTTTAAGTAGTTTGCCATTCCCTCAGTGTAGAATGAACACACACTAGCCTTTGTAAATTGCCTTGAGATTTCCCAAGCACATCAACTAAAGCACACTGTGTTAGGAAAAATATAAACCAGATTTATTAACTACAGAAAAATAGAGATTTTAAGTGATTATATGTAGCAACCATAGAGATTAAATTTGTTTACCTTAGAAATAAAAATAAATTCACAGTCTGAGTTCTGCACATTAAGCGGGATTTGAATCAAGCAGCAGGTTTTTCCTGACAGATGATGCAAGCAGATTACAGTTCTTTATTGCACAGGCTAGGGCTACCCTTCCGTAGTTCAGGGTCTTTGTCCTCCACATGTTGGCTGTGTCTACACTGGCATGAATTTCCGGAAATGCTTAAAACGGAACAGTTTTCCGTCATAAATATTTCCGGAAAAAGAGCGTCTACACTGGCAGGCTGCTTTTCCGGAAAAGCGCCTGTGGCCAATGTAGACGCGCTTTTCCGGGAAAAAAAGCCCCGATCGTCATTTTTGCGATCGGGGCTTTTTTTTGGAAAAGACTGTTGTGCTGTCTACACTGGCCCTTTTCCGGAACAGTTTTCTGGAAAAAGGACTTTTGCCCGAGTGTGAACAGCATAGTTTTTCTGGAAAAGCAGCTGATTTCTTACAGTAAATTGTCACTGCTTTTCCGGAAATTCAAGGGGCCAGTATAGATAGCTCGCAGCTTATTCCGGAAAAGCGGCTGCTTTTCCAGAATAAGTGGCCCAGTGTAGACACAGCCGTTGAGTTTTGGGGTGGGGGAGGCCAAGTGATGATGTCACTTCCATTATTTTATATTTTCTTACAGCTTGCTGAAGAGATCCCTGCTGTGACATGGAGATGGGACAGTCCCTATTGATCAAGCAATCTCCATTGCATATGTGATCTCTCTGACAAGTCTGAGAGATGGCGCTGGGAGAGTGGATTCCATTTAATGGACCATCAGCATGTTTGGATGCTCTTTTGTTGCAACTGAAAGGCTAGCTGTGGATGTCTCCCAGCCTTACAGTAGATTTCACTAAAACATACAGCAATGCCTCATAACTTTACATACAATGATAGCACACAAAATCCAAAAGGATATTCATGTTCAACAGATCAAGAATTTGGAAAAAATACCTCACAAGGAATACATTGTACAAAGCATATCAAAATTATATGATTCTAGTGGATATGGAGCTCCAGGGTGCTATGCTGAGGAACAAAGTGTCATAATGTGCTTTCTTAAAAATTAGACTCCACTTCCTGTTTGTGGCCAGCCATGCTGCTATCCTTTTTGAAGATCTTAATAATCCATACCTTCTAGCATCCAACTCCTGTGTTGCTGTTTGACTGCCTCTCATATTTCTTTCATATCCTAGTGGTAGTGACAGCGTGGATTATGATGACTCAAGTTCTTCCTACTCCTCGCTTGGTGACTTTGTCAGCGAAATGATGAAATGTAACATTAATGGTGATACCCCAAGTGAGTAACTAACTTCATGACCTGCATTTTAATTGTCTTGTATGGATCTTCCATTCCCATTCACCTTCCCTTCGAGAAAGTTGCCTCTTCTGAGTCTTTCATTCAGCACAAGAGGCAGATAGATTATAGTCTGTCCTCATATAGGAGAGAGACTCTTGGCCTATTCTGCTGCAGCCTGGGATAGTCAGAGGAAGAAACTTTTTCCTTTCTGTAAGCACCACTCTCCAAAAGATCTTTTTGCGCAGTGGTGGGGAACCTAAGGTCTGGGGGCTGGATGTGGCCCCTGGCTTGCCTGGATCCGGCCTCGAGGTTTGGGACTCCCCCCAGCATTGGGGAGCTCAAACTGGTATTCCAGCCTCCCCGTTGCCTCTCATGGAGCTGGAGCACACATAATCTACCAGTGGCTCTGGTGTGTGAGGGGAATGTGGGGAGTGTCTTCCTCCTTAGTCAGGGGCCACGTCGGTGAGGGTTTTTTTGCTTCTAACTTGTGTGCGGCCCTTTACTGATAGTTCTGTGGGTCAGGGGCCCCCAGCCCTAAAAAGATTTCCCACGCCTGTTTTAGAGAGAGGGAAGAACCGACTGTAATATTGGTGGCAGGAGCTAATTTGACAACCGGGGAAACTAAAGTTCTGTATCCACAGAAAATGTACAGCATGGGCACCAGCCGTGTTCCCTCTAATTTTTTCCACTCATGAATACAATACATTTTCTTATGTGCACCAACGTGGAGATGATGTGTGACACAGAGTGATGTGCAACATGTCACCTTCATATTGGTGCACATAACAAAATTCATGTGGTGGGAGTGGGACCGATTGGTGCTGAGAGTGCAATAGGACCCAGAGCTGAGGCAGTGGGTTGGGTGGAGGTGCAAGCTTAGGGGTGGGGCTGAAGATGAAGGGTTTTGGGTGTAGGAGAGGGGCTCCAGCTTTGGGGAGGGCTCTGGGCTGGGAGTTGGTGTGCAGGAGGGGTTATTGGCTCTGGACTGGGGATGTGGGCTTTGAGATGCCTGAAGATGCTCAGTACTAGGGAGGGGCTCAAGATGGGCTGGGGATTGGATTGGATTTACCTGGGTGGCAAGAAAGGGCCCCCTTTCCCTGGTTGTGGCAGCTTGGTGCTGGGACCGGCAGCTTCAGGGTTTGGGTAGAGATCTCTCTCTGCTGCAGCCCTGAGCCCCTGTGTGGTGCTTAATGGGAAGCTGTGTGGCCATGCAGCATAGGGGAACTTTGGGCAACAGTAGTGCACTCATTCCCCTACCTCACAGTACTCCCATCAGTCTAGGCAAAGTCGGTCCTGACCAGAAAGATCTACTTCAAGCAGAAAATGGAGAAATAATTCTCCTTGGCTTCTGATGAAGCAGTCAACAAGAGTTTCTGTTGTGATGGCAGTTTTAACTCATTTTCCATGTTGGCCAGCAAGCACTGAGCAGTTTTGTCCATTAGTGAGATGGGAGGGTTGGTACTGTGTGCTAGGCAAGAGGCTGGTGTAGTGAGCACTGCCTAATTCTTGGTGGTATTTTTGCAGATGTGGATCCCCTGACGCATGCAGCCCTGGGTGATGCCAGTGAGGTGGAGTTTGATGACTTCCAGGAATACTCGGGGGATCTGGATGCACAGGCTCTGGACAGTGAAAGCTCCCAGGACAACAACCAGCCTCGCTCAAGTTCTAGTACTACAGCCAGTAGCAGCCCCAGCACTGTCATCCATGGGGTGAATCATGTGTGTACTAGGACTTTTGCATACACAAGTTCAGGCACAGGGTGCAAGGACCTGGAGGACAGATGAGTCTAGGCAAATGGGATTGGGATGAGGGTGACTCCTGCTAAATAGACTTGGGTAGATGAATTTTTCAGTCTCTTCTTAGGCAGGGCTGAGTTTGCTTGCAGCCTTATGTTCTAGGCAAATGTTTCCTTTCAGTACAAGCACCTATATTTCCTATCTCTCCCAGCCCACAATCAGGAAAGAGGTTCCAAGCCTGATAGCTGAGAGAGAAAGTTCTCTCAACTCTCTGATACTGTACTGGGTTGGTTCTGGGAATGGGAGAGCAGGTATGACAAAATTATGGAGCTAGTTGGTAAAGGATAGACCGTAAAAAAGGCATATATGCACTTCAGTCAGACATCCAATATTGAATCAAAACATATACAAATATTTTGAATGAACTAATCTTGTGATAAGGTTCATACTCTTTTATATCTGTAAGTGGAAGTAATTGATTGACTCATATTGGTAATTCATATTCTTGTATTTACTGGACAAATACCAACTAGATAAAAACCCTTTAAAGAGGTTGACATGCGAGGTTGTTCTACACCCCTGCGATATCTTAGACTTTGTAAATTTAAATCTGATTAGATTTGTGGAGAACATTGAGTGGAAAAAGTGGTAAACGCACAGAAAAGAAACAGGCTTCGCTGTGAGCAGGAGATGTTGAAATGGTGAAGGCTACAGGCTCAGAGATAGGAAGGAGAGCATGGACGCAAACTGGAAGCATCCCTGAAAAATAGAGTCAAGCAACAAGGGGTGATAGGAAACTTTAATAATCAGTTGGCTCTTTGGGAAAATAGAATATAAAACTAAAGAGATAACTTTGTTGCTTTTTGTAGACCTGGAGCAGCCACCCCGGGATAGCAGGTACATCTCTGGGCCCCATTGAGAGAAAACTTAATGATGACAAAATCCTGGGAAAGATTGAGGAGGGAGCTGCTTTTCTATATTGTGATTAAAAAAGAGCTAGAGGAGTGGAGAAAATGAGAAGGAAGTTGTCCCTGTTACTATGCCACAGTGGGATGCAGAGCAGCTAGGCTCAAATGAAGGGAATACTTAATGATAAGATTTGTTGGGTAGCAGAACAAAGACCCAGAAAGGCAATTAACTGTAGATCTTAAAGCCCAGGTTAAAGGAGTTGGTAGGAATGGGATGTTCACTGGGAATGTGCAATGATAACCAGATGACTTGGTTGGTCAGCAGGAGTCAGCAGATTCAGCGGAGATGGAGGAGAAGATGATTGCTGGGTTTTCAAATCACCTTCCATCCTTGCCACTGCAACCAAACTTCCCTAAGATGAATCTGGAACGTCGTGAGGTTGAAAGCCCAGCTGGCAGCATAAGTACCGCAGAGGGAATGGTGAAGAAACGAGAGTATGATAATCCATACTTTGAACCACAGTATGGGTTTCCTACTGAGGAAGAGGATGAGGAACAGGAGGAGAGCTACACCCCAAGATTCAATCAGAATCTGACTGGGAATCGGTGAGGCTCCCTGTGACGGGGCGCCACAGCCCTGCACTGTAGCCCACGCCGTAAGCGCCTTGTTCGGGGCGCGAGAGGCTGGGCACTGGCATTGTGCCAGGTGTTCTCAGGCCGCTGAGCACCTGGCGGCTCCAGGTGCAGCGACCAAGACGCAGCCCAGATGCTACGGGGTGGGCGGAGCCACCCCTGTGACATCAGAGCAGCGTCCTGTTTGGCGCCGGAAACGGCGGTGGATTTAAACGCCACTCCACGCCGGGAAGGGGGAAGCAGGCGCCGGTTATCGCGACCCCTGTGAAGCAATGGGGATCCAAACCTAGTGCACACGTAGGGGTGGGGGGCGGACGTATCCCCTGCGGGTCCCCCGTGAGGCAACAGGGGCCCGAGCCTCAATAGGGAAGTCAAGCAGCTGGGCCGCTTGAGGCCAGGTAGACCCCTTGCAGGGACGGCAGAACCACTGGGGGAGAGAGAGAGAGGAAGTAGCCCAGGGCAGGACTGTGCTAGGTTCGTGGGCTGACGAGTTTCGGTGGGATGCCCCCGTCGACCGGACTGGACCCCAGAAGGTCTGCGTCCTTGGGGCTCTGGGCTGGGGTCCGTGAGTGAGGGCAGGCCCGGGCCCCCCCTCTCGCCCCCGAGGAGCGAGTACCCCGTGACTGGGGAAGAGAAGCAACAAAGCCCCCCACCCCTTTTTCAGACCCCCCTGTCTGTTCTGAGCGAGGGCATTGTGCCATGAAGAATATAGACAGCCTGGCTCGGGAAGCCGGTGAAGAACAAAACTATGGGTGAGGTGGTGGGACGTTCGGGACAGTCCGCTGGGCTGGGGAGAAGACAACCGGGATGTCCGTCCTAGCCCAGTCACACTCCCCCATTATTTGCCCCTCAGTGAAATGGTTGTGAGGTTTACATTTGTTAGTTCCAGTACTTTGGTGCTTAGCATGCTTTTTCTCAGGATATCCCCCATGTCCTAGATATGTCCTAATAGTTTCCTCTAGCTGGTACTGAGCAAATGCAGTTCCTCCTGGCTGAGTACAGGCTTTTGTAAATTTGTGAGGCTGGCAGAATTATTGACGTTTTCCTGAAATATAAGAGCAGCCATTCAGGGTTAGACCAAAGGTCCATCTGCTAGTTTGGTATCTTGTCTTTTAACCGTGGCCATTGCCAGGAGCTCCAGAGGAAATGATCAGATCCACCCCCTGTTTCCCATTCTGAGCTTGACAAAATAGCGGCTGGGGTGCCATCCCTGCCTGTCCTGGCTAATAGACATTGATGGGCCTATCCCCCATAAATTTATCTAGTTCTTTTGAATGCTTCTATAGTCTTGGCCTTTATAACGTCTTTTGGCAAGGAGTTCCACAGGTTGACTGCATTCTGTGAAGAAATACTTAATTTTGTTTGTTTTAAACCTGCTACTTATTATATTTCATTTGGTGACCCCTAGTTCTTGTGTTATGAGGAGTAAACACCATTTCCTTATTTTCTTTCCCTATTCCAGTCATGATTTTATAGAGCTCAATCATATCCCCTCACAGAAAATATTCTAGAATGTCATCCTTCAGCCGGTGGCTGCAGGAATCTGGAAGTCTCCACAGGGTCTGGGATGTACATTCTTGTCTCAGCAAATCAAGAGGCATTGCATACAGATGCCATAGTGATGGGTGACCTTATTTTTTAAAAAGAAACAAAAAATGCTCAGGGTCCTTGTACAGAGTCATTAAGATGTGCCCTAATGACAGGTAATAGAACCATTAACGTAGTGATATACTTGTCCCTCCTGTTCACTCCATTTAACCCTAGTTTGACGATAATGCTGTGGAATGGGTTCCAGTAGCTTGTATGAGTGTGGGAGATCTCTGCTGTTGAATTTAGTGACAGCTGGAGTCTGTACAGGGGTTTGAGTAATAGCTGAACTGTCTTTTTTTCCCCCCCCCAGGTCTCAGAAGTTACTACGTCCTAGCAGTTTAAAGCTGGCCAATGACTCTGATGCGGAGTCTGACTCACGGGGCAGCTCCCCAAATTCCACCATTTCCAACAACAGCAGTGAAGGTTTTGGGGGCCTTATGTCCTTTGCTAGTATGTACTGTTGCCTCTTCTTAACTGGTTTTAATGATTATGCGTTATTGCTTATGTAGGGAATGGAAGTGAGGAGGAGAGAGAACAATTTGAAACTTCCCCAAGATGCTGTTTAACTGTCACTCTCACCAGCTCTGCCATCATTTTATGTGTGTAGCTGGGATTATGTTTTCCAAAGTGCATTGCTTTTCATTTATCAATATTGAATTTTATCTGCCATTGTTGTCCAGTCACCCAGTTTTGTAAGATCCCTTTGTAGCTCTTCTCAGTCTGTTTTGGACTAAACTGTTTTGAGTAGTTGTGTATCATCTGCAGATTTTGCCACCTCAATGCTTATCCCTTTTTATATATCACTTTACTAGAAGACTTACCCAGCATTGCCCTGGTCTTTCAGGGCAGGTGGCTGGTTGTGGTGGTGGGGGTTGCAGGAGTCAGGGCATGGTCTTTAGGATGTGGTGGGGAGCAGCACATGAATCTGAGGGCAGAATCATGAGTCAGAATGGGGGTTGTTAAGGAGGGGCTCAGGGCAGCGGGCTGGGGATGTGGGGAGAGAGAGCAAGAGCTGGAGGCTAAGGAGGGCTATAGGACAAAAGTTCCAACCCGCAAGGCCTTCTGTCCCCTCTGAGCCCCCCCAGCTGGCAGTGGCCTTCTCTCTCTCCCAAGATCCTCCCCTGCTGGCAGGGACCTTCCCCCAGCATTTTGTCCAAGGGCTGGGGGAGGGGGAGGGAAGGGAAGGGAAGGGTTTGGGGGAAGGAGGGCTACTTACCTGGTCTGGTGGCAGGCAAGATGGCAAGGCCCAGCACTACTAGCCACTCTTATAATTTTCCTAGCTTTTAGCAGGAAGGGTTAAACTGTAAATGAGGGGCATGCTTGGTTTTTGGGACACAAGGGAATAGAGAGGGTTCATCCAGTAGTGGGGAATTAGAGCTGCCGACATCTGAATAAAAGCATGAACTGGTGGAAGAATGAGGAGAGAGTGTATGTTCACTACTAGAGACATTGGATTGTTTCTCCTTCTGTTGTAGGCAGCCTATACAGGAACCACAGCACAAGTTTCAGTTTGTCCAACTTAGCCTTACCAACTAAAGTTGGAAGAGATAAGAACACACCCTTCCCCAGCCTGAAAGGTAACCACTTCCTCTTCTTGCCTGCTGTTTCTTGCCTTTACAATGCCCCTGGCTGTAAGCAGTCCAGGGATTCATCCTCAAAACAGCATTTTGGGGGAGTAAGGCATTCTAGAGAGCTGTATCAGTGTTCATCCTGGGTAGTTTGATTTTTCTTGCCATCACTTAAGGTGTTTTGTGGGAAGGCAAGGTTTCCTTGCCTGTCCTATGTTAACGTACTTTAATGATTAGAGTAGGGGACCCTGGAAACTAGGACTGCTGGAATCTACACTTCTTCTTTCACTGATTTGCTGTATAGATTTGGGCAAGTCATGTCACTGCTATTCAAATGTCTTCATTTGTAAAATGGAGATAATGCTCACCTACTTCCATGGAGATTGTGGGGCTTAAATAATGTTTGCAAAGTGGTTTTTTTTAGCTTTCAGCTTAAAAAAAAATCCCACAAAGAGGCAAAATATAGGCCAGTAGCTCTCGTTCAGGAATGACGATATGGATATAGCTGTTTGCAGAGTACTTACTTCTATCTTGCAGTGCCTAAAGATAATATAGAATGGAGAAATTATTACACTAGGGAATTGCCTTGGCATGGTTAACCACGGAGGTTGGGTTATTGATAACAGATGGGGAGCTGGGCTTCTCATTGTTTTTGCATTGAAACCTTTCAGTTGCTGAGCTAGGCAAAGGATTTATTTGCTTTTTAAGTACTTATATTTAATTAGAATTTATTATTTTGTTTTAATTTGTTGATTTTATTCATTTTTCTCCTCATCATTTTCATCGGTAAAGATTACTTTAATCTGGAAGTGGGAAGGGATATGAATGAAGGTTGGTATGACATTTTGCTGACCTTTGACCTTGTAGTAACAAAGGCCAAAAGTTGGGTGTTCTGTTTAACTTTCAGCTTTGTTTGTGAATTGAGCAATCCTGCACTGGGTGTAAAAGGAAGGGTAGAGCTGGTCTGATGAAAATGTTAGTGAAGACTTAGCACAGTTACTTTCTGGCTGTATTCCCACATTGAATTATGAAGGGAAGGAAGCATAGCTGGGGTGGATAGTGTACAAGAATGTTGTCTTAGTTAAACTTGTTCTTTATTTCCACACATTGGAAGAAAACAATGATGGGATTCACCATTCTGTGTTCATACTTTGCCTTTCATCTCCTGCAATTTGTTTCCATCTCTTACCCAAGGGGTATTTCTGCACATCCTACAGCAGCAATCCTCCCAGCACAGGTTGAAAGCTTCTCAAAACAGCTGTGTAGACAACACTTTGGAGTTGCTGTTCAGGCTGGGCTCAAGCTCTGAAGCCTGCTCCCATGCCTAGGCCTTTAGCACTCAAGCTTCGGCCTGAGCAGCAAATGTGAAGCAAAATGTGAAGCTACATCGCTATTTTTGGAGTGCTAGTGTGAGTCTGTCTAATCAAGTCTGTTAATCTGGGTTGGGAGACTTACTGTTGGGGGGCCATATAGATGTGCCCGACATGATGGTGGTGTGAATGTTGGAAGCTAAGAAAGGGCTTTCTCTAGTTCATTTTGTTGACCCACATATAGATGTTTGCATGTGTGTGTGAATGCTGGCTTGGGTGAAGTTTCCTTTGTTGCATGTGATTATTTTAAGTGATTTTTTTTGTCTTGTTTTAAATTGCTGAATAATTCTCTCACTTCCTGAGTGTACGCTTATAACTCTAAGGGTATGTCTACACCACCACCCTAGTTCGAACTAGGGTGGTTAATGCAGTCATTCGAAGTTGCAAATGAAGCCCGGGATTTAAATATCCCGGGCTTCATTTGCATCTTGCCGGGCGCCGCCATTTTTAAATCCCCGGTAGTTCGGACTCCGTGCCCGCGGCTACACGCGGCACGGAGTAGGTAGTTCGAATTAGGCTTTCTAATTTGAACTACCGTTACTCCTTGTGTAACGGTAGTTCGAATTAGAAAGCCTAATTCGAACTTCCTATTCCGTGCCGCGTGTAGCTGCAGGCACGGAGTCCGAACTACCGGGGATTTAAAAATGGCAGCGCCCGGCAAGCTGCAAATGAAGCCCGGGATATTTAAATCCCGGGCTTCATTTGCAACTTCGAATGACTACATTAACCACCAGAGTTCGAACTAGGGTGGTAGTGTAGACATACCCTAAGGGAAGCTGATGCTGAGATTGTTCCTCTGTAATGTCCATTTCATTGCTGCTCCATGAGCTCTTTCCACCCCTTTCTTTAGTTTTTGTTTCATGCACATCTCTTCACTTTCTCAATTTGGCAGATGGATTTGATAGTGTCATTGAAATGGAAGGTGCAGTACATTGCCCCTGAACTTTGGCCAGTCTTTTTGATAATTTTGACTAGTCCCATGTTCCCTTTCAGGATTCTAGAACCCTTCTTTACTGCAGTGTCACTGAGGTTTTGAGAGTTGGGAGGAAGCTGGTTACTAACTTAGACTTTTGATTGGAGGGGTGGAGATTTTGTAGTACACTACTAATTGTGTATTTTGTGTCCCAGTATTTGGGTTAAATACTATAATGGAGATTATTACTGAAGCTGGCCCTGTAAACAATGAAGGTGGGTTCCTTACAGCATGAGCGGTGCATGATGTAACAACTCCCAGCATCCTCTGTGCCTGCTTTTGGGCTAACTTTCTAACTGGGTAACCAGTATCACATGAGCTATACTAGTCACCTCTTAATACATTGAGCTTTTACACATACTGTGTCTAATCTGAAGATGGTTCTTGTGGTGGAACTGCATGCAGAGCAGCCACGCTTCTTCATCCATTCATCTTCTGCTCCCATTGCCATCTTTTCTCTCTCTGCATTGATCCCATTACTGTTTTTTGCCGATGTGTGATGCAAGACTATGGTATATGCTGTTTTTTCAAGTTTCTAATTTGTCTGAAGTCTATTATCTGCAATTTAAAAGGAGTGTTAGTTGATTTTAATGTCTCTTGCTACCACGAGCATGGATTGCCTTGTTGATGAGTGTTCTTTCATCCTGTCTCTCTCTCATACAGGGAACAGAAGGGCTCTGGTGGATCAGAAGTCTTCAGTTATCAAGCACAGCCCAACAGTGAAGAGGGAATCTCCATCACCTCAGGGGCGAGCCAGCAATTCCAGGTAAAAATACTTCTTACCTGGAAAACGTATTTTTCTTTCTCCCCAGATGTTTTTTCATGTGCGTTCCAAAGAAGGTGTCTGTGCACACATGTCTGTCAGCTGAAAGATTTTTTCCACTAACAGCCATAGTTTTGGTCTTGGAGTCCCTTGGAGTGGCACTGAAATGATGCCCAATATAGAGTCCTGCTGACCCTCCTTCCCTTCCCTTCGCCAGTGTCAGTTAGCTGGACTACACATTGCTTCTGTTAGCAAGCGCAAAGCTCATTGGTTCCATCTTGGATACTATTTGAACCTCCGTTACCTACGACCATGGCCAGAAATTGTCTCTGGCTTCTCAGTCACATATCCTCAAACACATACGTAGTACATTTTGCATGCCTCAGGCTCAGACCTCTTCAGCTATGGTTAGCTTCCACATACCATCAAGGGACAGACTAGTCAGACTAGTAACCATGCTATGGAAGGTGTTAGAGCAGGGCTACTCAATACGCGGCCTGCATGTGGCACGTGACTCATTTGTTTGCGGCCCTTGGTGCAGTTTGGGTTTACAGTCTGGTTTGGATTGATATGTGTTTTAGTAGTTAAATTCCTGAACTGTTGTGAAGCCAAAACAAAGAAGTAGTCCATGTAATGGTCTTCTGTTGATATGCTTTTTAGTAGTTACATTCCTGGACTGTCATTGCTCATGAAAAGTGCTGTCATATGTGTAAAAATCGGATAAATATTGCATTTTATGAATATCAGCAGAACTGACTTAAATGGGGTCTGTGTGTTGTGTAATCTTGCCTTAATCTTTGTATTTATGCCCATCAGTGTGAAAGAAGCTATTTGCATGTACAGTAGAGTCCCTATAGGTATATCTACACAACAAAATTAATTCGAACCAACAGCCGTTAGTTTGAATTAACTTTAATAGGCGCTACACATACAAACCGCTAGTTCGAACTTAATTGTGAACTAGCGGAGCGCTTAATTCGAACTAGGTAAACCTCATTCTACGAGGACTAGCGCCTAGTTCGAATTAAGTAGTTCAAATTAAGGGCTGTGTAGCCACTTAATTCGAACTAGTGGGAGGCTAGCCCTTCCCAGCTTGCCCTGGTGGCCACTCTGGGCACAACCAGGGAAATTCTTCTGCCCCCCTCCTGGCCCCGGAGCTCTTAAAGGGGTACGGTCTGGCTACGGTGCCCGTGCCAGGTGCAAGCCTGCCAGCACCCAGCCAGCAGACCCTGCACCTGTCACGGCACGAGGCTGCCACCCAGTCCTCCGCCTCTTCCCGGGACCAGGCTGGCAGCTCCCAGGAGCCTGCCCGGGGCCGCAAGAGGTGGGCGCCTGCCTGGTCTAGTGCGGAGATCGTGGACCTCATCCAGGTTTGGGGGGAGGCCTCCAACGTTCATGACCTCCGCACTAGGCACAGGAAAGTGGCCGTCTACTGCCACCCTGAGCGTAGAACATAACAACATAAGAATGGCTGTACTGGGTCAGACCAAAGGTCCATCTAGCCCAGTAGCCTGTCTGCCGACAGCGGCCAACACTAGGTACCTTGGAGGGGATGGACCGAAGACAATGACCAAGCCATTTGTCTTGTGTCATCCATCTCCAGCCTTCCACAAACAGAGGCCAGGGACACCATTCCTACCCCCTGGCTAATAGCACTCCATGGACCCAACCTCCATGACTTTATCTAACTTCTCTTTACGCTCTGTTCTAGTTCTAGCCTTCACAGCCTCCTGTGGCAAGGAGTACCACAGGTTGACTATTTGCTTTGTGAAGAAGAACTTTCTTTTATTAGTTTGAAGCCTGCTACCCATTCATTTCATTTGGTGTCCTCTAGTCCTTCTATTATGGGAACTAATGAAGAACTCTCCACACCACTCATGATTTTATAGACTTCTATCATATCCCCCCTCAGTCTCCTCTTTTCTAAGCTGAAAAGTTCCAGTCTCTTTAGCCTCTCTTCATATGGGACCTGTTCCAAACCCCTGATCATTGTAGTTGCCCTTTTCGGAACCCTTTCCAAGGCCAAAACATCTTTTCTGGGGTGAGGAGATCACATCTGTACACAGTACTGAAGATATGGTGTACCATAGTTTGATACTACCCCTCCTCCTTCTTCCCCTGGCTTCCCCCTTCCAGCTCCCTCCTCCCAGGTTTCCCCCTTCCAGCTCCCTCCTTCCAGGTTTCCCCTCTCCCACCTCCTTTTCCCAGTATCCCCAGAGGTTAATCCCCCGCTCCCCCCAGTTTTGTTAAATAAAGAGAGTTTCTATTTTTGAACACACGTATCCTTTATTTTTTACATCAGGAAGGGGAGCTAGGGAGGGGTAAGTGGAAGGAAGTGAGGGAGGAATGGGGTTTGAGCCCCCGATGGGGAGGACTGGGGTGGCTCTGTGGGCTCCTCGGGGTGGAAGCTCTCCTGCAGCTCCCCCGATTGACCCCGCCGGATGGCAGCCTGCGGCAAGTGCAGCCGGGCTGATGGCTGAGTGCTGTGATGTGCCGAGTGTGGGCACTCAGGGCACTCCAAGCCAGGACTGCTTTGCTGTCCCTCATCGAGGTAGACAAGCAAGCGGGGAACCCTGAGAACTGTCTGTCCGGGGCGGGGGTCGGGTCCCGTTAAGCACAGCCCTCGGCTAGCCTGAGACAGCAGCTCCACGCTCTAAGTCCTAACCTGATGCCATGCTGGCACTGGTTCCGGCCAGCCTTAACTTCGGTTCAGGGTCCACTCGATGTGGACATGCTAGTTCGAATTAGCAAAACTCTAATTCGAACTAGTTTTTAGGTCTAGATGCACTAGTTCGAATTAGCTTCGTTCAAATTAACTAATTCGAATTAAGTTAGTTCGAATTAGTGCTGTAGTGTAGACATACCCTATCATCCGACCTAAATGGAACCGACAGGGGGTCGGATTACCGAATATGTTGGATGATACGGACTCTACTGTAGAGAGCAACGAAACAGCTAATGCCGCTCCTGCTGTGGAAGAAGTGTCCCCGGCAGAGCGGCCTCAGCTGATCTGTTGCTCTCTAGGAGCAACTGCTGCAACTCCTGCCGGGGCCACTTCGTCCCCAGCAGGAGCAGCAGCAGCTGTTCCTAGAGGGTGACAGGGCAGCAAGCAGGGCCGTGCTCCCGGCCCATGCTGTATCCGACCCTGCAGCTCCCGGGGACAAAGTCCCCCGGAGCTGCAGGGTCAGATAAAGCAGAGTGTTGGATTACCGGGTGTTGGTTAATCTGGACTCCACTGTATATACAGCCAGACTTAAATTGCAGCCCTTGGCATGTGCTATGAGTTCCATTATAGGCCCCAGGGTTTCTAAAGTTGAGTAGCCCTGTGTTAGTCACTCCTGTGGGGGATCGACCAGGGCTAGTATGCTTGGGGGTACCATTAACAATCCTGCACCCCTCACTGATTTTGATCAAAGATGCCTCCAACTTAGGGTGGGGCGCTCATCTAGGGGACCTCAGGACTCAAGGCTTATGGAGTATGGAGGACTGCGCTTTGCACATAAATGTCAGAGCATTCACAGGGGTCCGCTTGGTGTGCCAAACTTTCAGATCACACCAGTTGGGCCATTGTGTCATGGTGTTAACAGACAATGCAACAGCAATGTAGTATAATGGGGGAGTGCAAATGGGGGAGGAGGGTGCACGCTTCTCTGCCCTTTGTCTAGAAGTCCTCCAGTTATGGAACTTTTGTGTAGACTAGTCAATACTCCTTCAAGCAGTGTACTTCCCAGGGACACAGGTGAGCTTAGCAGACTCACTCAGCCACTCTTTTCACTCTCATGAGTGATCCCTCCATCCAGGAGTTGCACACTCAATCTTCCAGAAGTTGGGCTTTCCCCAGATAGACCTTTTTCTGACTCAGCCAAATTGCAAGTGTCAGCTTTTCTGCTCATTCCAGAATTTCAGCCTGAGTTCTTATGGAGATGTATCCCTCCTTGACTGGGGCGATCAACTCATGTATGTTTTCCCCCACATCTCCCTAATTCTCAGGGTGCTTTTGAAAATCAGACAGGACTGAGCCGAGATCATTCTCATAGTCCCAGTCTGGGATCATCTACACTGGTACACAACACTGATAGACATGTCAGTGGAACCTTTGATCAGGCTTGTCATGATCCCAGACCTGCTCTCCCATCTCCTGAACCCCAACCTAGATTCTCCTGAACCCCAACCTAGATTCTCTCCACTTCACAGGTTGGAAGCTCTGTGGCAAAACCCTCCAAAGCTCTGCTGCTCAGAGCAAGTTAGACAGGTCCTTCTGGGTAACAGAAAGCCCTTCACAAGAGCTACCTATGTTGCAACATGGAAGAGATTCCCCATTTGCTCTGCTCAGCATGGCTCATCCCACATGCAGGCTTCTAGTCCTTTGATTGTGGATTATCTTCTAAATCTTAAACAACATGGCCTGTGTAGTTCCTCTATCAGAGTACACTTGGCCGCCATCTCAGCTTTCCATTTGAGGATACACAGTTCCTCTGTGTATACTGACCCAGTGGTCACCCATTTTCTCAAGGGCTTTGATAGGATTTATCCACATGTCAGGGCACCTGTTCCTCCCTGGATCTAAATCTAATCCTCTCCAGACTTATGGGTAATGTTTGAGCCATTAGCTGAATTCTCCTTGCTCTATCTTTCCTTCAAGGTAGCGTTTTTACTGGTGATAACCTCCGCTAGGAGCATCTCTGAGCAAAAAGCCCTTATATCAGAATCACCTTATGCTCTTTAAGGATGAGGTGCAACTCTGGCTGCACCCTGCTTTCCTTCCCAAAGTGGTGTCCACATTCCATAAGAACCAAGACACTTTTCTTTTGGTTTTTTTATCCCAAACCACGTGCCTCCTCACAAGAGCAGAAACTTCATTCATTGGCTGTAAGATGGGCTTTAGCCTTTTACATTGAAAGAACTAAATCTTTCAGGAAGTCAATTCAATTATTTGTAGCAATAACAGACAGAATGAAGGGTCACCCTGTCTCGGCCCAGTGTATTTCTGCTAGAATAGTTTCCTGCATCAGAGAATACTATAGCTTGGCAGAGAGAGCCACCCTGCCGCGCTCTGCAGACTCTACCAGAGCACAGTTTTAATTAGCAGCCTTTCTGGCCCAGATTCCCACATAGGAAATTTGCAGAGCCGCAACATGGTCATCTGTTCACACATTTATGGCCCACTGTGCTCTCATACATCAATCTAGGGAGGATGCAGCATTTGGCAGAGGGTGCTCTAGTCAGTGCCGGGCTCCTACTTCCTGAGTTAAAGTTTGTGATTCACTTGTTTTGGAATGCGCATAAGCAAATACTTGAAGAAGAAAAAATAGTTGCATACCTTTCGTAACTGTTGTTCTTTGAGATGTGGTGTTCATGTCTATTCCAATACCCACCCTCTTTCCCCACGGTCGGAGAAGCTGGCAAGAAGGAACTTAAGGGAGGAGTCAGCAGTGTTCTATATTGGGCACCATTTTGGTGCTGCTAAGGGGAAAATCTGGCTAACGTGCATGCACAGACACCTACTTTGGAATGCACATGAACAACACATTCTGAAGAACATCGGTAACAAAAGGTATGTAACTGATTTTTGTCCTAACTTCTCTGCATACATATGAATGGAGGACAGTTCCAGATTCCCTGTGGAAAAGTCTATTCAGATTAGCTATTGAATACAAATCAGTTTCTCTGTTTGCCTTTGGGAAGAGTACAAACCTTGAAGTCTGAGACTTTTAGAAGATGCTTTTACATAGGAAGTCTGAAGATAGTGATGGCCTTACAGTCTGTGCTCAAATCTGTATATTTCTGAGTGCTTTCTTAATAGTATCCTAGAGGTTTCTGGAATTAAGTGCTAAATTAAGGAATGAGTCATTTTGTAGGAGACCATTTGTTTCTGTCTCGAGTGATGAAAAGCCTTGATAGATCGACTGTCCTCCTCTTGTTCCCTTTGTTGCGCCTGCTTAAATGCAGTTGGGTTAGGTTAGATACTACAGTTGTGTAGTCAGACTGCATTAGGGGTATATGTTAGATTGTGTGTCACAATAGGTAGCTTTGAGCAATTCAGTGAGGTCAGTTAGTATAGTACATGGATTGGGGTGACTGTAGTGACATTAGCAACTTGTTGAGCCAGGCGTAGATTCACCAACTTGTAAACTTAGTTGTTTTATGGAACAAATTTATGTGGTAGTTCAGGCTAGGTCATCCCTTATGCCTACAGATCGTATGTACCTACATCTGGTGCTGTCGGCCTGTTACTCCCTTATGTCTCCCTTCTGTAGTGAGAACCAACAATTCCTGAAGGAGGTTGTGCACAACGTTCTTGATGGGCAGGGTGTTGGCTGGCTAAACATGAAAAGAGTCCGGCGTCTATTGGAAAGTGAACAGCTCCGTGTCTTTGTAATAAGCAAACTGAATCGCACCATCCAGTCAGAGGAGGATGCACGGCAGGATGTCATCCAGGATGTGGTCAGTTCTCCATTTCCTCATGTTACTCAAGCTAGTTCATGCTATTTTGGTTAGTAAAGGGTGCTCTGAAACAATATTTTAGAATTCTCCTAAACCCTGCTGAGCAACTGGTTATTGGTTTGCAAACCTCTGCTGGAATGTGTGTACTGGGACGGATTTCTCATGTGAAGCATTCTCACTGCTGGTGTTCTCATTGCAGGAGATCAGCCGCAAGGTTTACAAAGGGATGCTGGACTTGCTGAAATGTACTGTGTCAAGCCTGGAGCAGTCCTATGCAAATGCGGGCCTTGGAGGCATGGCCAGTGTCTTTGGCCTGCTGGAGATAGCGTACACTCACTATTATAACAAAGGTAACATCAGGAGTGTGCAGGGTCACTATTCTGGAGATAGATGCAGTCTGCTTCTATGTATAGTTAATGTATTTTTATACCGTCCTTAAGGTTCATGATTTCTAAAAACATACTGCACTTGAAACAATACTCTTGCCTAATACGTCCATGAAGTGTAAGTTCCAAAAGTGCGAGCCTTCATGTAAGAATGCCCCACTGACAACTTCGGAAAGTTGAGTTCCAGGCAGACTCCCCATGTTGGACCACAGCTGGAATGCCTGAATATCAGAGAGAGTCTTAAACTAGGTTTCAGATCATATAAGGCTTTAGAGATTGTAATGAATACCTTGATTTACATCTTGAATTGAGTAAGTAGCCAGTACCTTGTGTAGAGCACAACAGATGTGGGATTACATGGACTCAGCCTACTCACAAGATAGGCAGTTGTGTTCTGTGTCAGTGGAAACTTTGAGAAACTGATCCAAATAGAGTTTATTAATCTAGCCTTAAGGAGAGGGGATCTGCATAGTTGTGGCAAAGTCTAACTGTGACAAATGTCCAGCTAGATAGGGAAAAATCACTACAAACCAGCACTCTCTGTAGATGAAAGAACAACAAATAGTCTGGTAGAACTTTATAGACTAACAAAACATGTAGATGGTATCATGAGCTTTCGTGGGCATAGCCCACTTCTTCAGATGACTGGAGTGTGACTTCTTCATCTGAAGAAGTGGGCTGTGCCCATGAAAGCTCATGATACCATCTACATGTTTTGTTAGTCTATAAAGTTCTACCAGACTATTTGTTAGTCTGTACAGGTAAACTGAAAAAACAACTCGGCTACCCCCTGAAGCTTCTGTAGACGAAAGAGCAATGAGCAATCCTTCAGTTCCCTGAGGCTGTGCACCATTTGGGGCCGGGCAGGGGAAGCACTTAATGCCATTTGAAAGGGCAGGCACATCCCACTTCCATTCTTCTAGATGAGCCTTTCTCTCTCATCTCACTACCATTGTTTTGATCTAATCCAAATTCAAACTTAGCCATTTGCTTCCATCCATGTTTAAGCTTCAGTTAAGACATGAGAAAGCACAGAAGGAATTTCTTTAATGAAAAGTTGACAGTTCTTAAAGTTGCTCTGTGTGTTGGTGGCATTGCTGAAAAAATTGAAATTGAGGAGGAATAAACTCACATTTGACATCCTGTGTCTGAGACCTAATAGGAGGTTTTTTTATGTTGTGTTTTAAATTATTCTCTTCTTATTTTTTTTTAACCACAAAATTATTAACAGAAATGTGGATTTTTTTCTGGGGACTTGATTTCATTGTTGATGCCATCACTAACAGAGAATTAAAGGATTAAATACACATAAAATATAACGAAGTTTCACTTTGCAGAACCCTGGGGTTCTGTGGAACACCATTTGGGGAAACTGGCATAGAGCAATAAAGGTTAAAGCACAGTACATTCTGGTTGAGCCACACTTCACCAGCCAAACTGGAATAAACCCCATTATCAGGCTCTGTCACTCTTTGACTTCCTTTCTAAATCTCAGTAGAACTACTAGCATCATCAAAAGTCAGGTGTTACCATGATCCTATCCTTTGTTCTCCAGGCAAGGCCCTGCTGAGTTCACAATCCCTCAGTTTCCCGCTGTTGATTTATGTGTTATTTGAGATAACATTGTCCCTTTGGATCCCAGTTGATCTGGATTGAGCCACATCTACATTAGTGAGCTTACTGTGGCTTGGCTGTGCCATTGTGAGACTACTTGTGCAACTGCTCTGTGCCAACAGGACGGAGTTCTCCTGTCAACATAACAAAACCACCTCACTGAGCAGTGATAGCTATGTCAGTGGGAGCAGCTCTTCCATCTACATAGCACTGTGCACACTACCACTTATGGCATTGAAACGATGTTGCTCAGGGGCATTTTTTGTCATGCTCCTGAGCAGCGTACGTTTTATCAATGTTAGTGGTAATGTAGACATGGCCCTAATTTGCCTTGGGACCAAACTTCATCTTTCCCCCTGCCTTGCTCCCTCCCCCACTGGGTAGCAATGCAAAGTACAGAAGGAAACTGAAGCATGCATAAGCCTTATAAAAATATTACAAAAAATTCTCAACTTTGTCACAACTCCCCAGAAAGGCAGTGCCCAATAGTATCTACCTTTATAATCATGCTTCCTTTTGTATTATAGCAACATATCAGTATGGTTAGTGAATCTGCAGACTCAGTAGTAGCCTTGAATGTCCCCATTCCACATTTCTTTTTGTTCAGAGAAATCCAGTGTCTTTTAAGAATTTTATGTCATTTTAACCTGTAAACATGTTACAGGTCTGCAACATTTCAGCCTCTTGGGACATTTAGGATATGTCTACACTACCACCCTAGTTCGAATTTGAACTACCTACTCCGTGCTGCGTGTAGCCGCGGGCACGGAGTCCTCACTAAACGGGGATTTAAAAATGGCGGCGCCTGGCAAGATGCAAATGAAGCCCGGGATATTTAAATCCCGGGCTTCATTTGCAACTTCGAATGACTACATTAACCACCCTAGTTCGAACTAGGGTGGTAGTGTAGACATACCCTTAGTGACTTTACCTAGGGGTAGGATTCTACACAGTATATCTGTGAGGAAAGGAAAAAGTATACTTTCTTCTCTGAGATGACTCGTTACATGGTCTTCCCCCATCCACCTGAGCAAGGCACAAGTGATCCACCTAGGGCTGTCATGATGTGTGTTAATGCCTGGGATTAATGCAGGGAAGGATTAACACGTTAATTTTTTAATGCGTCAATCGCAGATGTTAATGCTGCGCTGCCCCTTTGAAGTGCCGGTCCAGAGCTTCAAAGTCAAAGTGCAGTAGGAGCTGGGGATCAGTTGGGCACTCCAGCTGATCCCCGGCTCATAATGCACTGCCCCTTTGAGGTGCCGGGTCAGCCCTTCAGAGGGGCAGTGCTGCCCAGAGCGTGGGGTTAGTTGGGGACTCCAGCTGACCCCGGGCTCCCACAGTGCTGCCCCTTTAAAACACCGCTGCTGAATTTCAAATGGGCAGCTGCACTGAGCCTGTGGTCAGCTGAAGACTCCAGCTGATCCTGGGCTTCCGCATCGCTGCCCCTTTGAAATGCTGCTGCAGCGTTTCAAAGGGGCAGTGCATACCTTTAATCGCGCGAGTAATCACGATTAAGTTTTTTAATCACTTGACAGCCCTAGAACCAACACTTTATAGTCAGTGATATCAGGTTGCTGACAGGTATAATAAAATTAGTATGGACATTTACTGATGTTAAACACAGGTAGACCCTCATGTACTCTATGATTGTAATAGTCATCTGTCCTTCATTGCCACATTATTCTCCTATAGTTAAGTTTTCACTTAAAAATTGTTTCTAGCCCTCGTGGTTGTGGAAAAAAACCCATGAAGATGTGGATCAGGGGTAACCAGTTCATTGTTGTCTTCCCAAGTCAAACAGTGTGAAGCTCTGAGAGGCAAAAACTGCCCTTGTTCATCTCAGTATGTTAACGCTGAAATCTAATGATGAGAGTTTGGTTAAAATAATTAATAGTAAAATAGTTATCGGAAACATCCAGCTAATTTGTCCATAATTTCTAACTATATATCGCATGCCTGGTTAGGTGTCAAAAGCTCTGACTTGCCCTTATGCAATTGTCAAAACCTCCAGTTTTGCCCCAGACAACTTATATGATGTAATTATGTGTTGTCAGTACAAAAATATGAAGCACACTGAAATTGGAAAATATGAGGACAACATAAAATAAACTACATACAATATCTGAAACTACAGAATCTGCTGTTCTGATTGTTAATTTAAATATTTAATTCACTGAACGGTGTAGTATTTTAATTTAAGTGAAACTGCACAGATTCTCCAGTTTGCTCTGATTCAATCACCATGTATTGGGCTGATGCAGGCATCACTTGGTGAAAACCCATGGCCAGTTTTATGCAGGCTAGACTAAAAGATCATAACGATCCCTTCTGCCTTTAAAATGTATGAATTTCCAGATAGTCAGCTGCAGCTCTTTCAGCATTTCCTCCTGTTGGTTGAGCAACATTGTCAGTACTTTGCCCAAGATTAGTATTGCCAATTCCAACGCAGATACAATGGCAGACCGATTTCCCTTAATGTTACTTATTTCTCTTACATCAGTTACTGTGAGAACTCTTCACAGTTAGAGAAACTTGATTATGTTCCAGAGTTGGTATTGCAGGTTGATCAGGATGCTGTTTCACCCTTCTGAACAGTTTGAAGGGAAGAGACCTCACAGTTAATAAGTCAGAAAAAAAGAAGAAGAAAATTTAAGCATCTAATGTGGATAGATCAGACTGAGAGTCCATGTCCCATCATCAGTGCTGAAATTGTTTTTCCCCTGCTATTTCACCAGTGTCAGACCGTCTGCAAACCATAGTGACCCGTGAGGACAATACTGGAGATGGGATGTCTGTTAACAGTTGTGAGTGTTGTTAAGCCATTGGCAGACTGGGCCTTCAGATATTTTGAAACTCCTTTGGGTTCACCAATCTGACAGGAGCTGGGATGGTTCTTGACATTACCAGCTGTGTCACTAAAAGCTGGGCACTGTGAAAATTGTTGTTTGAAACTTTTGCTAACAAAATAGTTCTACCCCTTATGAGCAGAATTTACGTTATTGACAGGAGTATGCTCCTGCAATGAGCCATTTTCAATGTCATTTTGAAAACTTTTGTCTTTCAGAGGTGAGATTTTTAAGCATCTGTGAACAACCAAAGTTTTGTCTTTCAGTTGGCAGTATCAACAAGGCCTTAGTCCCTACTCTTCACAGTGCTACCAATGGTGAAATCTGTTTGAGTTTCGAAGATTATATCTACACTATGCAGCTTTTAGTGACAGGGCTGTATTAACACAGTCCTGTCACTAAAAGTTGGCATATGTGAAGGCTGTTTGTTGGCATTTGCTGACAAAACACTTCTAGCCCCCATGAGCGGCTTTTGCTTTGGTGGCAGGAAAGTGCTCTGCCGATAAAGTAGCATTCACACTTGTGCTTGCTGCAGCAAAATTTTTTGGGGAGGGGAGAGGTTAAGCCCCTGTGAACAGCAAAAAAGTTTTGTTAGTTAATTGTAAGTGTAGACAAAGCCTAAATCTGAGAAGTGACCGTTTTGCATTGGTGCTGTCTTAAGCACAAGGTGTTTTTAATACCATCTGCCCCATCTTCTCTTTGTATTCTTCCTATTTCTGCCCTTCCCCCATCTCTCTTCTTTTCCCTGGTTTACACTTTTTTCTGCTTCTCTTCTCCTTTCTCTTAAAGAACCAGAAAAAAGAAAACGAAGTCCAACAGATGGAGCCTCCACTCCGGTTGGCAAGGACTCTGGTTTAGCCACGAGGGCAGACTTGAAGCCTACAGTGAAACTGCCAGTACCTCAGCTCATGCCAAGGGTGCCAAGCCCTGCAGGAAAAGGGACAAAAGAGTTTGACAAAAGGAGTCTAAAGGAAGAAAATTTTATTGCTTCCATTGGTGTGTATTGATGTGCATGTGGAATGCAGGAGGAGGGGCTCTCTCTTAGCTTTAGGTTCTACTTGCATCTTCCCCATTTTAATGCACTTGCCTTCATTGCCTCAGTAATGTGCTTCATTCACACTGGATCACAAGGACCAATCATATCTGCTCTTCTTTCACTCATGAAGGAATATTTTCCAAGGCAATTTGTTGAGATCCTTTCCGAGTAGCAATGACAGTGATAAAATTTTGTGTGTGTTCCATGGTTGACATTTTTTGAGAGTCCTATAGTGACCCAAAGGGGTGGCTACATGATTCTGCGGTCTTCAGGACCTTGGAAATAGCAAGCACAGTATGTACTAAATAAAAGAAAAAATACCTCTCGTTCCTCACTGTAACTGGGAAAGTTATGTGGGTGTGTATGCCAATAGAAATAGGGTCCAGGGATCTGCTAATTGTTAACAGCAAAATCCTTAGAAAGAAATTTCACTGCTTCTGCATTTTGGGTTTCAGCTCTTCAACTTCAGTAATTTGGACTGATGAGCATTTCTTCCACATAGGGCAGGCAGATTGTTTGACTATCTAAACAGCTCTTTCAAGGCTGGCTCTTGGAAATTTCTCCAGTGATGCTTTTCCTTAATGGGGGGAAGCGTGAATCAAAAGACAACTAGGGAAGCTAGTATATTCTAATCCCTGTTTATGCTTGCTGAAAAAGGTCTTTGCTTGGTCTCCAAACAAGTTTTAGGAAGGGTCGACATTTTTTGTAGCTTTGGGTAAGAAACATGATCATCAAATGGGAATATCCATTTTCCTTCTCATCATCTCCAATAATGTGGATGGACTGATAAGCACTGCTATGTATAGCATGACATAGGGAGACTAGTTTTTACAGGATCATTATACAGAGAACTTATCACCCAAAGGCAGCATCTGATGAGACTGTGACATCCAGTCTGCAGTGACTTGTAGAAGGTGGAGCATTTCAGGTACTCACATGACAAAATAGGTGCGAAGGTTTTTGGATTTTTTCCCTCTGTCCATATAGTGGCTACAGGTTGGATTGAGTCCCATGTAATGGATGCTTGAAGCCTTGACCTTTGACCCAGTATGCCTCCTTGATTCAATAGTAGATCCAAGGAACAATCGGACAACTGAAGATTTTCCGTTTTCTTGGAAATCTCCCAGGGAAAGAAAAGGTGATCATATTTCTGTGACTAAACTTTAGGGGCTTGAATGCTTCCAACTTGCATTGGATTCTTTTTTCCTCTGTGGAAAGAACAAAAGGAAGATATTTTTTGTGATTCACTTGGAAAGCTGAGTACTCAGAAAAGCGGAAGAGCTCTTTGCCTGGTATTTTTGTGGAGAATGAAGAAGCAGCATTGACAGGACAGCTGGTTGTACTTCCCTGGCAAAAATTAAAGCCTTTTTTCTTACATAAGAGTGCCATAAAGATAAGGGAATCCATGTTTGCAATGTGATTTAAAAGATAGAGTGTTACAGAAGTTCTAATTCTATTTTTTTCATTTTAATATTTATTGAAACTGTTCCTGTCAAAAAAGCAGCCATAAATATGCTGCTAATTATATAAAGACAGGGAACAGGTTAGCTTTTTCCTGTGTTCCTGATAGTTTGTCTTTTTGGGTATTTGAGGCAAAAAGGAATGAAACAAGTAGTCAAAAATCTGGATTTTTTTTTTAAAGCCAGTCTGAAAACACATCTACATGTCCCTTATACAATAGCCTCTAGGTGGCAGGCTTTACCTTGTCAGTAAAACCATGTGTTCTTGAAGTACAGTCCTACTGTCCTACTCTAAAAAGTGATTGTATAAATGGCACTGTAGGGTTCCACATTTGTCTCATTCTTTTGTTCAGTTTATATGAAAGGGAACTTTGTAGTGTTATCTTGAATCTGGAAGTCAGGCTAGGTTCTTAAATTATCATGTATTGTAAATAATACTGAAGGTTAAATAGAGCAAATCCTGCCTTCGATGCACTTGTGCAGCTCCATGGCTTTCCATAGTTTTGAGCTAGCAGAACAGATTGGAATGTCATAGGAAGCATAGGTGAAGAAAGCAGATTAGTATCAGACGATATCAGTGAATGCTGACTGTGTTGAGTGATAGCACCTTCTAGAAATTTTCCACTTGGCACAGTCTGCAACTTAACCAGGATGTTTAGGTTTTTTTTATAAAAGCCGAATTGATTTAAATGTATGAACTGGCATCTTCAACTGATTTCTTGGCTCTTCCATGTCTCCATTTAATAGACCAAAGATGCAATATCCAGAGCTGTAAAAAATGGATTGAACTGACTGATAAAATAAACACCTTTATTTCCATCCAGGTTATGTGCATGCTTACCTCAGAAATGTTACAGATCTTTTATATTGACTGAGATTCCAATAAATTGGCATCTTTGAGTACTTGATTGGATCTGCCAAAGAGATTCTGCTGAAGAGATATGTTTTGTCTATTAATTACTCAAGGAATATTTTTCTTTCTTTGCTCAAGAAAGTACTTTTTATGTTTTTGGCTCCCATTAGGATAGTAAGAATGTTAAAAACAGGGGCAATCTTTGGACCATGAAATTCAGTTGGAATATGAGTCATTCAGCAGATGATGAATCAATCTCATGGCAGAGAGAGTTGGAAATTCGTCCCCCTAGTAGAAAAGAATTTCCTGGCATATGTGTTTTGCTGCAGATTTTCTTTTGAAGACTTGGTTTCTAACACTCGAGCTGCTGTTTTGCTCTTGTCCATTTGGGTAGTTTTATCTGCAACTAGTCTATTCTGAATTTAAATTCCTCTCCTCCAACAGTAATTGTTTTTAGGTATTCTGTGTCATCTCAGTAGGAGGTTGATAAAGTTTTTCCTTTCACTTTTTAGGATTTGAGATTAGATCACTTTTGGATGTTACGTTGGGTTCTGACCCATATTTTCACCACACAGTTTTTCTCCAGTGAAGCTAACAAACTCAGTTTAAATGAGAGATCTCCTATTCTGGGCCTGATCTGCAAGTGTATGTTGGTTGACTAAGCTGTATAGCATATTTTGGCATTCATCTTGCATTACAAGTAATCCATTCAAAACTGCCATGGCATTATGATTCCTTTTTTATCTTTATAGAAGCTACAGTATAAGAAGATACATTGGAACTCAAAGGGCCCTGGTTGTACCTGACCAGAGTTTTAAATTGCAGCTAACCCTTTGACTTCGTATTTTAAATTCTTTATGAAGTGATACGTAGTATCTTTTCTGTCAAGTCAGATCTTTTTTGGGGGAAGAGGCTATTTTTTCATTTAGTGAATTGTTAAAATAACAAAATACATGCACCTTTTGTTGATATTTATAGGATCAAGATCCATAACAAGTGCAGAAGGCAAATGTTATACATAAGCTTCTCAGTAAAGCAAATCTTGTTGTGTAGGGGAATTCTCAACAGTGGAAATATTGATTGCTTTAGTCTTTAAAAATAATAGGAAAAACAGGGATGAATTAGATCATCATAATGAATAGAACATTCATGTACAGCACCATTTCTTGCCCGCTGCCTGGTATGCATGCATTGTTAACTGGCGATGGAACCTAACTTGTAGTAATGGCAACTAATCAGATACCGTTCTTATGATAGATTACAGGAATTAGAAGCAGAGAATGTCAGAGCTTCTCAGAAATTCAAGGGGAACTCTTTCCAATGTGAACTACTTTCATGTCGTTTACCTTTCCCAGAATAGTTGCTTGCATTTAAATCTTCAAAATATGTTGTATTCAAATTGATGTGCTCTCCGACCCTGGCAATGACAAAGCCTATTATAATAATTCTTTCTGTCTGTGTTTGCTGTTCTTCCATCCAACTATGAGGGTAATAGCATTTTCAACACAAAGCATGTTTTTTGTTTTGTTTTTTTGTTTTTTTGCATTAATACTTTAAACCAGGGCTACTCAATACGTGAGCTGCATACGGCACACGGCCCATTTGTTTACAGCCCACAGTGTGGTTTGGGTTTACACGAGGCTCAACACATGGTCCGCGGG
Source organism: Pelodiscus sinensis (assembly GCF_049634645.1). NCBI lineage: Eukaryota > Metazoa > Chordata > Testudines > Trionychidae > Pelodiscus > Pelodiscus sinensis. Next base: position 85,084,835 of record NC_134714.1, read on the forward strand.
TGGGATCCTTTGAACATAGCCTCCACTGGGAACACACTCCACAATGGTGAGACGTCTCCCAGGTGGGGTGAGCATTGAAAGATGTGGGTGGTCGGGCTGGCTGGAAAAGATGGGTACATGGTGTCAGCATTTTTAACCCTCAGGGAAGAAGTGCTGGGGCATTGTGAGAATAGGGTTACCAGATGATTTCAAAAAAATACCAGACACACTTGATCTCAGATGGGAGTGGGGACTGGCCAGGAAGGGTTTGATAGGAGTGGGGCTGGCCAGGGGAGATTCGGGGAGGGGAGAAGGGAACGGTTGGCAGGAAGCAGGGCAGGCCGGGAAGGGATTGGAGGGAGCGGGGCTGGCTGGGAGAGATTGGGAGAAGGAACTGGCTGGTGGGAAGTGGGCTGGCCCGGGCACATGTAGATCCCGGGGTGCTGCCCGTCCCATGCACGATCTCGGTGGGGCACATGGGTGAGTCCAGCCTCCGGGATTCCATCTCGCCCCGCCCCAGCCCCCCTCCTCTCTACTGTATAGCTGCGTACTGCCTGGCTGGTAGACACGCTCACACAATGTGAGCGTGTCTACCAGCCAGGCAGTACGCAACTACATACTGATACTCATGATAATAATAAAACTTACTTAAATAGAAAATACTGGACATTTATATGTCCGGTATTTTCTCAATTTGTTTCCCGGACAGAAAGCTTAAATACTGGACTGTCCGGTTCAAAACCAGACACCTGGCAGCTCTATGTGAGAAGTGCTTTGTATGCATTCCCGTCAGTGTGAAAGAAGCTGTTTGCATATATTTGCATACATATTTGCATGTATATGCAACCACACTTAAGTTGTGGCCCTTGGCATGGGCTGTTAGTATCATTGTGACCCCCGGGGCTTCCAAAGTTGAGTAGCCCTGCTTTAAACTGAAAAATCTCCATGAAGATTGTGTGTCTGGGCCTCTTTTGCCTAATGAAACACCAGACATAAACACCAGACATATTATGAAACACCAGACATGAAACACCATACATGAAACACCAGACATATTATAAGATTTTGCATGACTTTCTACAAGTTTCAGGCATCTTCCCATACAGTGTGTTTTCACTGGAATTTTGATATAGGGAGCATTTACTTTTTAAGCTAGTAGCTACATATTTCTCCCTTTGCTTTTCCTATCAGACTGTTCCTCTCGCTGAAATACTTTCTAGCTTTCTTGCAGAGGAAATGTGTGCTGTTTGCATTTCATTTGTTCTAGCCAGTCTTTGACAGACCTTCTTACAGAGCCACTTTGGAGGATTCCAGGCTTACAGAGAGCTCTGAGATGGCATTGGTAGGATCTGCTTCTGAAGACTTCACCACAAAGAAGTTTTTGATGCATTTTATCTTTGTTTTTGCCTATTTTATTTTCCATCTTTGTGTGTTGAGCTGTAATGCTGTCCTGATGAACGATGACAGGGCAGACCCAGACCAAAAATGTTTATTTTATTTCCTGAAAATAGAGCTTCCTCTGGATATTTTCCTTAGCTTAGCTGCAGGATTTACCCCAATAGAAGCCTTTTTGCTGTTGTGTCTTTACTGAATCTACTCAGGAGTACAGTAACTCAAGGTGAAAACTGTCGAGTATTTCTGAAATCTTGGATTAGGATTACTTGATATTTAAAGACCCATTAGTCTTGCAATTTCTTGCAAAGGGGAAAAGACTTTGAACACCCATTGAATTTAAGCTGTCTGTTCCAGATCATACCTGTCTACCATCTTCTTTTGCTCAGTTTCTTATGCCGTGCCCAAGCCTCTGATGTTCAGTTATACATCTCAGATTTATTAGAGGACCACCTACTTTTTTATTAAAGAATACTTTGTATATAATCTGAAGCTGTTTTAGATGTCACAGAGACCTTTGTTCTCAAAATTCCCCTTTGGATCACTCTAAGTCTTGGCATGTACCATAAATATTCTAATAACTCATTAATTGATAGGTAGCTCACAAAAGGTGCCCTACAAGCAAAGCGTTGCTATTCAATCCTGTGATAGATGGGGACCTGGTTTAAAAATTGTGAAGCATCATTTTTATAATAGCATATAGTAAATACACTTCAGAGAAAGTCAGTTGATGTTCTCAGCCTTGGGAAATTGTAGCCAAGTTTATAAATTAGTTTAATCTTGGAAAAGTGTCCTGTCAGTTTGTCAGAATGGAGAGAAAATCCGTCCGTCATGATTATTATAGCTAATAAGCAGAAACAAAAAACATTTATATAATAGCTATCTTCCTAACACTCTCACACTGCTGTTTGCCTCACCCACTATAACTTATCTCTCACAGCAATTTGAAGTCTGGGATCTATGAAATGTTGGAGAGGGAGATGAGCCCTCCACTGAAGTTGTAACTTTATCTCTTTGATGTTCTTGTACATCCTCATAGACTTCCTCACCAACTTGTTTTTTTCCTGATTTTAGAGCCTGATTCCCTTACTTACCTCCATCTGCAAGGTCTGGATGGGTTTCCTGCCGCACAGCAGGTTATGCTGCAGAAAAGTAACCATCCTCTCTCCTTTCCTCTCCCCACCCTGCTCTTACAATAACTGAGTGTCCTGTCTGTGTAGCATTGCCAAACCCCACCAGTGTAGAGCAAGAGAGGTTAAAAGCTTAGTATTCAAATGTAGGGACTCCAGGATATCTGCTTGTGATGTTCCACTGTGTCAACACATGGAATTATTAGATGTTTCCAAGCATGAGAGAGAATGCATCTCAGCTGCAGACTCTTGGTTATGGTACAGACGGGTGCTTATATTTTCCTCTGTCTTATATCAATATTAGATTTGAAAAGAAGAATGTATGTACAGAATCTGAAAAAACCCTTTGCTCTCTTCATTGTGTATTGTCCCTTGAATCTTCTCCATCACAGCTGGAAGAGAACTGTGACCTGCCTCAAGTCTTTGGGGCAGCATTTGCCATAACTGGAACCCGGATTTCTGTTTTTTCTTCCTTTTTCCATTATTTTATTATTCTTTCTTTATATCCTTGCCAGTAGGTGGAACCCAGAACTTATGAGGATACTGTCAATTTTAAAAATCTTTCTCTATGGGTTTAGTTATAAATTACTGATGATGGAAAGTTTTAAAATGCAATTTCCTTTTTCCCAGGACTGCTGTTTCTTTTGTGCATTTCTTTGACAATGACATGGCGTGAAACATGAATTATTAAGTTTTGAGTGAACCTAAATATTAGGATTAAAATACCCAATGGTCCATCTTTAAATTAGGCCTTCCAAGAAAGGAGATGACTTGTGCCTGGCAAATTTGGTTTTAAAAGCCATTTTTGTTTTTGCTCAGCTAATTCACTATGTCATCCCTAATTTTTGAATTCCTATAAATAGGCAATGATGCAGCTCTTTCATCCTAACATTGGTTTGTTGTAGAATGGTGTTTATCCTTCACTCACTAGTTGTCATTAATTTCTGATTGTTTGGAGGTACAAGGGTGGGTGAGTTGTTTTGTGGGTTTTTGGTTTTTCATTTTCTCCTGTCTGACCAGTCTTTGACTCTTTCTCTTTTTTTCCTGCTTGCATCTTTGGTAGAGTTGTGGAACAAGCACCAGGAAGTGAAAAAGCAAAAAGCTTTGGAAAAACAGAGTAAGGAAATGATGAAACCTAGAAACTGACTCCCCCAGCCTTCCCATAACTGCCAACTCCCCAGGCCTGGGGTGAGTGTGCACCGATAGCACATGCTCTTATGCACACACAACCAAAGGGTTCAGGTGAAATCCTGCACCCAAGGGCAGCCTAAGAAGGTAAATGTGCCCTCTAGAAATCAAATGCTTGGATGCAACATGCCTCTTTCCTCTGTGCAAAGAGAAAGGAAGAAGAGTGCATTCTGCTTAGTACAAGTCCATCCTAAACCTCCTCACCACTCATGTAAAAAATAATTGGGATGAATTTTGCTTTGAAAATTCAGTTCCTCTTTTTAGAAGGTAATCAGGCCATTTTGTCTGATGATATAATTACATTAACAGGAGTTTATGTCCAAACCTTGTGGTGGGAAGGACTCTCTGTTCCTGCAATTCTCCAGCAATGGCAGATTTATGTTATCTGTTATCTCCTAGTGGATTATTTCTGATTGCTATTGAACTGCAGCAAGAAATTACTTTGAGGAAGAGAAAATCCAGACTATATGAAGAATTGCGTTTAGTGAGAGTGTTAGTTAAAAACAAAATGAAGATGGTTCTTTCCAATTAAATTTTCTGGGTACCATGATAAAGGAAGAAGGGTGAATTAGGTAGCTGAAGACTGCTTTTAGAGTCTTCACAGAACTTGGTTTTTATATTTATCTGCTATAATAATTATAGAAATAGATGTGTGCTACTAATGCACACAAGCTGTGAAACTTTGTCTGCAATACAAAGTGTATAACCACTGGCATAAACACACACACTTGTGTGACTGATTTATGCACACAATGTGGTAGGTGCTTTCCTAGCATAACCTTTCCAAGGGTACGTCTAGACTGCAGTGCTAATTCTGGATATGTTCAGTATCCTGAAATAGCGTTTTCTGCATCTTTACAGCACACCCATTATTTTGAAATGCAATTGAAATTATGGGCTTGCTATTCTGACATCCTGGTAAACCTCGTTCTTTCCATGAGGATCAAGGGACTTGTCAGAATAGTGGTCTATTTCAAAATTTGGTGCTGTGTAGACAGTGCCAAATTCTGAAGTAGACTATTTCAAAATAAGCTACACAATTTGCATAGTTCAAATTGTATAGCTTATTTTGAGCTAGTGCCACAGTGTAAGCACACCCCAATGCAGGACCTGTATTTTCCTTTAATGGAAAAGGGAAAGAAGAAAAGACAGACTAAAACAGACTGGGGACAAAACAACAAACAACTCTAAGGGGGTTGAGTGGAGATTTGTCATCCTGATAAGTTATAATGGCACAGTATTTTATATGCAACAATCATATGTGTCTATATAAATACATAAAATCAAAATACAATATATGCAGTGGTGATAGTATTATAAATTTCATTTATCATGCTTTTAATATTTCAAACTTGTGAACAGCTTCTGTGAGCTGTAATTACTTTCAAAATTAATTTGCCACAGGTATTTCCTATTTTTTCCTTTAAAAAAAACACACTTTCCCAAGGCCCGTGACTAAAAATAGATATTCTTGCAGTAATGATAGGTTAAGCGATCCGATATCTCATTACCACTCAGGCTAGAAATAGTACTTTTGTACCACTGGAAACAGTAGATTCCTTATTTTCCAGTGTGATACACAAAAGTCAAGGCTTATCTGGCTAGAAACAAGTTATGTATAAACAGGGTATTTTAGGTAACTGAGGTTTATATAATGTACTAGGCATAGTTTTTCTTCTCCATTTGAGTCCTGGAGACTGATTTATAATTAATGCACCTGACTCTTTATGCAGAGGGTTTTGAAATTTAGTACCAAAATATTTTTGTATACTATATAACATTTCTGAAATACTGTATACTTTTGGCAATTATAGAGGAACTCCTTGATGGAGTAGCAAGCTAGAACATACAAATATGTACAGCCTTTGGAGTGGTCTGCACAGCTAACTTTCAGCTTTGCTACTCATGAGTAATATGTCATCCCAAGCTCATGCCCATAAATCTTTATATACTCCATGTATATTATCTCTCACACATGCTTCTCTCACTCTTTGTTAGCATTATTTGGTGATAGATATCTAACATAAAAATGCTCTTCTGAGTTCCTAGTTCAGTATTTTTGCTGTGTAAAGTATTGCTGTATTGTTTGTAGTTGCTGGATATTATATGCAACATGAGTATAGAAGAAACATTTTGCGGCTTCTTGTCGTGTGTCCCTATTACTGAACAGTTGGCAGATATGGATATGGCAGAAGTGTTGCATTCAGTCTTTTCTCCCTTCTGAGCTTAGTTGTTACCTGTGTACAATCTGTAGTATATTCTTCTCTTGCCTCTCACTTCCATTGCACAGTGCTTTCCAAATCCTTCCTCAGGCACGCATTCTCTTTCCTTCTATCATCCTATCAGAGGAGAGTAGAAAACATGGCTCCAGTATTGCATGGTGACCGTAACATAAAGCTCTTTATCTCATTTCTGTTTTTTTTCCTTTTTGGGTGGGGTAGGCTAGTGAATGCATGCCTTTAGACCTGCTGAAATTCTCTCACAACTGACTATGTGATTGCAAACTCTGGAGTGCCATTCATTCATCTGTGTTTTGAAATAATGTGCAATATGGTAATTTTTTCCAAAAGCATCTCACTTGAAGCTCTTATTTGAGTGGTCACTAATTATTTCTGTCTGCTCTTTGACTGCCTGATCATACCATCTGTCGCTTGGTTTAGGAAAAGCTGCTTAGATAACAGCTGCTGGCAACCTAACAAACTCAGCCCAAGAAGACAATCAATTACTTTGTACAAAAAATGAAACTGGCAGTATTAATAAATAATTAGATGCCAGCTATTTTACAAGAACAAAGGAAGTGGCTTTCCAGAGTTGTGTGGTGACTGCTCTGCATGCCTTGTTGTAATTGGAATCTGACACCTGTGTGTTCTCTCTTTCTATCTCTTTTGAATGGATATTGAAGGTTTTGCTGGGAGGTACCGTTTACAGACAGTCAGTAATTCAGACTGTTGGACTGCTCCCTCAGAACATTGTGAGGGCACAGTAGCACTGGAAGGATGGTAGATGTGACTTCTTGGGTTTTGTGGTTGTTTATAATACCAAAGAACTAGAGAAAATGAAGCTCTGGTTTGTCGCCTTGGTACTGTTCCTGTTCGCAGTCTGTCATCTGCCTTCTACCACAATGCCTTTCCCAGTTACAGTAATGAATGTCTTTTCCCTCTCTCCAGGGTCAGAAGGTGCGAAGCATTTCTTTGATCTGGGGGAGACAGAGGAGAAAAAATCCCAAATCAGTGCAGACAGTGGCCTGAGTCTGACCTCAGGCTCTCAGGTCAGTGTCATTTATGCTTCCATTGCTTATTTGTGGGCAGTTTTCTAGAATTCGAGAGAACCTTTCAAGTGCTCTCATTTGGTGAAACTCTTCTGTTCAATGCTTGAAAGATTTGTCTCTGCCCCAATCACTAGCCTTCGTTTGGAAAGAAATTGCTCTTTGACAGGCTGGGAGCAAAAGTCCTTTTGACTGGCTCCATGCTGCAAACCTTTGAGGTCTGTGGTTTAAGATTCACTAGGAGAGAGGCCCCCAAAATAGTAGTAAATGTTGTCTGTCACTCTTGATATCAATGACAATATATAACAGACTTTTTTTCTTCCTGTCCCCTTTATGTTCATATTTCTGGTTGCAGAAGAGTGATTTGGACTCTGTTGCCAGTGCAGGGCCGGCTGTTATGATCCGAAGCACAAGCCAGGATTCTGAAGTTAGCACAGTGGTAGGACATGGCTAAAGTGGAATCTTGGTGTACTTGAATTTTTGTGGTGATGGGAAGAGTATGTATAAAGTGTGTGTGAATGTATTTGTGTATGTGAGTTGCATGTACTCTGTTTTTTCTGACTGTTGTGTGCTCTGATAGTGTCTCCATGGTGTGGTCTATCAATATAGTCTCTGAGTGTGTGGCATGCACGTGTGTCTTACATATGTATCTCTGCTCCTTCTGTGGGCAGGTATCCTTTGTGTATGCAGTGCTTTTTGCTGTTGGGTGTTGTATGCACTTCTGTGTTCTCTGTGTGGATAATGTTGTTGTGAAAATGTTCGATTGCAGTCACTTTTTGAAAACAAGGCCTCAGGCTGATAAACCTTTGTGGGATTTTTTTGTTTACTGAAGACACAGACCTGTAGCTTAAATGTATAGTGTCATTAGAGTTGACAGATGTCCGGTATTGAACTGGTCATCCCGGTATTTGCGCCTTCTGTCTGGTAAAAAAAATCTAGAAAATACTAGACATGTAAAATGTTTCTCCTGGCTCTGGCATCTGATGGAAGGGTGGTTGGGACGTGCTCAACAACTTTAGAGGGGATTTTTTGTTTTGTTTTTCCCATTTTTGGGGGTTGGGGAGGTCGGTATTTTTTGGTAAACCATCTGGCAACCCGAACTTTCTAAAACTACATCTTAGTGCAAGCCTGGGCAAAATATGTCCTGAGGGCCAGATCCGGCCCACCAAGTCACAGATCCGACCCATGGACGCATTGTGCTCTGGCAAACTCCCTGCCTGCCCCCCATATGCTGCTGAGAGAGACAGCTGCTGCAGGGCTCTATTTGAACAGCTGAGAGCCCACGTGGGAGGGGGGGGGAGGAGAGGCTTCATTCACTGCCCCTGCCCTCAGCACAATCCCATTGGCCTGTTGTCAACAGGCAGCTTGCGAAGCACTCTGCCTCCACCCCTCAGGCTCGTAGCTATTCAAAGACCACATGGCTGTTGCAGTCAAGGAGTCTTCTTGAGAAGATCTACTTGACTCCTGGCCAGAAGCAAGTCTCCCAGCCAGAGCCTGCCTCCCCCTCACATAACCCAAACCCTCTGCCCCCCTCCTTCACCCATATCCCCTCCCAGATCCTGCACCCCAGTCCCATCCCAGGTTATAACCCAAACCCCTATATTCCCTCCTGTACCCTAGTCCCCTGCCCCTGCTTCCTTCACCCAAACTCCCTCCAAGACCTCACACCCTCTCCTGAATCCCAATCCCTAATTGCAAGCTCCCTTCTGCACACAACCTCCCTTCTGCACAGCTAGTATGGGTAAGGAATGGTGTCCCTCACCTCTGTTTGTCAGAGGGTGGAGATGGATGGCAGGAGAGAGATCGCTTGATCATTACCTGTTCGATTCACTCCCTCTGGGACACCTGGCATTGGCCACTGTTGGCAGACAGGATACTGGGCTGGATGGACCCTTGGTCTGACCCAGTATGGCCATTCTTATGTTCTTATCCCATACCCTGCACTTCCGCCGTTAATATCATGGAAGAGTGCGGCCCTTGATCACTTTCCAAATTCTTGGAGCGGCCTCCCATGAAAAATGATTGCCCTCCCTGTCCTAGAGCAGGGGCATACTTGCAACTATTCATATATGTAAACATTTTTTTTGTAATCACTTGTAGGATCCAAATTTGGGTACATTTATTTCTTTTAAAAAAATAGTTAGGAATTTATTAGGTGAAAGGGATTGATGAGCCTTCTGCTGGCTATACTTCTTGTCTGACATTCTCCATGGTTGGGACCGGGCCAGATGAGCTTTCTAGCTTGCTTTTCTGAATTGCTTTGAAGTGAAATTTTAAGAGTCTGTGAATATCTTAACTCTCTGTGGCCCTGTTCCTGACTTGTAAGATAGTGAGGTCTGTTGGGATAGGAAAAATACCCAGGTTGTCTGTCTGTCTAACTTTAATGGGCTCTGAGATTGTGTTAACTCAAATAATTTTTAAATGGTTTTTAATAATCTCTTTTTCTAGAGTATGGTTTGATGGGATGGTCCAATGACATAGGATAGAAATGCAGTCTGCTGCTGTTGGGAAGAGTGGGCATTGGAGTCTACTCAGCTTTAGGGTGACAATCTTGACACTCCTTCTTTCTATAATATCTTGTGCTAATGAAGAAGAAAAAGCCATTCTAAATTGCTTTGTTTTCCTCCATAGGTTAGTAACAGCTCTGGAGAGACCTTGGGAGCAGATAGTGACTTGAGCAGCAACGCTGGTGATGGCCTCAGTGGCGAGAATGGTGGGAACCTGACAGGATCAAGGAACACTGTATCAGACAGTGAAATTGAGACAAATTCTGCTACTAGCTCCATCTTTGTAAGGGAACATTTGATTTTTCTAATGAAATTTTGTACAGGATTTGAGTATAGGTAAGGTGAGTGAGGGATCATAATATTCTGGATCCTGGATCTAATTGCAAGAATTCAGTAGTAATAGAATTCTGTGGAGTATTAATACCGCAGGCAGACTTTTCTTGTGGATCTCTGAACACTTCTTCTCAAGGGCCTGCATGCTGTACGCTATATGTTTGACAGGCTTGCATCTCACTTGCATGCTATAGGCTCTAACACCTATTAATTCCCCACTCCCACAATATGATTCTCAACCAGGCTAATACTTCTGCAGTCTCCCTAACCTGTTTATACTACCCTTGATGATAGAATGGCATTTACACAACAAAAATAAAACAATCTCCTATTGTATTGAAACTGCTGCTCAATGTGGGTGAGTGGTGGTTCTCCCAGGGCTTAACAGCTGTTCTGTGGCTTTTTAAAACTTTCTAATAATATATGAATGTCAGTGGAATTTAAAGAAATTTCTAGTTCCTAGTTGGCAGATCTGAATGTGTCCTGAAATTGAAACTATTAGCCAGAACGTGTTTACCTCCAAAACATATGCACTTTGGTTGTAACCATAGCCAACCATATAAATAGACTTGTATATTTACTAGGGGGTGGTGCCTCCTGCTTGCAAACCCCCGTCTCCAGGGGTAGGTAGCCTCAGCTCTCCACCCCAGACACCAGGGAGGGCCAGGTCAAGGCAAAGCAGCCCTGGCCTGCCCTGGCTATCCTCCCTCCAGCAATTGGGTATGTGGGGGGTGGGGGGGGGGGGTGGGAGGGGGGGGGGAAGGGGATTAGGGCCAGACCAAGGCTGTGGCTGGCCTGGCTCTCTCCCTTCAGTCACTGTGGGGGGCAAGGGGGGGGGGCAGCTGTTGGGCCGGACTGAGACTGGCCTGGCTCTCTCCCCTCTAGAGGCCAGGGGGTTGGGCTGTGGTGGGCCGGCCCTCTCCCTCTGGCATGGAGAGGGAAGGAGGCACAGCGTGCAGCTCTCTCCCTCTGGCAGGGAGGGGCTGTGGAGCCTGGCCCTCTCTGGCCAAGAGGGGGGAGGCCACATGGCTCTGGGCAAGGCTGTGTGGCTCCTGTGCACCCCCTTCCCCCTGGACCACTGGTGATGCCACACATCCTGCATACCCTCTTAACTCCCCTTTGAGTCCCTGCAGCTCCCGCCCACCTACCCCAACCACCGTGAGACCACATGGCTCCTGTGGCCCCACCCTTCCCACCTGAGCCCCTGCAGCTCATGCATGCCTCTCCCCCCTACCCAATCCCCTGCAAGGCTGTACAGTTCCCACATGTGCCCACCAAGTCCCCGAGAGGTTGCACAGCTCCCGTGTTTCCCCCTTCCCACCACAAGCCCCCAAGAGCCCCCGTATACCCTTTCCCTGCCCCCGAGAGGTCATGCTGCTCATAAGATTGCCCCTTCAGCCACCTGAACCCCCTGCAGCTTCCGCGTGCCACTCCCGGCCCCTGCTCACGTCTCCTCCCCCGCCCTAGACACCAGAGGAGCCACGTGGTTCAGTGTAAATTCTGGCAGCTGCCTGCTCATGTGACGGCTGTCAGAGGGACACTCAAGGGCTGATGGCATGTGGGGGAGTCGATAGGAGATCATGGGGGGAGGTTGATAAAGTAGAACAGCCACATGGCCTAAGGGGGGAAGACGCATGCCCTGGCAGTTACACAGCTTGCGGCTCCTTCTGCTTCCAGTCTTACCGGGGCAGGTCGGAGCATGGGGGAGGCCACATGGCTGGCAGCTCCCTCGGAGCATGTGGAAGGGGAAGTGGGAGGCCACGCTGCTGAGGGTAGAGGGAGGGGCTGCAGGATGCAAAGTGATCCATGATATCACTCTGTTGTCCTACAAGACAAACCTTTTTAAAGTTTAGTAAAACAAATATCCTTATAAATACGTGTCTGTGTGTGTGTGAGACTTGACCATATTAACGATAGTGATCCTCTGCTATTCAATTAATTTTCCAGAAATTAAATTTATAACAACTTTGAAAGGTTCTTTGTAATGTATTCAAATAGGATCTATCCCCCTCCAGCTTACTGTCCATCATTAGACTGCAAAATCTTGTACAATAGGATTTATTCTTTAATATGTAATATTTATAATTGTTCATATTACATTGCATTTTTCCTTTAAAAGATTATAAGCAGAGAGTAATGATGAATGTTAACGTATAGTGTTGAAGGAAGGTGTCTTGCAAGATACAATAGGTATCAGAGTTAGATGCATTTTTATTTAACATTTTCAATGACTAAGTGGAAAAGAGTTGCAAATATCACCTTAATGAAATCAGTAGATGGTACTAACTAGGCAGGTTGAGAACACCTGCAAGGATAGGATACAGTACAAATAGACTAAAAGAAGTTAATAATATAGTATACAAGTGATAGGAGGGTCATTCTCAAAAAATGAACTTGAGCAAAGGCAGTCGAAAACAGTAAGTGAGAAGAAACTGCTGTGTACACACTTCAGCAGCTACAGCAGTACAGCTAAACTGATACAGCTGTGCTGCTGTAGCACTTCTGGTGAAGATGTTCTGGGAGAGAGCTCTTCTGTCTGTTTTAATAACGCCTGCCTCCGTGACAAGTAGTAGGTATATCATTGGGAGAAGCTCTCCCACCAATATAGCACTGTCCACGCCAGCGCTTAGGTTGGCATAAATTACATCATTTATGGGTTTAAATTATTTTCACCCCAAGTAGCATAAATTATAAAAAAGTAATTTGTAGAGTAGATATAGCCTTAGAAAGTAGTCGTGTGAAAAAGAAGTCTAGAACTGGTAGTGAATATGCCAGATTATGAAGTGAAATAGCTGTGTAGGTTATGGAGTTATGCATACAGAGACCACACCTAATCTATTGCATTCAAATCTGCACATTTCAATAGCAGTAAAAATAAGGGGATAAAGGAATTGATATGCTAAAGGTTTGAAGAAAAAGAGAAAGCACACTCTAGTCATGGCTGTGCCCTTATAACTCTTTGATCCTGGTTCTATAAATTGGCTTGCTGTGTGGTCTTGGGAGAGTCACATGCCCATCTGTGAAGCATGCGGTTGGAGATGATACTTAGCTACTTCCCAAGCAGTGTGAGAGGATTAATTCTTTTATATTTGTAAAGATCTAAGTAAATGTTAAGTATTATATGTATAGCTTGGTAAAACATAGCTAAAAGTATATAAACACTGTGTGGGAGAAGACTTACAGAAGAGGCCATAAAATGTTTCACTGGTGTAATGAGAGAGTAATCCTTTACAAAAGTAACTATTAATGGGATTTTTATCAACTTGACATGTAATTGAAACAATTAGTTAAGATGATTTTCAGGTTCTTTTTTGAGTAGTATTCCAATAGGTGCTCCACTTTAGGTGTGTTAATACCTGTGTGCCTGTGATGGAAGATTTTCATGGCAGTGTCTGTTCAGCCTGTGTCCTACACTGAGACTGTGTAAGCAAACTGACCTCAGTTCCATTTTCTCTCAAAACACTGTTTTGTACCCAACCTGGGAATTCAAGGCTTGACTCCTGAATGGTTTGTGGGAACAGACATTTCCTGTTCTGCAGAGGTACAGCAGATGTTGTTGAAAAGTAGGAAAGGATCCCCATGAAATCCCTCCAAAAATGAAAGAGATTCAACTATTGCTGTGACCAGTGGCATATTTCCTCTCCTCATTCTTCTTTTTACACTGTCCTCAACTATCTCCTAGAATTGAAAAAATCAGGATTGTATCTGAGTTCTATGGAAGTCCACTTGCCAGATCTAACAGCTTTTAATTCACCAGTTGAGGGATTTTCAGTGTTTGCTCATTTCGCAACACTAAGGATTATCAAGGGGTTGAGGAACCTTTTCCATCAGGTTAAAGAACTCATTGCTGTATGATCTAAATTTAGTACTTAAGTATATCATGATACCTCCCTTCAAGCCAGTGACTGCCTGTTGCTTTCTTAACCTAGCCATAAGAATGGCTTTTTCAGTGGCTATTGCCTCTGCCTAAAGTATTGGGGAAGTACAGACTTTAATGGCAGATCCCCCCTTTGCTGTATATTTCAAGGACAAGGTTTTATTATGTCCACATTCTATATTTTTTCCTAAGGTGTCTTCTGAATTTCACATCAGTCAGGTAATCCATCTCCTAGTCTTTTTTTTTTTTTTTTTTTTCTGAAACCACATCAGACCAGAGGGAATGTTATCCTGGATATGTTAAATCCATGGTGTCCAACCAGTTTTGAAGCAGTAGCCGCTATAATGGCTACAGCTATAGCAAACCAGCCACGCTCAACTGGCCAACTAGCCACATGTGGCTAGTAGCTAGCATGTTGGACGCCACAGCGTTAGATGTTAGGTGGAGGTTAGACCTTTGAACAGAACTAAGCTATTTAGGAAGTGTTCCATATTGTTCATACCAATTGCTGAGAGGTCCAGAGGTTTACAGTTTCCACCCAGAGATTGTCCAGTTGGATTTCTGGATATATTATTTCATGTTATGAATTTGCCATTATACAATCTCCTCACAGAATGTTAATTTATTCCATCGGGTTTCTCTACATCTGTGGTTTTACTCTTTGATAGGATAACAAGTCTTTTGGGTAAGGGGGAAGCGGTAGATGTCGTATGCCTAGACTTTAATAGAGCATTTGATACAGTCTCACATGACCTTCTTATCAATAAACTAGGGAAATACAATGTAGATGGGGCTACTGTCAGGTGGGTGCATAACTGCTTAGCTAACTGTTCTCAGAGAGTAGTTATCAGTGGTTCACAGTCATGCTGGAACAAGTGGAGTTCTGCACAGATCAGTTTTAGGACCGGATCATTACCTTCATCAACGATCTAGATAATGGCATAGAGAGTATACTTATTAAGTTTGTAGATTATAGCAAGCTGGGAGGGGTTACAAGTAGTTTGAAGAATAGGGTTATAATTGAAAATGATTTGGACAGCTGGAGAAATGGTGTGAGGTAAATAGGATGAAGTTCAATAAGAACAAATGCAAAGTACTCCAGTTAGGGAGGAACAATTAGTTTCACGTACAAAATGGGAAGTGACTTGTCTAGGAAGGAGTAATGCGGAGAGGGATTTAGGAGTCATAGTGGACCACAAGCTAAATATGAGTCAACACGTGTGTACTGTAGCAAAAAAAGCAAACATGATTCTGGGATTAATTAACAGGAGTTTTGGAAGGAGAACATCAGAAATAATTCCACTCTATTCTATGTCGATGAGGCCTCAAATGAAGTACTGCCCGGTCTGGGCACCACATTTCAGGAAATGTGGAGAAATTGGAGAAAGCCCTGAGAAGAGCAACAAAAATGATTATAGGTGTAGAAAACATGACCTCTCAAGGAGACTAAAAAAATTGGGTTTGTCTAATTTGGAAGAAAGAAGACTGAGAGGGGACATAATAGCTTTCAAGTAAGGAAACGGTTGTTAGGAGGAGGAGGAGGGAGAAAAATTATTCTCTGCAACTCCTGGTGACAGAAACAAGGGTTTCAATTGCAGCACGCGAGCTTTGGGTTTGACGTTAAGAAAAACTTCTTAACTGTCAGGATGGTTAAGCACTGGAATAAATTGCTTAAGGAGGTTGTGAAATCTCCATCATTGGAGATTTTAAAGAACAAATTAGATAAACATTTGTCAGGGATGATCTAGATGGTGCTTGGTTCTGCCATGAGAGCAGGGGACTGGATTTGATGATTTCTCAAAATCTCTTCCCGTTCTAATATTCTATGATTCGATGTCCTGTTTGGAAAGATTTGCAAGCCTTCAACTTTGACTTTGATACACACTTTCAAACACTGTACCTTGGTCCGTTTTTCTAAGCCAGATGCTGCCTCTGGGAATACAGTGAGTGGTTTTGCTGAAAAGAAGTGTAATGCCAATGTTAGCTAAAATGGAGACAGATGAGATCTCTAAAATGAGGCCAGAGGTAGAGATGGAGTTCAGGATGATATCCTGGCCTCACTCTTTTCTTCTTTTCATACATTTTGGGTCAGTTAATTTGCTTATTGCCTACAAACACCATTGTTATAATTTCATACCTTATCAAATTCTTGTCCAATGTATTATCTCTAGTTGTATTATTATATTTCTCCCTGCTATGTTCTCCTTAAGTCCCTATTTTATAAATAGTATCGTAATAAAAGCTCCTGTTTGTGTTCTTTAATATACCTAGCACTCCAGCAATGTAATGGTCATCCTCAAATAATTCCACTGAAAGGTCATTTATTTTTCTGGTTCTATTTAAAATTATCCATATTTGTCCTATGCTCCATGTACATGTGCTAGTCTTTAATAAAATGTTGTCATTCTATAATTCCTCGCTTGTTTCCTCTCCTTGTCCTTGCTCTAGCCACCTCTTTGTCCCTCCAATTTTGCCTATGTTGTTTTGAGAGCCTTGTGTGCAACCTTCCGTTCTTTCTTGGACAGCCATTCTGTATCACTCCACCTTCTCAGCTCCCCATCATTTTTCTAATGACCTCCCAAAATATTTTCCTTCCCTGTTGAACCTCCATAATATTTCACTCTAATGATAGACTCTAATTTATTATTTAGATCTGCAAACAATTTGGGAACTTGTAGGAAAAATGCCTTGCAAAATAAAATTGTTTTATACTTGAATATGTTATAAGATACAGTCTTACATATGGCTGTCAAATTGGCCTTTTTGATATCTCTCTTCCCTATTTTTCAGGGTAAATCTCATAGTGTGAAGTACAGTGTGAAAGATATCAAGGGCAACAGCCCAGGAAGAGCTCTGGAGGATATGAGCCAGCGAGTGTATCTCTATGAGGGACTTCTGGGTAAGTTAATTTTTTGGGAAGTTGGAGGAGTTGCATTCAGAAGGTAGACTAGAGCTGGTATATTCCAATCAATGGCATCCAGAGAGTCTGTTCTCAGAGATATGTTCCGAATTTAGACAATAAATATAATGGTACTTCAGGTGGTATGTTTGGAGGGAAAAGTAAGATTTGTCCAGGATTAAAAACAGTAAGGGAAGATGCGTGAGAAATTGTAGTGTGCATGAAGGTTAGTGTGCCTGAGTCCCATGCTGGCATGTCCTTGAATATGAATGAACTCTGGAATCATAAGATGAGAAACTTTTTAACTAATAGGTGGCTTTTTAGCCTTTTTTCATTTGCACACCCCTTTGGAAATCTTAGATATAGTCTGCAGATTCCCCCCCCCCCCAGCCCTGGATGAAACCCATTCAACAATGGCAATTTCTGGACCCACAGAGGTCTGTGGACCACAGGTTTAAAGCTAGTGAGCTTAGATAATGTATTGAAGGCCAAAATATGTTGAATTGTGCAGCTTAATATTTCTTGCAATAAGTAGCATATTTTTCTGCAAATTCATTTGATCTGAACTTGCCAATAATCAACAGCTTTCTCCCTCTTCCCCTGTTTTTTTCATCCTCTCCCTTTCTTTTTGCTGCCATGGGCCTGCCTGCTCGGAATTGTGCAGGGAGGGATAAAGGATCTGTCTGGGACCAATTAGAGGATGCAGCAATGGAAACCTTTTCTCTAAGTAATAATTTCTTCTTTCCACTTCTGTATGTTTGTAGTAATATCCTTGCTCAGCATTTCTTTGTATCATGGCCTGCTCTGTTCATTTGGTATGAGATGCACCCTTCCATAGTGAGCAGTGTTAAATGTAGGAGGAAGGCACTCACTCAGCGGACAGTTGAGAGTGCTCCTTGGGGAAGTGTGTTTGGTCTTTCTCTCTGTTGTGCCCTTGTTCGTAGTTTTACAAATGACCTTTTTTCTGTGCATATGATTTGACTTGTGGTATCTTTATGGAGTGTGAACAAAGGGGTTGATCCTCCAGTATCTGATTGGAATGAGAGCTTAAAACTCTTATTTAATGTTGTCCAGGTAAGGAGCGCTCAACACTGTGGGATCAGGTGCAATTCTGGGAAGATGCTTTTCTTGATGCTGTGATGTTAGAGAGAGAAGGAATGGGAATGGACCAGGGACCTCATGAGATGATTGACAGGTAAACTTACATGAGTTCTTTGGCAGTGCCTTTTTTCCTCATTATTTCATATTGGGGTGAAGCAAATGCAGGGTGTTCACAAGTTTGATTTAATTATGTGTAACGCATTTGCTACTACAACTCTGTAGGCCTCATTGAGAGAGTTGCACAGTCTGTCCCTTTCATCCTCCTCACATTAGCTTAAGGCCAGGACAAATGTTTCTTTAAAGTTCAGGGTGTCATGATGCTTCTTGTTAATGAGGAATCATAGAAGCATAGTTCAGGATGAGACTCTTTAGGTCATCTGGTCTAGTGGCTCTCAATCTTTGCAGACTACTGTACTCTTCAGGAATCTGATTTGTCTTGAATACCCCCAAGTTTCACATCTTTTAAAAACTACCTGCTTACAAAATCAGACTGGAAAATACAAGTATCACAGCACACTATTACTGAAAAAATTCCTACTTTCTCATTTTTATCACATAATTACAAATGAATTGAAATATAAATATTATATAGGTTGAACCGCTCTAGTCCAGCACCCTGGGGAGCTGACCAGTGCTGAACCATAAGAGGTCAGTATTGTCTAGAAGCATTAGCAACACTTCCACTGCTTACTGGGCTCTTTAGAAGATTTTTAGGGGTTGATTTATAGCTAAAGAACAGCACAGAACACAGAGAGCCAGGTCTGGTGACTGCATATAAACTTTATGGGACCACGGGAAGCTTGGCCACACCCATGATAAGTGGACATTCGGCTAACTAAAATCATGCCAGACCATGGATGTTGCTGGATCAGAGTGTGCCAGATTAGAGAGATTCAATATGTACGTATATTTCTGTGTATCCTGTATAGAGCAGTATAAAAATCCGTATGAAATTTTAGTTTGTAGTGCCTTTGCTCAATGCTTTTCATGTAGCCTACTGTAAAACCTAGGCAAATATCTAGATGAATTGATGTAACCACTGGAAGACTTTTGGTTCCCTGGGTTGAGAACCATTGATCTAGTCCAGTCCTATGCACCCTTGGTAGAACTACATAATAACTGGATCATTCCTGACAGGTGGCTGTTGAATCTGTTCTCAAAAACTTCCAATGGTAGAGATTCCACAACCTTGTTAGGCAGTTTATTCCAGTGCTTAACTATCATGATACGAAGTCCATTCAACGTATCAAGTTCTGTTCTCCACTTTCACCCTGCCAGCCAGTCAGCCACCCACATTCAGTCACCAATCTATGGGCAGGTGGCCAAAATAGGAGCTATTTCGTGAGGTGGGGACTGAAAAGGAGACACAGGATATGAAAAGCAACTGCTTCACTGGGCAGAGGTTGAGAGAGAAGTGAGGGCTATAAGCCTGAAAAATTAACCACTTCCTGTATAGGTTCTGTGCAGCTGCAGAGCAAGGGGAAGCAATTCCAGAAGGGTTGCTTTTGTACTGAGCTGACTGTTGCACAACTGTGATGTGATGGCTATGAAGCAGTTGCAGCTGGGGAAAATAGATAATGGAATCACAGAAATATATAACTGGAAGGGACCTTAATAGTCTTCTAGTCAAGTTCCCTGCACCGAGGCAGATCTAAATATTGTTTTGACCATTCCTGGCAGGTGTTTGTCTAATCTGTTCTTATGAACCTCCAATGGCAGATTCTACAACCTCCCTAAGTAATTTGTTTTGTTGCTAACCTACCCTTACAGTTAGGAAGTTTTTCCTACTATCTAAGCTAAATTTCCCTTACTGCAATTTAAGCCCCTTACTTCTTGTCCTCAATTTATCATCTACCTCCTTATCACAGTTGTTTACATAATTGAAGACTATTACTATGTTCCCACTCAGTTTTCTTTTCTCCATAATAAACAAACCCAGTTTTTTCAATCTTCCTTCTCAGAGATTATTTTCTAGACCTTTTAATAATTTTATAGCTATCCTTTGGGCTTTTTCTCATTTGTCTTTATCTTTCCCAAAGTGTGGTGCCCAGAACTGAACATAGAACTCCTGTTGAGGCCTTATCAGTGCTAAGTAGAGAGGAAGAATTACTGCTTGTGTCTTGCTTACAACACTTCTACTAATATATCCCAGAATGATGTTTGCCTTTTTGCAATAGTATTACAGTGTTGGTTCATATTCAGTTCACTGTACTTCACCCCACTCCTGGTCCTTTTCTGCAGTATTCCTTCATAGGCAGTTATTTCCCATTTTGTATTTGTGCAATTGATTATTCCCGGTTGAGCATTGCATTTTGCAGTTGCCCTTACTAAATTTCCTCCTATTTGTTTCAGACAACTTCTGTGCTTTGTCAAGATCATTTTGAATTCTAATTCAGCCCTCCAAAGCATTTACCAAACTGGGAGGGATTGCATTGTTCACAAACTTTATAAGTATATTCTCTGTGATACTATCCAAGTCATTTATAAAGCTACTGAGTAGAACCGGACTAGGACAGATCCTTGTGGAACCACACTTAATACGCCTTTCCAGCCTGTGAATCACTGACAATCTCTGAGTATGGTTTTCCAACCAATTTTCACCTTCTGTATTGTAGTTTTGTTTAGGCAATGTTTCCTAGTTTGCTTATAAGACAGTGTCAAAAGCATTACTAAAATCAGGATATATCAGCTGCGTCTTCTCTCTGCAGAAGTCTGGTTACCCTGTCAAACAAGGTTGTTAGGCTAGTTGGACATATTTAGTTCTTGACAAATACATGCTGCTATTTATCTTTTTATTATCTTCTAAGAGCTTACAAATTGATTCATTGTTATTTGCTCTAATACCTTTCCAGGTACTGAAGTTAAGATGACTGATTTATAATTCTCTGAGTTGTCCTTATTCTTTTTATTGATTGGTACTATTTCCCCTTTCCAGTCATCTGGGATCTCTTCTCTCCTTCATATGTACCCACAGATAATCACTAATGCTTCAATGATCTCTTTATGCTTCCTTAAATTGCATAGTTGCTTAAGTGTTCTAGGATGTATTTCATCAAGCCTCGTTGAGTAGAAGACATTTAACCTGTCTAAGGACCTGTCTTCACATACAGCACTACAGCGGTTCTGCTATAAAGCCATGTGTACACTGATGGAGAAAATTGATGAAAGATGCACAACTCCAGCTATGTGAATTGCGTAGCTGGTGTTGATGTACCTTGCATTGATTTTCTGGGGTGGCCACACAGTGGGAAGTTGATGGGAGAAACTCTCCCATTGACTTCCCTTACTCTTCAGAACAGTAGCGTGGTTGATAGGGGTGCCCTCAGCGTTTGATTTAGCAGGTCTTTACTGGATCTGCTAAATTGCACTCTGGAAGATCAATCGCCAGAGCGTCGATCCTCCAGTAAGTGGAGGCATGGTGTAACACTACTGTGCCGATGGGCGATCTTTGCCCGTCAGCATAGTTAATACACCTTCCTGAGAGGCATTCTTCCTGTGTCAAATGAAAGAAGCTCTCCTGTCAACATAACATGGTCTTCATTGAGTGTTATATCATATAACTATGTTGATCAGGGATTTCAGTTTTTTATACGTGCTAGTGATGTAGTTAAATTGATACAGCTTTGTAGTGTAGACCTCACCTAAGTAATTCTTAATTTGTTGTTTCCTTTTTGGCCTCTTTTAGCCTCATGTTAGTCAGTCCAATTGCACTAACTTTTTTTGGTGAAAACTGAAACAAAAAAAGCATTGAATGCTTTGGCCATTGCTCCATTTTCTGTTGTCCTTCCCTCCAGACCTATTCTGTCCTTGATTTTCCTCTTCCTTCTACTATATTTATAAAACATTTTCTTTTTACTCTTTGGCTGCATCTATACTACAAGCCTCTTCCGCAAGAGGAAATGCAAATGGATGCTCATTTGCATATGTCACACTCTCATTTGCATTTCCTCTTTGGATCTCTTTTGTGCAATAGGTTTTTGCGCAAAAACAAGCTGTGTAGATGGAGCCCTTTTGTGCAAGAGCTGTTCTTCCTCATGAGGAAGAACTTAGAGTTCTCATGAGGAAGAACGGTTCTTGCGCAAAAGGGTGTTTTTGCGCAAAAAGGAGCTATCTATACAGCTCTGTTTTGCACAAAAGCCTCTTGAGCAAAAGGGATCCGAAGAAGAAATGCAAATGAGTGTGACATGGAAGTGAGCATTCCATTTGCATTTCCTCTTGCAGAAGAGGCTTGTAGTATAGACGCAGCCTTTATGTCCCTAGCTAATTTAATCATGGTTTTTGCCTTGGCCTTTCTAATTCTGTGTCTACATGTTTATGCTGTTTCTTTTACATTCACCCTTCATAATTTCCACTTTTTATATGACTTTCTTTGGCATTTCAGGGTTTTGAAGATTTCCTGGTTATACTTTACTATGCATTGGGATTGCTTTTCCTTGTGCCTTTAATAATGTCCCTTTGAAAACCTGTCAACTCTCTTGGACACATTTACCTTTTAGACTTGCTTCCCACAGAATCTCATCTGCCAGTTCTTTGAGCTTTCTAAAGTCTGCCTTCCTGAATTCCATAGTCTTTAGTCTGTTGGTCCTCTCCTACCGTTCTTTAGTCTCAAACTATTATAGTTTCTTGACGACTTTCACCCAAGCTGCCTTCCACCTTCAAATTTTGAATCAGTTTCTCCAGAATCCTAATTGGCAGAATCAAAACACTTTCTCTACTCTCTGTAATAAAAGGATATCTCCAATTAATTCAAAAAATGTGTTGGATCTGTGCCATGCTTTATTATTTTCTCAGCAACTGTATGGATAGTTGACATCCTGTGCTTCGGATTATTTTATTATTAAAAAAAAAAAGGCCTCATCCACCTCTCCTCATTGGTTAGGTGGTCTATAGTAGACCTCTGTCATGAATCACCTTTGTTTTTTACCTTTTTTATCATTACCCAGAGACTTTCAAAAAGTGTGTCTCCGACTTCTATCTTGACCTCAGTGCAAGTGCATACATCTTTGATATTCAAGGCAACATTTCCCTTTTCCCCTGCCTCTCCTTCCTGAACAATCTGTATGCTTCTCTACCAATATTCTAGTCATGTGGATTATCCCATCGAGTCTCAATAATGCCAGTTACGTAGTAATCATGATAATTCACTAGTATTTCTAGTTCTTCCTGTTTATACCAATGCAGAAAGTATGGGGAATACAGTTAGGGTGCTAAGAAATTTATTAATTTCCTCTCTGTATTCCTTCTAGTACTTTTTTGGGTTGTCCCCGCAGATCATGAAGGGAAACTGCTTGCTGGGCCTGTTGGGGAAATAGAATTGGTCCTCCACTGAGTGATGGTCCTTATGATTATTCTGTACATGGGTACACATGTACACCTTGTGCCCCATTCCAGAAATCTTTTAGTAAGCAGTGTATGTTGGTTCTCCTCATGCTACAAATAGAGTATAAAGGGCAGTGTGGGCCACTGCCTCTCCATGTCCTTTTTTACTATTGCATGCCTGGAGTCAGTGTCTTCCATGTCCTCTTCAGTCGTCTTTTTCTTTGAATATACAAATACAATATGTAAATAATTTTAACAATTTGGTATTTTAGTGTTTTTAGTAGTGGGCAAAGAGATGATTACCCTTTTAAATGGCAATTGGAGCCCCCTGCCAAGAATATTTCCTACTGGGAATCTCTCCATTTACCACTCTGTGCTTCCTTTGCCTCCGTGTCCTATATCCAGCACTTTTTTCTCTTCACTGCTGAGGTGAGTTGGATGAAAGGTATCCCTGGCACTGTTTCACAACTGGTTTTTCTCATAGGTACTTCTCCCTGGGAGAACATGACCGAAAGCGCTTGGAGGATGACGAAGACCGACTACTGGCTACACTTTTGCACAACATGCTTGCCTACATGCTTTTGATGAAGGTGATACTCTACTCCTGCCCTTTACTTCCCTTTCATAGTGGTGCATGCCAGATACAACTCTAGGTTGGACCTCTTTGGTCTGGCACAGTCGGGACTGGACTGGTTCCAAACAAGAGAATTTATCGGACCAGGGGAGGTGTCCCAGGGCTGGCCCGAGGCATTCTGGTGCCCCGGGCACAGGTGTGCAGCGCCGTCCCCCGTGTGCGAGGCGCAGGCCTGCCCCGGGGTGCACGCCGCATGTGCGGCCCGGCTACGGCTGCTGGCGCGCCGCACGGGGCCCGCCCCCAGAGCGCACGGTGCAAGGGCAGCTTAGTCCATCCCAGCTGTCGCTGCTGGCGTGCGCGCCGGGCTGTGTAGGGCCCCATGGCCGTGGGGGAAAGGGCGTTGCTGGCCAGCGCCGAAGGGATGCTGGCAGGCCAGCGCTGCGGGAGCTGGGCGCGTGGCGCCTGATGGCAGCTATAAGGAACACCGCGCGTCCCTTACAGCTGCCATCAGGCGCACCCCATCAGTTGGTGCCCTGGACAGCTGCCCGGCTCGCCCATGCCTCCGTCCGGCCCTGAGGTGTCCTTACCATCAGTCTCATGCCAGCTGGTCTTCTGCCTCTGGTCCTCTCTAGTCCCTCCCCAGAGGGGCTGTCTGCTCTGCTGCTGCTGGCCCTGGGCTGCCTCTGGCAGCCAGGGTTCTCTTGTCCCTGGCTCTGGCCTCATGCTGCCTTGGGCTGCCGGGGTTCTCCGTCCCCATGCTGCTGCATGCTGCTGCAGTTCTCCAGCCTCTGACCCTGTATTGCTGCAGGCGGCTGGGGTTCTCCAGCCTCTGGCTCTCTGCTGCTGTGGGTGGCCAAGGTTCTCCAGTGCCCAGCTCCATGCTGCCAGAGGCAGCTGGGCTTCTTCAGCCCCTGGCCCTGTGCTGTGTGGGTGGCCACGGTTCTCTGGCTCTGCACTGCTGTGGGCTGCCACGATTTTCCATCTCCCACCCCAGTATTGCTGGTGGTCCTGCCATTAGACTCCTGGGCTCTTTAGATGTTGCCGGACCAGAGTGTGCCAGTGTTCAGAGGTGCAACCTGCACATAGAAAGGTGGGGTCATTTTCAGAGCAATGCACAAGAATTAAGTTGCACACACTCCTGACTGATCTTAATCAGAGCCAGGAGCTAGACTGCTATATTGCATCATGAATTTATGCTTAGTATTCATGGCTTAACTAATCCCATCACTTTGATATGATGGCATAGTGTTTAATTTACACATAGTGTGCTGCTGGCTACTTCTAACAATGCTCCTAAACTAAATGCTGTTGAACAGCAGTAACACCATTTAGTGACAGGGTCTTCACCCTCCCTTATATGTGGAAGAGAAAATTGCATTCCCTTTCTTTACAGGAGAGTTGCACAGAATACATGCTCATCCATCCTTATGGTTTCTCTTTATTTGTCCTATTTACCTGCATCTATTCTGGAATCTGGAGAGTATTTACCTGCTTAAACAGTAGCTTCCTCTGTTCCTTTGGAAAAATTAGGGCTGACAATAGAGCAAACATTGAGTAAAGATCAGTTCTTCCATCCCCTTCTGCTGTGTCTGGATATTTTGGTTGTGATAGGGAAAGGTAAATAACTTGGTCCCATACTTGCTTCCTAGGTTAACAAGAATGACATTAAGAAGAAGGTGCGTCGTTTGATGGGAAAATCACATATTGGATTGGTGCACAGCCAGCAAATAAATGAGTTACTAGACAAAGTGACTAGCCTAGTGAGTAAAGAAAAATCACACCACCATATCCCTGCCCTTTTCTGGGAAAAGAGACAATAGAGAAATTAGTCTCCAATTTATCAGGGCCTCTGGATATTGGCTTGCTTGACTTTCAATACTTTTAATTCAAATATAAACTAACTGTCTGAGAAAATATAACTTATCTGCCAACTCTGTTGTTATAAATATGCTGTAGATATTTTATATACAGTGACTCTAGAGGAATTGCTAAATGTATATATCCGATTATATGGTAGTATATTTTCAGAAATAGTGTGCAATCACATAATTAAAATCTGTATCATAAGAATGCATACACACAAAGTACATTTGATCAACACTGGCTTTCTCATTCCTGACTTGGTTGTGTCATGGTGCAATGTTAATTTTCTCCCAATATAGCTTTTGTATACTCTGTATTATTTAAAAGACTAACAGTAACTTGATACAATAATGTTAACAGAATTCTATATTTTTCTGGGATTGAGGGTTAATTTAGGAATGAATTGGAGGGAAAGAGGAGAAAAATGATTAGAGGTCTGGAGTGATTGACTTTGGAATAAGATTAAGAGCAATTATCTTGGTACTCTAATAAAAGGGATGCAGCATAGGAATCTGAATAAGCTGGAATTGCTTGCCTAAACACAGCTAATTGGAAGGGGAAGGACTTCATATTTCTACAACCATTGAGTATTTTTAAAATTAAAATAAGAAGAGGAATTGTTGTATGATAGGGATCCCCAAACTTTTGAGATACTACTCATTAGTGGGGCCACTTCTTGAGCCAACTCCCAGTCACATTCCAATTTGCAGTCACATACCAAAGCGTACAACTACTGTAACTGCTTTCATGGAAAAGCTTTATGAACACAATCACTAATCAGTTTCTCCCCTGCCAGTCAGTTCCTCCTACATCTCAAAACAAACCCTACTCTTCCCATTACACAGTCTCATTCAGCTTTCCTTTAATTTCAGATTCTAGATTGAGTTTTCACAGTGAAGTGTTTTCAGCAGTTCTGCAAACTATAAACTGTCAGTTGTTCCCTTTACCTCCTCTCCCTGCTTTCAATTAGTTCCTCACCCCAACATTCACAAAAGATTTCTCCTTCAATCAGTTTTTTACAAATCTGTTTTCCACACACTCAATTCCAAATGATTTTTCAGTTCTCACATTTTCATTTATATCTATAGTCAAAATCATTCTCCTGCATTAAAATTCACTTCTTTCTCTCCCTCCCCACATTTAAACAAAAACAAACAACCCCTCTACTGCTAAAACAATATAAAAAAATCTATTGCTCCATCAATCTTCCTGGCCTCTCAACTCCAGCATTCCTTTTAGGCTGCTTTCCCCATGTTTCCATACTGAGGCCCTGTTCTAATATCCTTTTATCACTGCTACTCTTCCCACAGACTGGTTCCCGCTTCTTCCTTTTCCTTCCCCATTCGGTCTCCTTACTTTTACTGCTGCCTACTCTCCCATTAGCAGTCCTGCTACGATTGCTGCCTCCTCCTACATCTTTGCACCACCTCCTTCCTTTGGCCCAGCTTCCCCAAAAAGTACCTTCTAGCCTGGATCTATACATGCAAAGACTTGTATAGTTGGTATCACAGAGACTTGGTAGGATAATACACATGATTGGATTATTGATATAGAAGGGTACAGCTTAATCAGGAAGGATAGGTGGGGAAAAAGGGGAGAAGATGTTGCCTTGTATATTAAAATGTATACACTTGAACTGAGGTGGAGATGAACGTAGAAGACAGATGTGTTGAGAGTCTCTGGGTTAAGTTAAAAGGGGTAAAAAACAAGGGTGATGTCATGCAAGGGGTCTACTACAGACTACCTATCCGGGTAGAAGAGGTGGAGGAGACTTTTTTTAAACAACTGACAAAATCATCCAAAGTGCAGGATCTGGTGGTGATGGGGGATTTCAACTATCCAGACATATGTTGGGAAACTAACACAGCAGGACACAGACTATCCAATAAGTTCTTGGACTGCATTGAAGACATCTTTTTATTTCAGAAGGTTGAAAAAGCTATTGGGGGGGAAGCTGTTCTAGATTTGATTTTAATTGAGAGGGAAAAACTGGTTAAGAATTTGAAAGTGGAAGGCAGCTTGGGTGAAAGTGATCATGAAATCATAGAGATCATAATTCTAAGGAATGGTAGAAGGGAGAACAGCAAAATATAAACAATGGATTTCAGGAAGGCAGATTTTGGTAAGCTCAGAGAGCTGGTAGGTAAGGTCCCAGGGGAAACAAGACTAAGGGGAAGAACAACTGAAGAGAATTGGCAGTTTTTCAAAGGGACATTATTAAGGGCCCAAAAGCAAGCTATTCCGCTAGACTGCCTTGGCTTAACCAGGAGATCTTGCATTATCTAAAAATAAAAAGAGGTAACTAGGACAAATCACAAAGGATGAATATAGGGAAACAATACAGATAACCAGGGGCAAGATTAGAAAAGCAAAGGCACAAAATGAGTTCAAACTAGCTACAGACATAAAGGGAAACAAGAAGACTTTCTATAAATAGATTAGGAGCAAGAGGAAGACCAAGGACAGGTTAGGCACATTACTCAGTGAGGAGGGAGAAACAGTAATATGTAACTTGGACATGGCAGAGATGCTTAATGACTTGTTTGTTTCAGTCTTCACCAAGAAGTCTGATGAAGGACTGCCTAATGTAGTGAATACTAGTGAGAAGGGGGTATGTTTAGAAAATAAAATAAAAAAAGATCAAGTTAAAAATTACTTAGAAAAGTTAGATGTCTGCAAGTCGCCAGGGCCTGATGGAATGCATCCTGGAATACTCACGGAGCTGATAGAGGAGGTATGTGAGCCTTTAGCTACCATCTTTGAAAAGTCATGGAAGTTGGGATAGATTCCAGAAGACTGGAAAAGGGCAAATATAGTGCCCATCTATAAAAAGGGAAATAAGAACAACTTAGGATACTACAGGCCAGTCAGGTTAACTTCTGTGCCAGAGAAGATGATGGAGCAAGTAATTAAGGAATCCTTCTGGAAGATAATAAGGTGATAGGTAACAGCCAGCACGGATTTGTAAAGAACAAATCATGTCAAACCAATCTGATAGCTTTCTTTGATAGAATAATGAGTCTTGTGGATAAGGGAGAAGCAGTGGACATGGTATACCTAGACTTTAGTAAGGCATTTGATACAGTCTCACATGATCTTCTTATCAATAAACTAGGCAAATACAATCTAGTTGCGGCTTCTATAAGGTATGTGCATAATTGGCTGGATAACTTTTCTCGGAGTAGTTATTTATGGTTCACAATCCTGCTGGAAGGGCATAACAAATGGAGTTCGGTAGGGTCCTGTTCAATATCTTCATCAACAATTTAGATATTGGCATAGAGAGTACGCTTATTAAGTTGGCAGATGATATGAAGCTGGGAGGACTTGCAACTGCTTTGGAGGATAGTTAGTTCAAAATAACCTGGACAAACTAGAGAAACGGTCTTAGGTAAATAGGATAAAGGTTAATAAAGACAAATGTAAAGTACTCAACTTAGGAAGGAACAATCAATTTCATACACATAGAATGGGAGGCAGCTGTTTAGGAAGGAATACTGTAGAAATGGATCTAGCAGTCATAGTGGAGCACAAGCTAAATATGAGTCAACAGTGTGACTGGACACTCTTCTAGATCCACCCTCCTATGTGCCAGGGAAGTGGGGAGCTGAGATTCAGTGTCAATCTCCAAAGCTTCCAGGGGATTTGCTGTTGCATTATTCCCTAGGTAGCCTAGTTTACCAGCCTACACGTTTTGCTTCAAAATGATAGGCTCTATCTGTGGCTCAGTGAAGCACTACAAGGACCATGCACTGCACTCCCGTTATAAGAACATAAGAATGGCCATACTGGGTCAGACCAAAGGTCCATCTAGCCCAATATCCTGTCTGCTGACAGTGGCCAGTACGACAGTGGCCAATGCCCCAGAGGGAGGGAACACAACAAGTAATCCTCATGTGATCCCTTTCCTTGGGAATATAATTATATAATTGCTCCTTGGGTTGAAAGCAGTAAAACAAGAGGAAACTGACTGGAGGGGAAAGCAGGTAGGGAAAAAGTCATCTCTCTTGGCTGCTACAATGTGACTATTAAGTGGGTAGAGTGGGAAGGATGGTTGCATTTCATGACACTTTGGAAAAATGTGTTCTTTTGCAATGGAATTGTGGAGTCTATGTAGTCCCAGTTGAGGTGAGGATAGTTCGTGCCTCTGAGTATTCGTTCACAGTCTCTGCAGATTCATTCTGATATCAGGAATGTGTTGGTGGGAAGCCTGATGGTGGTATCCCTAGGTAACGCTGGAATGGTTCTCCCTCAGCAATAGCTTCAACAGCTGTGGCCAGGCCCACCCACAGTGATTCTGGGCCCCAGGGCAGAATAGCCAATGCATTTCCTAGAAAGTGAATATAAAACATTGAAAGAAGCACAAAGTAAGAAAACACTTAAAAGTATCAAATGGGTTAAACACACACTTAATCCTGTTTTATGTGTAATCTAATGACAAGATTAAAAACTGATATCCAAGGTGTAACTGACTATTACCAACCAAGTTCAAATATGCAATACAGTACTTGTGCTGCTGGTGCTGTAAGACATCAGCACCCCCACCAATGAGGAGATGGCAGGCCTGGTGTGCCACATCCATTGGAAGATCTCCCAGGAGATGGATGGGGCAAAGGCAGAGGGTTAGGATTATGGAAATGCAGAGGAAAAACCTGTGCAATGTTCTTTGGCTGAGCAATGGAGGAGGCACCTCATCCTGCACTCATGATAGCAGCTCATCAGGCTGTGCTAGTGGCAGCAAAGGGAGCTAGCTGTGGCTGCCTCTTGGCAAACTTAGGATAACTTGGGTGACTCAGCTTGCTGGCTTGTGTTTGAAGATGAGCTGCATCCCTGGGGGAGGAAATCTGGTAGTGCAGAGAGTGCTTGTTCCTCTTTAAAGTCTTCCTGCCCTCAGCCAGAGTGCCAGCACAGCAGGCATAGCAGCTCCTAAACAGCCAGGAGGCAGCCATCTCTGTGCTTCCCAGGATGCTGTTGCTGATGCCCTGCCAGGCCAGCAGGGTGCAGCAGCGCTCTGGCAAACTCTTGCTGTCTCTGGGCCGGATGGCACTCTGTACAGAGCAGCAGCAGCAGGCAACCAGTTTTCTTTTCACTCCCTGCAGCCTGGAGGAGGGGGAACAGTGTCTCTGTGTTGTGCGCTGCTCCAGTAGCTGGAGTAGTGCACAGAGACCTCCTCTCTTAGGTTGCAGGGATGCACATGCCAGCAGCCACAGGCAGTGAGCAACAGGAAGCTTCTCTAACTCAGCTGCACTGCCATTGGTGGTATTGTGGGTCCCTGGAGCATTTTAAGTTGCCTATCAGGAAGGGCGGGGGGGGAGTGTGCAGGGGCAGCAGGCAGCCAGCAGTGCCCTGAGGACCCACTGCCACTCTTTACCCCCTCCTCACACCTCCTTGTGCACTCCACTCCCTCTGGAGCCTGCACCTTCTCCCCCTGCCTTCCTGCCTTCAAATTCCCTGCCATCCTGCCTTCAAATTCCTCCTCTCCCTCCAGTCCCCAAACTTCCCAGAGTCTGCACCAGGACCCCACCCTCTGCCCCAGGCCAGAGCTAGCACCCAGACTGCATCCTGTGTTTGCAGTCCGCATGCATTCTTACACCCACATTCCCTCCCATTCAAGATACCCTCTTGCGGACAAACTCCCTCCCAAAGCCCACACCTCTTCCCCACCCAAACTCCCTCTCAAAGCCTTAGGCACGTGAAAGGGGGAAAGAGTTTGGGTGAGGGAATGCCAGCTCTGGGCATTCTGGTCACCACCAAAATTTCTTCTAACCTGCCACCCCTCCAGATAGTAGCTACTCTTAGTGAGCAGGTGACGTTAATGACCGCTCCAGATTATACTTGGAGGCCTTTCAGTTGGAGCCTCACATAAGAAGGCAGAGCCAGCAGCATCATGTAGCTGCCCAACTCTGTGACTCACGATGATGCCCTGTGGAGCTGACAGCGTGGTAATCTGTGATCCAGTAGATCATAAATGCTGTAGAAGTGACAATGCTATACAAATCTTACGTATTCTTCATTTGGGTGAAATTAAGGAAGAGGAAAAAATATGATTATCAGAACTTCTTACACTAAGATCTATTAGACTATCTCCCATAAGAGCAAGAGTGGAAGTGCTGTCACTTGAGACATTTAAAACTAGCTTGGACAAATGAAGTGCAAACAAGAACAGCTATACTGAGTCAGTCCACTTAGCCCTGTATCCTGTCCTCCGACAGTGCTGCTGCCAGGAACCCTCTCCAAAAATTCTAATAAATTGATGAGGCATGATTTTGTTTTACAAAAGCCATATTGATCTTCCCCAATATATCACATTCATCTGTGTCTGGTAATTGTTCTTTATTGTAGTTTCAACCAAAGTGTATTAAGGGACAAGTCTTGCACTGTACTCTGGAGCATGGACTATGTCAGTGATTCTCAAACAGGGCTACTCAGAGGTTTTCCAGGGGGTACATCGACTAATCTAGATATTTACTTTAGTTTTACAACAGGCTACATAAAACACTAGCACAAGCAATATAAACTAAAATTTCATAAAGACACAAGGAGAAAATAAGCATTTTTTCAGTAACAGTGTACTGTAACATTTGCATATTTTTATATCTGATTTTGAAAGCAAGTAGTTTTTAAGTAAGGTGAAGCTTGGGGTAGGCAAGACAAATCAGATTCCAGAAAGGGATCCAATATGCTGGAACCACTGGACTAGATTACTTTGTCTTCACTAGGAAAACAAAATGCTTTCTTAACTTGAGTTAATTTCGGTGTGCTCTATATTTAAAAATTATATTAACCTTGGTATGATCCTTAGCTTTGGCCCTGAGCACCAAATTCTTCTGTTGACCTAGCTGCTGCCTCTCAGAAATATGAATGTACTACACCAATGAAAAAACAAGTTCTGCTAATGTAGGAAGCATCTATACTTCAGCCCCACCCTAGCACAGTTGCAGTGCCGTGGCTGTGTTGCTGTAGTGTAGACATTCCATAATTCAAGTTAAAATTCTAGTGGGACACTTTGAACATGAGGAAGGTTGTAGTTTTGCATCTGAGTTTGCAGGTTGAGTTAAAGAATGCAAAATATACTCAAAATATAATTTGTTGCCCATAACACGAGTTCCATCCATGCACATAATTCGAGCGTTTGAGTCTGGTGATGCTTTGAATTCAAGCTGACTGTCCAATCAGAATGTATGCTAATTTTCAGGTTAGCACAAGTCATCAGCTGCTAACATGACCACTCTAGGTGCATGTAGTGCTGCCAGTTCTCCAATGCCTTCCCACAATTCTGTACCCAGAAAGGAGTAGGAAGTTCTTCCACAATTAACTGGAAAATAATTTATAGAGCAGTTCATCTTACTGCAGTGGGATGAGATGAGATGTGCCCCCAATCATGAAATGTGCATCTAAAAGTCATAGCACCACACTCTAGTGAGTATGGTGGTAATGTGAACACATCAGGACAAGTATTGATTTGTAGCATAGCAGTTCTTGCTTAAGCTACCCTTTCTTTATAAGTGTTCACTTGAGTTAAGAACACACTTTTTAGCCTGATGAAGACACAGCAGATATACTAGATCTTTTTATACAATGATAGAAATTAGAGGTGGTAGTTTACTGTTAATTACAAATCTTCCTTCTCCATAGAGTGGCCGAGAGCTGTCTATCCGACCCAGTGGCAGCAGACACATCAAGAAGCAGACATTTGTAGTACATGCTGGGACAGATACAACAGGAGACATCTTTTTCATGGAGGTAGGGACAAGAATAAATGATAGCATAGTTAGTAATCCTAGATATATGTGAGGATTCCTAGCTAAGATTCTTTATCCCCCCAGGTGTGTGATGATTGCATTGTGCTGAGAAGTAACATTGGAACTGTGTACGAACGTTGGTGGTATGAGAAACTTATCAACATGACATACTGTCCTAAAACAAAAGTGCTGTGTCTCTGGAGGAGGAATGGCCAGGAAACACAGCTGAATAAGTTCTACACCAAGAAGGTATGTCTCTGATTTCACCCTTTAGTTCCTAAAGGGTGAGAGCAATGAATATTCAGTAATTACTGAATTTCAGTATCTGTTTAGCATCACTGATGTTTGATGTAGGTATTATCTATTCACATCAGGGTTATTCCAGGAAGTCACTTTTTTTTGTATTGGGGATTGCAGACAAAATTTAATACCTACTTTAAATCTGCTCAGTTGGGGAGGTCTCCTCTTTCACTACATCTTG
Organism: Pelodiscus sinensis; assembly: GCF_049634645.1. Lineage (NCBI taxonomy): Eukaryota > Metazoa > Chordata > Testudines > Trionychidae > Pelodiscus > Pelodiscus sinensis. The sequence goes on from NC_134714.1 coordinate 85,118,485, forward strand.
GAATTGATTACAGACTTGAAGAAAATATTTCAAATGCTTTAGTAGATATTGGATTGGGCAGGCCTAAGTACAGAAAGCTAAATAGAATCATTGCCACTCTGGGTGTGCCATGAAATGCAGAGAGAAGAAGAGTTTTCATTGAAAATTCTTTCTTCATGGACTGAAATGTTTGGATTGGCTGAATCTATGGATTTGCATTTGCCATTAATTAAAAGCCTTTATCTTCTCTTTGTGCTTAATTTGCAGGTAAAAATAAATGAATTAAACTTGCTAGAAAAAAAGGAACATCTCACAGACATTGAACTGCAAGACAGTTAAAGATTTGTAACTACAAGTAATATATTGAAGGGTTATTACCTCATAGATAGATAGATACATAATTTTTTACTAAGCAAGTAATGACAGACCCATGTCTCCAAAATCTTACTCTGTACATGAAACAAGATTGGGAGACATTAACAAAGGAAGGGGCATAGGGGGAACAAAAAGAGTAATGACACTATTCTATTACAGTAACTTGGGAAGCTAACTTACATATCTTGAGGCTTATGTATTTCTTTAAATTAAAGTATCAGAGGACAAATGATAGGCATGTTTGAAGTAATGACTAAAAAGGAACTTAGATGAGAGGCAGAAGATGTGGCAATAATGAAGTCACTATAAACCATGTCAGGAAAAGTTATATGGTTATGAATAAGTATTTTTGCTGGCTGTGATTGATGGAAGCTAGGGGAGAGTGAGAAAAGAATGGGTTTATGATGAGGCCCAGCCTGCACTATGAAATCAATGTGTTACTTATGTTGATTGTCAATAAGTGGTTCCCCCCCAAAATGGGTATTGAAAATAGTTCATATTTTATTGTAGAATTTTTTGTTAACATTATTATTTTGCCAGCCTAAAGTGCAATTTTGACTTGGTTCCACTGATAGGCAAGGATAACTATCATGAAAAGATCAATTCCTTACTATGAAATTGGGCCTATTGGTCTTAGAGTGGGTTAGTTGTAAATGAACCTTCTGACCTCACACAGGCCTCAGATTTTGGAAATGTAAAATGTACCTTTTTTCCCTTGAAATTTTAGAGAAGGCTCTAAAATAGTTTTGCAGTATAATAAAATAATATCAAAAGTTCAATTGAATTGGGGTGACTAGCAGTAGCTGTGTTCAAAATTATAAAACGTGGGGGAAAGAAATTACAGTAGGCAGGGGGAGTATATCCCAAAGATGGAGGAGACTGGTGAAAATAGAGAGGGAAAGCCTATAGGGGGAGAGTCTGTGTAAATCCTCCCCATAGCTCAGGTGGTCAGATGTACTCTTGTGGGTGAGAGTCAAGATCACCAAAGAAGAAGAAAGTAACATCTTTCTATTTCAAGAGAAGCAGTACATGAGTTCATGGGAAGAGAACAAAGGTTTAGGATTCAGCAATGCATAGTTATTTGGGGATTGTTTTGCCTATTATGCTTTTATTTTATCTTTGGATTTAGAATAAAGGGAATGTAGAGAGAGGAAGGAACTGGGGAGGCAGGTGAGAATTAATACAGAAAAGAGATGTGGAAGTTTGCAAGCAGAAACCAAACCCTAATCAGGCATGCAATCCTGCATGCAACATAATTAGAAACAAGTGAGATATTTGCAATATAAGAGTTTATACCATTTAACAGCTGAAGAATCACAATTTCAAGTTTTTCTGTGAGCTAATTAATTATCAATTGTTCTTGCTTTTAAAGTGACATCTTTGAATGTCAGAGGACTAAATAATGTCATTAAGTGCAAGAAAAAGCCCTTGTAGAATTACAATAAAATGCACTCAGATTATTCTACTTCAAGTTTCCATTTTCAGGAGGTGCACGAAACATTATTAGTAGGTTCAGAGTAGTCTCCCAAACAAAAGCAAACATTTTAAGTCTTCTTTAAAACACTGGAATACTTGGGGGAAGGGAAATTATACTTGGAGGAGGATTCAGTTGCACACCACCTACTTAGTGGGGGACAGATCTGATAAAGACAAGAGGGATATGGAAGCAGATGGAGCATTAACTTCTCTGTGCCAACTGTTCAGCCTCTCAGATTGCTGGAGAGAATTGCATTCAAGGGAAAGAGATGACATGTTTTGTTCACACCTTCATTAGTTACATTCTAGAACAGATTTAAATTTAAGATCTAAATCTATTTCAATTTAATGAAGCTGCCAAGATCTGCAGAAATTGGCATTATTACAGTAAATTTACGATAATCCGGCACCTTTAGGACCCAGGGGGTGCTGGATTATCAAATATGCCGGACTATTGGAAGGGGGGGGGGCTATGAGCGGTCTGGGGTGGGGTGGGGGGATGCCACCCCAGACCCCCTCATAGCCCCCCCCTTCCAATAGTCCGGCTCTTCCCCAGCCGTCCCTGATTCAGCCGCTGCTGGTCAGTTTCAGCAGCGGCTGAATCGGGGACGCCTGCAGCAGAGCAGCTGGAGTGCTGCCTGGTTGGTCCAGTAGCATGACCCTTGGCGTGGCAAGACCAACCCGGCAGCACCCCAGCTGCTCTTGGGGACGCCTGGGGCAGAGCAGCTGGGGTGCTGCCGGATTGGTCCCGCAGCGCCACTCCTCAGTGCTACTGGACCAACCCGGCAGCACCACAGCTTCTCTGCCCCAGATGTCCTCAAGTCAGCCGCTGCTGATACTGATCAGCGGCTGATTCCAGGAAGCCCGAGGCACAGCTGCTCTGTCCCGGGCTTCCTGGAGTCAGCCACTGGTCAGTTTCAACAGCAACTGAATTGGGACGCTGGGACAGAGCAGCTGGGGTGCTGCCGGGTTGGTCCCCCGCAGCGCCGTACCTCAGAGCTGCGGGGACCAACCCGGGAGCACCCCAGCTGCTCTGTCCCAGGTGTTCCCAAGTCAGCTGCTGCTGAAACTGATCAGGGGCTGATTCCAGGAAGCCGGGGCAGAGCAGTTCTGCCTCGGGCTTCCTGGAGTCAGCCGCTGGTCAGTTTCAGCAGCAGCTGAATTGGGGACAGCTGGGGTGCTGTCGGGTTGGTCCTACAGCCCGCAGGGGCAGCGCTACAGGACCTATCCGGCAGCACTCCAGCTGCTCTGCCCCCGGCTTCCCCGATTCAGCCGCTGGTCAGTTTTAGCAGCAGCTGAATCAGGGAAGCTGGGGGCAGAGCACCTCCAATGGTCCGGCTGCCCGGAGCACTTCCAGGTTCCTGATGGTGCCGGACCATCAGGAATGCCGGACCATCAGATGCCGGAACATCGGAGTTTTACTGTACATGGTGAAATCATGCACCAATGGAAGTAATTAATCTAAGATTACCTTTTTGGAAAATGAACTGCTTGCTCCTCCAACACATAGATCAGGTTGCATTAATTAAAGAAGATGTAAAATATTTTCAAATAAATGATACAGATTATACAAAAAGAGACTGCCTCTGCAAAGCTGGTAAAGCAGTATTTAGGGGTCTGTTGACAAGCAGAGAAACTGAATTGAAAAAAAGAAAAACCTCAAGAAAAAAATAGAGCTGCACAGGAGATCAGTGCATTATTCTACCAACTGAGAACAGTCACTGCTTATTATAAAATCTCTGTTCCTCAGATACTCCAAGCTCTGAAATTATTCCAAAACTAGCCAATTAGCTCGTCATAAGACAGGATTTTCAGGTCTCTCCTCCATGTCGGTCTTCTCTCCTGAGCCTCCGGTCTGTCTCTGTCTCTCTCTCTCTCTCTCTCTCTCCTCATACTGCCTCCCCTCCTCTCTCTCTTAGCTCTCCTCCGCCTTCTGCCTCTCTCTGTCTCTTTCTTTCTCTTCTCCCCCTCCTGATCTCTTAGGGTATGTCTACACTACCCCCCTAGTTTGAACTAGGGGGGTAATGTATGCATACCGAACTTGCTAATGAAGCCCGGGATTTGAATTTCCCGGGCTTCATTAGCATAAAGCCGGCGCCGCCATTTTTAAAAGCCGGCTAGTGCGAACCCCTTGCCGCGCGGCTACACGCGGCACGGACTAGATAGTTCGGATTAGGCTTCTAATCCGAACTATCTGTACGCCTCGTGGAAAAGATACGCCTCGTGGGAAAGATAAGATGACTGGTTATAGAAGCCATGGGATGTACATTATTTTGGAGAGGGCATGTGAAAGGTGCTTTGTTTTTATGAAATGCTGCTTAATAAATCTGATGGAAGACAAGATCTGAAGTTTTGAGATGCAGCTAGAAACTGAGTTTCAAAAGGAATTGAGCAGCTGATGGATGGAAGAAGAGTATGCTGAAGAAAAACCTCAAGATTTACAGATGCAAACTGAACCAGAGAACTGAGGGTAGACTGCTAACTGAGGGAAGTGGTAATAGTGGTAAACGTGACTGAGAAGAAGGCAGAGGAACAGATCAGCTAGAGATGGAGAAATAATACTAAAGAATAAGTTTACTGAGTGGGAAAATGCTGGGAAGAAGCAGGCAGTAAGAGATGATGAGAACAAGGAAGAAAAGAACAGCCAGAAGAAGGGCAGAGACAATGGACATAGCCATAGTTTGGGGGGATCAAAGATGACTTGCAGAAAATTGCATGTAAGAACAGAAATCAAGATGACTTATAGCCAGAAAGAACAGAAGGGATAAGGCTTGAGAATCACACTAAAAGAAGCAGGTCTAAGTGATTGGGGACTATCTACTAAGACAGTATTTTTTTTCAACTAATGGGTCACAACTCCATGTTAAGGCTGGCTTAGACTTGCTGGGATCCAGGACCACAGCCCAAGGCCTACCACCTGAGGCTCTGGGGTTCAGATTTTAAACCCCTTGTATGGGGCTGAAGCCCTTGGGCTTCCTCCTGGCTGGTGTGTTGGGGCTCAGGCTGTGGCCCCCACAGCCACTCCAGCGGGCCTTAGGCGGGCTCAGTCTTTGGGTCCCTTCTGAGGTTGTCAAGTGATTTTTGTTGTATAAAGGGGGTCACGGCACAATGAAGTTTGTGATCCCTTCTACTAAGAACACCACACAGGCCTGTCACCAGAGCTGATCCAGAGAACGAAACAGTGTGCTGTCTGCTAGGAACTAGGATTTTAGCATGTGAGCCCGAAACTGAAGAGGATCCTAATGGGAGAAGGAAAAAAATGCATTGATTTTCCTTCACATGGGAACAAATGCTGCTGCTAGCTTCTCACTGGGGCATATCTCACTGAGGAAGACACTTGAAGAAATATAATCAAGTGATTTTCAGTAAGATGCTTCATCTTTGCACGTTTCTTCAGGCACAGGAAGAAAGTTTGATGATGAAAAGATGGTTCAGTGGTTCTATATGGATGGCTTTGGGAAGTTTGACTACCAGGAGGCATTCATGGGCAGAGGACTGTTCTCATGGGATGGACTCCACTCTGGGATGGAGCCTGGCATAACTGATTAAAAGAGCCTTAAATTATAAAATCAAGGAAAATGGTTGGGTGCTGCTCATGTAATCTCTATATCTAATTCTAACACTGAGCAGGAGGAAAATCAAACAGAGCCACATATGGCAATGGAGAAGGGAACAAGAAAGGGAAAGAGAATGGACCTTAAGATAGTTCCAGTACCACTGATATTAGCAGGTAGGCAATACTGGTAGTAAAATGACTGTACATAATTTGGTGAAGCATATAGGTAAAGTCAATCAGAAACAACTCCCTGTATTCCAGTGCAGGGAGCCTGGTAACAAAATGGAGGAACAGTTCAGGAAGTGAAACCAGATATTATAGGGATAACAGATACCTGGTAGAATAGTAGTCATGACTGCAATATAGGCATTGAAGAGTTGTGCTCTTCAGGAAAACAGAAATAAAGGGAATAAATAATGTGGCATCTCTTTGCCTCAAAATCACTGTGAGGAGTAAAAAGTAATAGAGGCTCCACTGGAATAGTGCTTGGGGTCTGTTGCAGAACGTCAGAATCTGATTTGGTTATGGTTTAATATTTTGGGGACTTCTGTGATTGAGAGGTTTTAATTTCCTAGATATAGGTTGGAAAAAAAGTGCTACTAATAATGGTAGGGGCCAGAATGTTCCTAACCGCTAACAGGTTTTTTTTGCCAAATAGTAAGTGAGCCAACAAGATATGATGCAATTTTAGATTTATAGTGATAAGTAGCAAAGACTTCATAGAAAAACTGATTGTAGGGGACAACCTTGGCTCCAAGTGATCATGGGCTGATTCATTGTAAAATAAACGGAAGCATAAATAAAAATAGGGGTTCAACTAGAGTCCTTAATTTCCAAAGGGCAAACTTCAAAAAATGAAGGGTATTAGAGAAATGGACTGGATTGAAGAACTGAGGATTTGAATGTGGAAGAGACTTTGTCAAAGTTGTGGAAACGATCAGAAGCCTGTATCTCAAGCAAATGCAAAATATTCATAGGGAAAGGTTACAAGCCAAACTAGATAAACAAGCATTTCAAATAGCTTATTAAGAGAAAAGAGAGAGACTACAAGGAATGGAAAAACAGATTGATCCACAAGGAAGGCTATTGCTTGGTAATTGGAAAGTGTAGGGATAAAGTGAGAACTGTCAAAAGTCAAACACATAGGAATAAAAAGAACATAAAAAAAGAAGTGCAACCGCTAAGCACTGTGTTTGAGGTGGAGATTAAAGCTAATCTAGGTATTGTCCAAAATCTTAAATACTTTGTCTCTATTTTTCTTAAGAATCTTATTAAGATCTTAGGGACAGTAGATAATAGGAGCAAGGATATGGAGGAAGAAATTACCACATCCAAGGTGGAACCAAACTCAGTGGGACCAAATCAGTGCACCTGGATAATCTCAATCCAAGAACATGGGATGCATTAACAGGAGTGTTGTAAGCAAGACACGAGAAGTCATTCTTCCACTCTACTCTGCGCTGATTAGGCCTCAGTTGGAGTATTGTGTCCAGTCTGGGCACCACATTTCAAGAAAGATATGGAAAAATTGGAGAAGGTCCAGAGAAGAGCAACAAGAATGATTAAAGGTCTAGAGAACATGCCCCATGAAAGAAGACTGAAAGAATTGGGTTTGATTATTTTGGAAAGGAGAAGACAGAGATGGGACATGATAGCAGTTTTCAGGTATCTAAAAGGGCGTGTCAAAGAGGAGGGAGAAAAATTGTTCTCCTTGGCCCCTAAGTATAGGACAAGAAGCAATGGGCTTAAACTTCAACAAGGGAGGTTTAGATTGGACATTAGGAAAAACTTCCTGTCAGTGTGGTTAAACACTGGAATAAGTTTCCTGGGAAGGTTGTGGAATCTCCATCTCTGGAGACATTTAAGAGCAGGTTAGACAGACACCTGTCAGGGATGATCTATATACAGTGTTTGGTCCTGCTGTTAGGGCAAGGGACACTGGACTTGAGGACTCTTGAGTTCCCTTCCAATTCTAGTGTTCTATGATATTAAAGAAATTGGCACATGCAATTGTAAGCTCAGTAATAAGGTTTAATTAATAAATCCATAAGCTCAGGGGTTATACGCTATGACTGGAGAATTGAAGAGTAGGCAAATATACCTATATTTTAAGAAAGGAAAAAAGTGATCTAGGAAACATTAGTTTGATCTCAATTGTATACGAGGTCTTAGTACAAATTTTGAAAGACAGAGTAGTTAAGGACATACAGGTAGGTAATAACTAGATAAAATACAGCAGGGTTTTACAAAAGGTAGATGATGCCAGATCAACATGATCTTTTTCTTTGAGAATATAACTGATTTTCTTAACAAAAAAGGAAATGCAGATCTAACATGCTTGGATTTCAGTAAACTATTTGATACAGTTTCACATGGGAAATTATTAAATTGGAGATGATGTGGATTAATATAAGAATTAAACAGTGGTTAAGAAACTGGGGAAAAGGGAGACTGCAGCAGGTCATTCAGAATGGTAAACGGACGTGTTTGAGAGGGGTTATTTGTGGAGTTCCTCCCGGAGCAGTCTTGGGACCAGTCTTTTTAAACATTAATGACTTTGGCACAAAAAGCTGGCGAGTGCTAATAAAATTTTCAGAAAACACAAAGTTGGGAGGTATTGCCAATACAGAGTAGGACCAGAATTCACAAAATACGGATGACCAGCAACAGTGAACTAATAGAAATAGTGTGAAGTTTAATAGTTCAAAGTACATTTAGGGACTAATGGCAAGACTTTTTGCTATGAGTTGGGGGTTGTATCATTTGGTAGTAAAAGTAGAGGAGAAAGACCTGGGTGAATTGGTTGATTACCAGTGGTGGAAAAAGTACCCCAAAAAAATTACTTGAGTGAAAGTACAGCTACTTTGAAAAAAATGTAATTAAGTAATGTAATTCAGTCAAAGTATCCTTCTGGAAAACTGCTTGAGTAAAAGTACAAAATTATCACATCTTAATTGTACTTAAGTATCCAAAAGTAAAAAGTAGCCATCCTATGGAAATCTATGGTTAACATGGGGCACCATTATGTAGGTTGGGGTCCATTGATCTACAGGAAAAATCAGTCGGGGACCATAAAAGGGAGAGGCAACCCTTAAAAAAAAAAACCAAAAACCTTCACTGATGTGGCCCCCAACTGAGACCTCACTCCCCTGATGTTCCAGCCCCATGGCAGGGGAAGGAGGGGAGAGGAGGAAGGCAGGACCAAGCTTCAGGGCTTCCCACAGGCCAGAATAATTCTTTTGGGATCCTAGGGTTAGTAGATTTGGTGACACCCTCCCAGGCCCCTGGGGTGAGGCCAAAATGAGGGGTTCAGGGTGTGGGAGAAGATTGCCAGGGAGTTGAATAGTGATGGTGGTGAGGGTGGGGGTCTGGGTGGGAGGTACTGGTTGCTGGAGTGGGATGGGAGCAGAGATCTGGCCAGGAGGGAGGTGCAGGAGCAGGGTGAGGTGGGGTGCCTGGACAGGTGGGAGGGTGTGGGAGCAGACTGGGGCTGGGAGAGCTGGGTGGAGGGAGGGGGCGTGCGGGGACTGGTCATGAAGGTAGAGGAGTGGAGGGATTGCTTACCTACCTCTGTACTCCCTGCTGCTCCCATTGGCCGAAATCTGGCAAATGAGAGCAATGGGGAAACCTGCCCATGAGCAGTTTCCAGCACCACATTCCCCCAGCCAGAGGGAGGGTGAGCAGCAGCATGTGGCGCTGTGCTTCTTCTCCCCAACACACCGGATCCAGTCTGTGAGGCTCGGGGCTCCCCACCCCTGCATAGGTACTGTTTTTGAATGAAAATGTGCTGATATGACTATTAAAAGGCTGCTTCTTTGGTAGCGCGTCATTGTGCTTGTTGATTGGTTATTTAAAAAAAAACAACTTCATGACGATTGGATGCTTTGCGCATACAGATGGGCTTTAGCAAATCAGAATGCTGGCTTGCGCAACTGTTAGTGGGGTTCTGAAAGTAGTGAGTAACTAAGCACTTTTGGAAATGGTATTGGTGTAAAAAGTACAATATTTTCTTAAAAAACCTACTTAAGTAAAAGTCGAAGTATCACAAAAATAAATTACTTGAGTAAAGTACAAATAGTGAAAAAATGTACTTGAGTAGTGTAATGGAGTACTTTCCATCTCGGTTGATTACAGAATGACCAGGAGATGCCAATGAGAAGTGATTGTGCAAGAGACTAATGCAATTCTAGGATATATTAGGCAAGGAATTTCCAGTAGAGTTAGAGGAAGTGTTTGTACTATTAAACAAGGCACTAGTCAGACCTCATCTGGAATACTGTGTGCAATTCTGGCTTCCCATGTTTAAGAAAGAGTAATTCAAACTGAAACAGAAGGCTACTAGGAGGAGCAGAGAAATGGAGAACATACCTTATAAGAGGAGAGTTAAGGAGCTTAGCTTGTTTGGCCTAATAGAATGAAGGCTAATGGACATATGGTTTCTTTTTATAAATACATCGGGGGATAAACAGTGGGAGGAAGATAAGTTATTTAAGTTAAGGGCCAACTTTGGCAGAAAAACAAATGGATATAAAGGCCATCAATAAGTTTAGTTTTGAAATTAGATTAAGGTGTCTAATGATAAGAACAACAAAGTTCTGGAATAGCATTTCCAGGGGAGTAGAGGCAGAAACCTAACTTGCTTCAAGATTGATTTTGATAAATTCATGGAGGGGATAATTTGATTAGGTTGTCTATAATACTGATACATGGCCCATCAACAACAATTATTAGGAAATATCTCCAAATGGTCTCCAAATTATTTCCTATGTCTGTGCATATAGTGGGTCTTGCCCATATGCTCTGGGACTAACTAATTGCCATATTTGGGATCAAGAAGGAATTTTCCTCCAGGTCAGATAGGCAGAAACCTTGGTGATGCTTTGTCTTTTTTGCAATATGGAGCACTGGTCACTTGCTGGTTTAAATTAGAGTAAATGGTGGATTATGTGGACCTGAATAGACGAATTACCCCAGAGAAATGCTGTTTGATCTGGACAAGATGGCCAATAATCTGTAGCAGAATAAAAGAAAATTTCTGTAAGATATTGTTTCAGTGGTAACTCACAGTTGAGAGAGAGAAAATTAGGATAAATATTGCAGAAATGTTGGGTAGAAAGGAGATTATGGAGGACATGTGCAGTAATTGGAAACTCTTGGGATGCAGCCTGTATCCCAAATATCACAAACTGTTGGAAATTTATTACCAAATGATCCTTTGGTAATCTTCCTAGGGCTTCCTCTGGGAAATGATCATCAAGGATATGTCTACGTTACGTGGTTCCATCAATGGAGCCATGTAGATGAGCTTTGTAGACATAGCAAAATGAAACGGCGATTTAAATAATCGCCACTTCATCTACATCAAAATGGCTGCCTTTGATATCGACCGCGGAGCGTCCAGACTACCGCAGTGGGCCAACAAACAGCTGATCGGCACAGCGCGGCAGCCATTTTGATGTAAATGAAGTGGCGATTATTTAAATCGCCACTTCATTTTTCTATGTCTACAAAGCCCATCTACATGGCTCCGTCTTAATCATAGGGGTTTAGGCTAGAAGGAACCACTATAACAGCTGATCTCCTGTATATCACAGTAGCGATGTGAAAGAATAGTTGACTAGTTGACTATCCGATAAGCAAATGCTTATCGGATGGTCGACAGGATAGTCGACTAGTTACTTCCCCTGCACCCCTTTCTGCATCTTTCAGAGGCAGCAAAGGCGGGGGGGGGGGGGGGGGGGAGAAGAGGAAGCACTTCAAAGTGGCAGTGCCACTTGAAGCCTGGGGCCAGATCCCAAGCATGGGGAGCCTAGGGCTGTTGCTACACTTCAAAGCCTGAGGCGCCCTATTGACTAATCAAATTGTTGATGAAAAATGCATCGACTGTTTGATTAATCGGTTAGTCGATACTTAACATCCTTATATCACAGGTCACCAACATCATCCAGCATCCACACACTAAATCCAACAGTCAGTGCTGTTAAGCATGCTTTCAGTGTTGCAGTATTATTAGTGTATAGTGTGAAAACACATTATTAAACTCTTGTCTTGCAGTGTCGAGAATTGTACTATTGTGTAAAAGATAGCATGGAGCGAGCGGCAGCAAGACAGCAGAGCATTAAACCAGGTAAGAAATGTTGCCTTCAGGCAGGGGTGGACAGAATTTGGCAGATATTGTGTGTTCAACCCGCTCTTTAAAGCAGTGTAGTTATAGCCACGTCCATCCTGGGATATTAGAGGGAGAAGGTGGGTGAGGTTAATATCTTTTATGGGAGCAACAGAAGATATTACTTTGCCTGCTTTGCCTCTCCAGCCTCTTTAATGACAATTAGTGTGACTGTAGTGCTTTTTATTCAGTGACCTCAAAGTTCTGTTTTCTCCTCTATCTGTGCATGTGTGGCAGTTCGTCATGATGATTATAAACTGAAGTAGTCCTCATCAAAAATTGTACATTTCTAGAATCAATCACCCCTTCAGGGGCTCTGACTTACCAATACAGTGATAATTCCAAAATAATACTGCATGACATGACGACACCTTATCCTAAGTGTCTCCTTATATTTGGCTGTTACAACCTTTTCTTTCTTCAGGGCCTCCTTGTTTCATTCCTTGAAATGGAAATGCTCTCTGAAAGCATTACTCCTACCTTCATTGTGTTCAAGTTGCAGTCTAATGAATCCCATTTGTCCCAATGAATCAGCAATGATAACCCTGCAGCTCTGTGCAGAGTTCTAACACTTAAGGCAATGTTTCCCAATTTTATTTGGCCATGAAACCTTTTTAAACTTGAAAGAATTTTGCGGAATCCCTTACAGTCTTATATATGGAGCTGAAAAGTAGACCACAAATAAGTAAGGATAATAATAAACAAATGCTGAACAAGGACATGAGATCAACATTTAGTTTAATTGCACATATTTCAAAACAAAAATCACATTTAATGCATACAAACCGTTAAGTGGTATATAACAGGTGATTGCACCACTGACTGACTCTGTGCACAATGCTGAGTAGCGACACCATCATCCCCATTCTGTGGCTAAGCTGGCATTCATTACACAGGGACACTTATCGTGGCAAACATAAATGAAAATTGTTTTCAATAAAATTCATAAATACTTAAATATTATAATTTTTAATCATAAAATGTTACTGCAATGGAATTTTCTCATGGAACCCTTATTTTCACTTTGCGGAACCCCAAGGTTCCATGGAATACTATTTAGGAAATATTGCTTAAGGTGTGAATTTAAATCAATATAGCTTACTAGTGTAACCCATTTTTGGAGACTCATAGTCCCATATAAGACAGCTTTTTCTGTTTATCTTCTCACTTTGGAGGGGCTAAAGTTAACCAAAAAAGCTTTCACTATTTTATACTGGAATAAATATGCCCACATGGGAATTTAAACCAGTATAACTGTATCTGTGCAATTAGTAAAACATTCTTGTGTGGACAAGTACTAATAGAAAAAGAAGGATCCTACCACTGCTGCCACAGGCAAACTAGCAAACCTCTTAAAATTTTCAGAGGGGTAGTTGTTTTGATGATGATGAGCGATCACTCATTGTCGAGTATGATCATTGTAAAGGGTTCCACTCTTGGTGGCAGAGGGGAGTGTTACAGTCTCTACTTGCCTGTCCGGGCAAGGCAGTGTCCAGTAAATGGACATGATCAGGCCTCTTTTTACCCCTTCCTGGGTGTAGCTTGCAGGAGGGTTGGGGGGGGGGGGACCCAGGCCTGCCCACTCCTCTGGGTCCCCACCCAGGGACCCTATAAGTAGCAGTTACCTGCTGAGTTTCAAAGTACTTAGTTGCTGTCACATCTCTGGGCCACTTCCCTGGGATGCTGTTCCATCCAGCCCTTTTCTAGGGCCTTGTGGTTGAGTTCCCCTTGTCCAGGGTTCTGCAGGGTTGTATTTGGCTTCTAGGCTAGCCTTCAGCTGCAGGACTTGGCTTCAACCAGGTAAGAAGCCCCAGCTTCCGCTCAGAGCTGTCCAGAGTGCAGGTATTCCCCGGTCTGCCTGGGTTGAGCTCCAGGAAGAAACTGACAGGCCTTGGCCTAGCAGCTCCTTTTATATCAGCCTGCTGCAGCAGAGGCTGCCCCTCTGTTCTGCTTGGATCTCTACTGCTCCTGCTGCTGGCCAGGGTGCTGAAAGGCCTCCAGCAGAGAAGTCAGGCATGCTAAGCCTAAACAGCTTTCCGTCCATTCTATAGATCAGTGGTCTCCAACCTTTTTACACCCAAAATCACTTTTTAAACCTCAGAACAGGCAAAGATCTACTGCCCCGCCCCTTCATTGAAGCCCCACCCTCTCTATTCTCCTCCTGTCCATCACTTGCTATCCTCAGCCCTTACTTACACACGCTGATAAACAGTTTATTTTTAAATTATGCGATATATACAATTAAAATCACGTGTTTATAGTTATGAAATAAATGGTCTGTTTTTTTATTCATGCTATTTAAATCTAAAATGAAGCATTTATAATAATACATTTTGTGGGGACAGTTCTGCAGCTGGGGGCAGGGAAGAGGGTGCTGGGAGGGCAGAGGACAGGGTTCTGCAGCTGGGGACAGGGTGCCAGTGGGGACAGAGTTCAGGGAGTGGGGAGGGGAATAGGGAAAGAGTTCTGTAGCTGGGGACAGAATTCTGTAGCTGGGGACAGGGGAGTGGGGACAGGAATGGGGACAGAGTTCTGTGGCTGGGGAGTGGGGGCTGGCAAGTGGGGTGCCAGTGGAGGCAGAGAATCCCCTGCATTTGCCTCCCTCCAGAGGGAAGCCAGCGCATGCCTCCTCCGGCCCGGCTCTCCCCCCCGCCCCTGCAGCGTGGGGAAACCCCATGCGTGCCTGCCCCGCAATTGTGCCTGCCCCGGGACCAACCCCCTTGGTGCAGGGAAATCCTGCCTGCGCCTGCCCTGGGCCGACACTCCCCCTCCCCCGTGCAGGGATGCCCCGCGTGCATGCCTGCCACGGGGCCGACCCCCCCGGCGCAGGGAAACCCTGCGCTCACCTGCCCCAGGGGCGACACTCCACCCTACCCCACCCCACGCAGGGAAGCCCCGCATGTGCGCCTGCCCCAGGGCCAACCCGCGCGTGCCTCCCCTGGGGCTGACTCACCTCTCCTGTGCAGTGCAGGGAGCCGATGTTCCCTCCTGCAGTACACCCGGAAGAGCAGCTAGCGCACTTACGGAATTGCCAGAAGTGGCGCTAAGCTGCGGGACTTCTGTCCATCCCGGGAAGCCTACACTACCTCCATTTTTACTGGAGGTAGGTAGTGGGGCTTCTCGGGGGTGGGAGAGAAATGGGGGCGGGGCGGACAGGACTCCTCGCGATCGACTGGTCGAGGCCTCGCGATCGACTGGTCGAGGCCTCGCGATCGACCAGTTGATCGCGATCGACCTGTTGGTGACCACTGCTGTAGATTTCAATGCCAGCTGGGAGCTTCCCAGCAATTAGGTCGACAATGACTGCATTAAAGACTGCACACATGGTTGGGGTGATAATGCAGCCTTGTTTGATGCCTGTCTGTACTTGTAAAGGTTCATTCTGGGAGCCCTTGCTGCTCAGAATAGTCACTTTTATGTTGTCATGAAGCAACTTTAGGACATTGATGTATTTATCAGGACATTGAATCTTCAAAAGTACAGTCCAAACGGCATGGCAATTCACTGAGTCAAAGGCTTTAGTTAGAGCAATAAAAGCTATGTACACTGGTCGGTTTTGCTCCTGAATTTTCTCTTGCACCTGCTGTGCAATGAAGATCATATCTGCAGTTCTGCGACATGGTTGGAAGCCACTCTCTGACTCTAATAAAATTACTTCTAACGGGGCAGAAGACAGGTTGCAAGGACCTGTGCCAGAACTTTGCCTGTAACAGCAAGGAGAGAGACAATCCACTTTATCCCTTTTTCAAAAAGGTGACAATCAAGGCATCCCTCATTTCACTGGGTATCTTCTCCTTTATCCAGATTTATAAGGAGAAGCAGGCTAAGCTGGGGTATGTCTACACTACCACCCTAGTTCGAACTAGGGTGGTAATGTAGGCAACCGGAGTTGCAAATGAAGCCCGGGATTTGAATTTCCTGGACTTCATTTGCATAAAGCCGGGCGCCGCCATTTTTAAATGTCCGCTAGTGCGGACTCTGTGCCGCACGGCTACATGCAGCACGGAGTCCGCACTAGCGGACATTTAAAAATGGCGGCGCCCGGCTTTATGCAAATGAAGCCCGGGAAATTCAAATCCCGGGCTTCATTTGCAACTCCGGTTGCCTACATTACCACCCTAGTTCGAACTAGGGTGGTAGTGTAGACATACCCCTGCTGAATTAACTCTGGTCCATCGTCTTTAAAGATTTCAGTGGGAATCCCATCTGGACCTACTGCCTTGTTGTTCTTCATCTGCTTTATGGCAGATGGCAGTGTGTGTTTCTGTGCTCATCCCTAGAATGCTGTTGGGGGATTTACTCAAGAACTTCATTTATAACCATGGAATTATGATTAAGAAGATCTTCAAAATGTTCTTTCCAGCAAAATTTAATGGCTTCCTTGTCCTTCAAAACTGTGATTCCAGCCTTTGAGCTAAGGGAGTTCATGCCTTAAGAAACTGGCCCATAAACAACTTTAATGGCACTAACGAAGCCATGTGTATTATGGGTATCCACAAAATGTAGGAGTTCATTCACTTTTAGTCCACCATTTATTCTTGAATTCTCTAGTTTTATGTTGGACTTCTGCCTTCACCTTAGCATGGGCTTCTCTCTTTGTCTTGCAATTTATATCATTCTGCCAAGCAAAAATTGCCATTCTCTTCTCATTGATGAGCTGCTCAATTTAAACATCATTCTCATCAATCCGGTCCTGATTCTGTCTGGTGTGGTAGCCAATGGTTCCTTCACAGGTATTGATGATTGCTACTTTCAGCTGGCTCCAGTGTTCCTCACTTTCTTTCAGAAACTCTGATGGAAGCTTTTCTTCTTAGACTGCTTGGAAGTGGTCACACTTAATAGGCTCCTTCAGATCTTGAACCTTCAGCTTGCTCCTGATCTGTTTCTTTTGCGGCCTCCCTTTGGGGGCAATCTGAATTTTCATTGTGGATCAAATGAGGTGATGATCAGTCCAGCAGTCATCAGCACTTGTCATTGCTCTTGTGAGAAGTACATTATGATCTCGAGCATGAGCTATGACATGGTAGAGAAGATGCCAGTGCTTTGAACGTGGGCATTTCCAAGATGTTTTGAACTTGTCCTTTTGTTGAAAAAGAATGTTCATGATGGTAAGTTCATGTTTAGCACACTTGGTCAGGAGCAGGATTCCATTTGAGTTGCTTTTGCCAGCTCCTTCTTTCCCAATTGTTCCTTTCCACAGGTCTGAGTCTCGTCCTATTGAAATCCCCCAGAAGAATCTGATCTTCTTTAGGGGTCTCCGATAAAATGGTTTCCAGCTGAGAGTAGAAATCTTCCATTACATCCTCATTGGCATCCATTGTTAGCACGTAAGTGCTCACAATAGTTACCTGTTGGTTTTTGGTGAGCCTCAATCCGTGTGTCATAAGCTGCTTATTGATGCCTACTAGGAGTTCAGAGAGTCACCTTACGAGCTTGTTCTTAATTGCAAAGCCTACTCCATGCAATCAAGTTTCATCTCAAGATTTTTCCTTCCAGAAGTAAGTGTATCCTCCTTTCTCCTCACCATCTGCTCTTCTTGTTTCTGAAAAGTCAGCAATATTGATGTTAAACCAATTCAGTTCATGAGGAATGATAGTTGTACGTCGCTCTGGTAGGTCACTGTCAGTTGTTCATCAGGGTACACCCGTTCCAGGTTTCAATGTTTCTTACATTTTTATCCACTGGGATGGTGATCCTGCTGGATGCTGCTATCTAGCCAGGAAGAAAAGAGGCAAGACTATTTTTAGGGCACTCTTTCTAGCCCCCTCCCCATGTGGGGTGAGCAGAGTGGGTCCTAAAAAGGACTGCTTCATCATGGGAGCAGCAGCTGAGATGATCGACCTGCCTCAGTCCTTGAGCAAGATGACTGAATCACACACCCACTGCCTGTGTCGGTCTGTGACTAGGAGCTTCCATATCTGACTGTCCTGTTCCCGTTGCCACTCTCTGATTGCCACCGGAGTTTTGACTTGTGCAGGTGGTATTTTTCCAAAAAACTGGAAGATGCCCGTGCGGGACTTCTTTTAAAGAGAGGAGATTGGTGCACAATAGTCATCACGCTGTCTTTGACAGATAATAGGGCTTGAAACCTATATCATGGACTTCATGATGATTGGAGATCCTTTGTGTGTTGCAGCGTTCATCCACCTTCACAGTCACTGTAACATTACACAGCAGTTTCAGCTCCATTGTGCAGTTATCCTCCATCTGCTCTGCTATTGAGGACTCCTTGGATCATGCTTTGTCTGGAACCTCGCCCTTGACCATTCTGCCATGGGGGACCCTAAGAGAGTACTTGACTCCTGGCAGCGTTGCTCTCGGGGGTCATTGGACCACACAAGCCTCTCCACCACTACAAGGTGATGATCAATGGAGAGGGGTAGCCATGTTAGTCGGTAACTGAAAAAACTTAAAAAACAGTGAATAGTCCTGCAGCCCCACAGAGACTAATAAAAAAAGTAGACGGTATAATGCACTTCCGTGGGCTCAACCCACTTCTTTAAAAATGTGTATATGGTCAAAAATGTAACTGTCGTTTTTACTCAACATACCATCTCTGTGTTGGATGACAAAATAATTTCATTACTGTTTACTCTTGGTAGCATAGCAGCACAAGCTATCTTTGGAAGCTGGAGCGGGATTCTTCTGGCTCTTTTATCATCATCAACCTAATTGTAGTCTTGTCAAAATGGGGAAGTTATGCCAGTGTAAGGTGGGATGTGAATTTAAACCAGTCTAGTTATACTGGTATAATTACCCATGTGGACACTTTTATTCCAGCAGAAGAGGGCCTTTATTCAGTTTAATTTTTCTCATTTTGGAAGTGTTTTAATTAAATAAGAAAAAAAGAAAAGCCACTTGTACTATGGAATAAATGAGTCTACATAAGGGGAATTATACTAATATAAATATAGCAGTTTAATTCTACCATTGTCTTTATATTGGTACAACTGGAAAAAACCTCCCATGGAGTCAAGCCCCAAGTTCCAGTTGTAGGGCCAAATACTGCCCACCTGTTTTAGTTGAACCACCTTGCTGAAAACAGAGAAGATGTGATCCTAAGAGCCCCTACTGCCCAAGCGTTCGGCATCATGTAACAGCAACTTCTATTAAGCCTGATAAATTACATCTAACACATTTCAGTTAGGAGATTTATCTGTAAAGAATATTTCATAAGATATCAGTTGAAAGTCAGAGACACGCTGGTTATTAATATCACTGTGAAATGTGCATGTTGACACTGGATGAAGAATTACACATATTTTTGATACGGTACTTTGAAGTCTGTAATTAAAGAGAGAAACAGATATTTTTCAAGTCAAGAGGGAGGATGGTTATCTTTCTGCCTCTAATGAAAATTGAACAGGGTGATGCCAGAGACAATGGACAGATCGTTTGCACCAGAGATTAACAGGAGGCACAAATAAACACAAAGATGTGAAATCTGCTTGGGAAGACACTGGAATCTGAACCCTAGGGATCCATCCTGAATTTGGCGATAAAGAAAATAAACTCTGGGGAATATAATGAGAAGCAAAAAATTATTTTATCACTGAAGGGAGAAAGAGGTTGTCATTCTTTGTATTTTTGAATGGGGGATCTCCAATTGTGTGAACTGGTGATGCTAAGAAGTAGGGATCTAAATACCAGCTTGATACACAGGGCCTCCATCACAGTGAGAAAACTGCTTTAGATAAGAATTGGAGCCTATTAAGTTTTAATCACTAGAAAATGAATAAAACCAAATACTTTTAGTTTTACTCCTAACCATTTTCTGTTTCTGTTGTCTCTGCTTAGTGTCACTTAAATCTCTGTTCTTTATTAATAACCTTATTCATGTTTTTAATACAAATTCATTTTGGTAAAAAAGACTCCAGAGGTAGTCCTGGCATTTAGAGGCCAGTAAGCTTAATTATAGTACCAGGCAAACTGATTTACACGTAGTAAAGAACAGAATTATTAGACAAACAGATGAATATGATTTGCGGGGAAGAGTAGACATGGCTTTGGTAATAGAAAATCAAGCCTCACAAATGTATTGGAATTCTCTGAGCGAGTTCGACAGACATGTTAACAAGAGTTATCCAGTAGATATAGTGTACTTGAACTTTCAGAAAGCCTTTGACAAGTCCCTCACCAAAGATTCTTAAGCAGAGTAAGCAGTCATAAAATAAGAGGGAAAGGCTCATGGATCAGTACCTGGTTAAAAGACAAGAAACAAAGAGTAGGAATAAACGGTCAGTTTTCAAACTGGAGAGAGAGGTAAATAGCGTTGTCCCCCAAGAATCTGTACCGGGACTAGTACTATTCAGCATCCTCATTAATTATCTGGATAAAGGAGTAAACAGTGAGGTGACAACATTTGAAAATGATACAAAATTAGTCAATTTAGTGAACCAAAGCAGACTACAAGCAATTACAAAGGGATCTCACAAAAATGTGTGACTGAGCAACAAAATGGTCAATGAAATTCAATGTTGGTAAACACAGCTATGCCTCTGAAATTCCAAAGTAAACCACCCTGGAAAATATAACCCTAACTATACATATATAATGATGAGGTCTCAATTAGCTGTTAACACTCAAGAAAGAAGTCTTGGAGTCATTGTGGATAGTTCTCTGAAAAAAACCACTCAGTGTGCAGTGACAGTCAAAAAAGCCAATAATGTTAGGAACCATTGGGAAAGAGATGACTAAGAAGACAGGAAATATCACATAATGTCAATATGTAAATCTCTGTTGTGCCCACACCTTGAATACTGTGTGTAGTTCTGGTTGCTCCACTTCAAAAAAGTTATATGAAAAGTAGAAAGGGTACAGAGAAGAACAGCAGGCAGGTATGTATTCTGTCTCTTTGGAAACAATGAATTTGGCAATTCATGAGACTGTCCAGTTTGGGTTAGCTACTACAGAGGAAACTCTTCTAGGGGTGTAGAACTTAGAAGGGATAACAGGGTGGTTTACAGTGCTGGAAGCCCTCAGAAAGCATCAATGAAGGACATGAGGGATTCAAGAAACTCTTCTCTCCTTGTGGCATTAAGAATATTTCCATTTTATTTCTACCCCAGTAGAATGCTGTTATGTTCATATGAAACTTACAGGAAATTCAAAGCTCCAAGGAAATTTTTATTTGCTTTGCTTCTGCTGAATATTAATGCTGTGTAAAGTACAGTGTCAATGACAGTTTTGTATCAGAAAAAAAGAGCTAGCTTCTTTTTTAAAGCCCTCTTAATATGTGCCCATGACAAGTACAGGCTACAAGCTAATCTTTTAATTTCTCTCATGTTACAAAACTTTACAGACACAAGCAATGAAATATGTGATGGTGTTTAGGAGCAGTAACTGCTAAACTTTAATCATGTACTTCACATTGTTCATGTCACAAAAGTAGGAATCCACTGTTGCAGTGTGCATTCGATGGAATTCTTGCTTTGATTACTCAATAAATGGAGAGCATTGTGCAGATTACGCTGTCTCTTTCCTATTCTTCTTCTCTTTGTTTGTTGTCATATTTCAGGTCCAGAATTGGGTGGTGAGTTCCCAGTGCAGGATATGAAAACTGGTGAAGGAGGGCTTTTGCAAGTCACACTGGAAGGAATTAACCTGAAGTTTATGCACAGTCAGGTAGGAGGGTGATCTTTAACTAGAGTATGTGAGCATGAAGCTTTTCCCCGCACTTTTGCATTGATGTGTTTCCTCTTCCCTGAACCACTGAGGGAAAGGGGTAGGATGATAAAGGGGAATATGGCCTATTGTCTATAAATATTTAAAGAGAAATTCTCGGAGTGCAGGCATTTATCATACTTTTTTTTAAAGTAAAAGTAGTTATAGAAATAGGTATTGACTTAATTTCTGGCTGCTAGAATTCTGTAGGTGTACTAGGTAATTGGTACTAAAACAGCAACAAAATTAAAACAAAAAAAGTAGTAATCTAAGCTGCCAAAATGTCATGTAGTGAACTCTGGCCTTCTGATGGCACAATGATTTAACATTGTGCCTGTAAGATTATGCTTAGGAACGTTTGCAGGTATTTCAGGCAACTTCATTCATCATGTTTAATTTTTGTATTTAAAAAACGGGGGGAGGAGTCTACTGACTTTTTTTTTTCCTTTTCCAAATAGCAATTAATCTGTGGGTGTAGAGGAAACACCAATAGATTTTTTTTATCATTTTCTTCCCTTTTCTAGATGTTGTTTCTTTTGTTTTTTTAGTCCTTGCTTTTTGTTTTTCTTTATGTTCATGTTTGTTTTGCATATGTCATTGGAGTTGTGCTGTGCTGGACAGTAGAACCAGTTTTTATTGGAGGGAGGGCAGGTGTGTGAGTGTGTGAGAGAGAGAAAGAGAGAGAGAGGCTTCTGTCAGTTCCTCGTGGAGTATTACCTTTTATATCTAGTTAAATCTTCCCTCTACTGTTTCCCCATATAAGCCTTGTTCCTTTACACACTCGTTTTCAAACCGAGGGAAGAGCATTTGTGCCTCTCAAAACACAAAACAGAATTCTGAAATATGGAAAGACTGTTAACTTTTTGTGTAAAACTACGTTCTTATAATTGAAGACCTTTTAGAATAGGGGATAATTATTATCATAAGAGGTTACAAATAGCCTATATTTTTAAACATTTCATTTTCCTAAAAATGGGGAAACTCCCTTAAATTCCATCACTTAGGGTAACGTATCATCTCTTAGTTTTTGTTCAGATGAGCCAGATGCCTCCAGGACCTTCACAAGCCTTTTGCATAGCCGCACTTACCATTTTTGCACTGCTGTGATAATTCATATTGTATCTGATCTGTTTGGACTTTTTCTTTGAGGTCCTGAATTAAGATGCTTGTGCTGCATAATATGAACCTTAACAGCAGATGCTAGTACAGGTTGAACCTCTCTAGTCTGGCACTTTCTGTTCTGGCAACATCTGTAGTAGATGTTAGTTAGCCCTATGTCCACTTATCATGGGTGTGGCCAAGTTTCCTGCAGTCCCATAAAGTTTGTTTACAGCCACTACTCCTAGCTCTCAGTGTTCTGTGCTGTTATTTAGTTTTAAATTACCTCTGAATGTCTTCAAAGAGCTCAGTAAGCAGTAGAAGTGTTGGTAATGCTTCTAGAAAATATTGATTTCCCATGGTCTGGCAAATTCTCTGGTTTGGCACTGGTCAGGTACCATGGGTGCCGGACTAGAGAGATTCAACCTGTACAAACAATGGAAATTATCTAAATGGATTTAAAAATGGTCTTATTTCCTTTTCCCCATATCCTTCCAAAAAGAGAGAAATATAAGGCAATAAAATGTATGACAAATTAAACTGTAAAAGAGCACAGGTAAACAAAGCAGTAGGAATAATTTTCTGTTCCCTGAATACTTAGTTGTGAGAAGACAACAAGTTGCAGGTATTCTGACAAAGAAATCTCAGGTTTACTTTCTGGTACTGAGGAATAATAACCTGGAATCATGTGTTAAATCATCTCTATTATTGGAAACATCATCTGTACTTGAAAATCAACTTATCTTGATTACCTTGAAAATGCTAATTGATCCATTTATGTAGGTAAGATTGTTTCTAAAAGAGACTTTTTAGCTGACATGATCTGTTCTTACTTGTGGCTTCCCCTTGCCTTTCTTGGGCAGGTAATGATTTGGGGATTAAATGAAAGTAGTGTGTTACTGGTGATGTAGTGAAAAGTGCCCAGATACCTCTCTAAATTCTCTGTTTTCCTAGAAGATGCAATTTCTCCAGTATATTTATCTCTAAATGAGCACCTGAGCTTTCAGCTTTGTAAGTACATGGCAACTGAAAAGATAACTGCAGTTCATTGCTATGCAGTTTTTCAAAATATCTCTAAGGTGTTGGCAGGAGACCTATTCAGGATAGTGGATCAGTCTTACTTTTTCTTATGTTTCCTGCCTGAAGAAACAAATGTTCTCAGACCTGAGCATACAGCTGATTCCTGATCACCTTCCTGTACCTGCTTCCAAGACCACAAGTTTTCTCTTGCCCTGAAAGGACTAATTGCAGTTATGCTTTTCCAAGGTGTGGATGCACATCAGAAGAGATTGTCTGTTTAATTACAGGGCATTAAATGGATTCAAGAATTTGCTTATTTGCACAAAACTAGCATCTGTGTCCTAGAACATGGAATAAAAAAATTGGTGTGATCTCTGACCAGGCCCATTTTCCTTTTTTGGATGCTTATTTTTTAAAATGAAGATTAAGTTCAAAACCATTTCTGTTTTTTCCAAGTGGGTACCCCTCCGTGGCATACTGTATGAAATGAACAGACAAAAAACAAATCTGAGTCATCATACATGTTTTTTTTTTTAAAGTTTAAATCAGTACTGCTCAAAGTCATCATCTGAATCAGTTTCAAAAGGAGTGCACATACTATATGAAATCTGTAAAAAGTTCTGTTCCTAAATTTCAATTGGCAGGGGAAGTGTAGCAGCGCCTCCCACATTAACATTGACTGGTGGATGGTCTAGGTCTAGGAGAAGCAGCATAAAGGGTGGGAAGCACATTGCCCCGTGCCTGCCCTCTGTGCTGGAGGAGGATGCATGGAGGGGCAGAAATCAAGTGGGATGGACCTGGGCTATAAATTATATGCCAAATTTTGGAGCCAGCCATTTCTTGTCCCCCTTTTTGTTGCATTTAAGGTGTGTTGGTTTTCTCTTTGCTTTAATTCAGTTGAGTGCCTAACAGGGTAACAATGTTGGATATGTCAGAGTTACTAACTCCTTCGTTTCTCTTCCATGCTTTCTCCTCCTGCAAGGAGCGGAAGGTACTTCATCTTCTGCTGTCTTCGCTTCTTAGCATTTTAAGTTGTTTGTTGATTTCTAGCACTGTGGCAAATTTATCTTTTTAAATCTCCCTTTATTTATATATTAAACGGTAAATGAATTGGTAGTATGTGCTACAGTGTTTCAAGTTATATCAGCCTTGATGGTGTTTCTTTTTTGGTTTGTTTTTGAATAAAAAGTTGTGTGTTATCGTCTAATCTTGTCTTATTTTCCTGCCTGTTTTGTTGTAGGTTTTCATAGAGCTGAATCACATTAAAAAGTGCAATACTGTGCGAGGAGTCTTTGTCCTGGAGGAATTTGGTAATTACATTATTTTGATATTAGGTCTGTACTCACATGGCAGTAACTCAAATTTCCAGTCCTCAGTCTCAGAATTGTGTTCATTAGATCAATAGTTCTCACCCAGTAGTATGAGTACCCCTAGGGTATATAGAGGTTTTCCAGGGCTACATCAGCGCATCTAGATATTTGCGTAGTTTTACAACAGGCTATTTAAAAAGCTCTAGTGAAGTCAGTACAAAATAAACTTGCATACAGATATGCCTACTTACAGATACCAACATACTTGTTTATCCTGCTTGCTATACTATACACTGAAATGTAAGTAAAATATTCATGTTCCAATTGATTTATTTTATAATGGCAAAAATGAGAAAGTAAGTAATTTTTCAGTAATAGTGAGTAAGTTATACTAACAGTGACCTGTGACTTTCATATTTTTTGTTTTTATTTTGTAAGCAAGTAGATTTTAAGTGAGGTTAACTGGGGGTTCTGAAAGGGGTACAGTGGTATGGAAAGGTTGAGAGTCAGGTAGGCAGCTGCAAAGAGAAGTAGAAATATAGATTGCATCTGAGAGACTGTCTTGACATTATCAGAGTAAACTTGTAAATTTTCATAATTGTGGCTTGTTGCCCAGATGCATGTTGTTAGAAGGCCATCGAAGGCACTTTGCGTAGCATGGATAACCATGAATCAAGGAAGTGAGAGGTACTTAGAAATAATTTCTTCAGCATTTTCCTTAGAAGTCAGATTAAATGTCTCACAAATATCCAGACAGACTTGTCAATCCATACTCTCAGAAGTATTTTTGCTCAGTGAAATTTCCCCTTTGCTTCTCTAGAAAAGTTTTATTTTTTTTTATTCTGGAAAAAAAAGAGGATGTGCCTATACCTTAGTTTAGTTGATGGTTTTATTTGCAGGGTAAGGTGGTGAGGGGAGATGTGATGGTAGAGGAACTGAAGAACTTATGTTATTTGGCCAATGACTGGGCAGTACTCAGGAGTTTTCCAATATCAGTGTGAATCTTAATATTCTGAACCACAGTCTGAAAAAATAGAGGTCTCTTAAGATTTTGAAGATGTATAAAATATCTGAATCTTTCATACCTTTTGAAAGGGTGTGCTCAATGATTCTATTTATGAGCACGTTAGACAGACATCTATCAATGATGGTCTAGAAGGTACTGGGTCCTGCTGTGAGGGCACGGGACTGGACTCGATGACCTCTCGAGATCCCTTCCAGTTCTAGTGTTCTATGATTCTAAGTTTGGAGTGGCTTATTCTTTCCTATGTGACTGCACATTTGTGTAGAACTTCATGGAAATGTGCACATTTACAAATTGATTTCAGTGGTTGATTAATGTTTCTTTTTTCTTACATCCATCATTTCAAAAAATAGTGTCTTTGTTTTCAGACATTCTGGTTCTTTTGCCCTGCTTTGGATTAAAGGGCACTGACTGATGGATCCTGTTTCCTAATAGTCTAAGAAATGTTACTGATGCTCAGATCTGGATACTTCATATCCTAATCTTGACTTTTATAGCCCCTCCTTCCTCTTATGATACCAAATTGTTCATAAAGTGTAGGATAGTTTATGGATGTAAGTGCTGGCCTAAAGGTGAAGATTTCCACAATGTATGGTTGCCTATTGCTCTGGTGCCACATTTACCCCAAATAGACAACAGGTTTATTATAACCTTGATGATAGCAAACACAGTTGCAAAATAGTAATGATAATAAGTACACAAAGCTGAGAGATCAGATTCCATATAATCTGCTAAAACCATAATAGGTAACTTCCACTACCCATTGGAGGGACAGTTTGATACCGTGTTGCTTTTTCAAATAGCTATTTCTGAAGCAGCACAAGAAGAGACAACATTTAATTTAATCCAAAGTAATACAGAGAAGTTGGTCAAAAAGTAACTATACTTTTAGTCAATAAGTAATAACAGCCATAACAGTCATGAATTTTGAGATCATTGTGAGAGGGATTGTAGTAAATGTCAGTATTGTGTCACTCAACTTTACAAAGGGCAGCTTTCAAGTTAAAAAAATAAATCAGGAAGCAAGATAGAAAGAAGCTGAAAACAAATATTAAAAAAAATAAATTATCACAATAAACCTAAAAGCTATTTAAGCAACTTGATGAATCACAGAAGTCATTCCTACCCCTGAAAAAAGTAGAAAAAAGAAAGACAAGAAAAATGTGCAATGATTAAAAGGCAAGGGTCAAGAGATTAGAATGCTATCCTTCAATTCAAATTAAACCTATAAAAAAGGGACATAATCTGTGGCCTGTAAAATTAAAGGAAATTAAGGTGGGAAATTAAGATGGAATTGTAAGCTTCTTTCTGCACCCAATCTCCATCCCAAACCTCTGGAAAAACTCATGGGCCAAATAATTGGCAAGTCTTTAAATATGTCAGAAGGAATCTTGCGTGGAGACTGGTCCACCACACAACCCATGAGAAAATGAACACAAGGTAGGCACTGTAGAGACTCTAACCTGCTTTCTTGTACAGAGACCAATGGAATAGGGGAAGGGGGTGTCTTTGTGTTCTGACTTGCCCCAGCACAATCCTCACAGCCCCCATTCACTGGAAACCAGACAATGGGAACTGCCATAGCCCATCCTTGTGGAGCCCCCTCCACCCCCTTATGGTGTGCACCATGCAGAGATGCATATGCTGGCCCCAGCAGCTGGGCACTTTAGTGACTTTTAAAGATAATGAAGATGGGAAGCTATTAGATGCTATGCTCAAAAGAGAAATTACAATAAACCACTAGGATAAAATGATAATATTTATACAAAAGTTCTGATGGATCTTTAAAATTAAGTGAACGGACTGGGAAAAAAAATACTAAATCCTGAAATCAAATTTGGTGCTTGAGAACTAGAGATGTAACCACAGTTGTGCTTTAATGAAGGGCATGAGCACTGATCCTGAGGATTCTTGTTCAGTGAGACTGACTTTGTTCCCAGAAAATGTAGTTAACTTTAATAATTTTTGATGCTTTAGTGGTTTCGAAGCATGGTCTTTTTAGTAGGAGTGGAAGAAGTTGAGTATCACAAGACAGTAGGAAATTAAAGGACATTTGTTAAACACAGGATTGACATGGCAAAGTAGACGTTTGAGATGTGATTTGAGCCCAGGGCACAAGAAAGAGCCAGGGTTGTTGTCCACAAATGGGAACAAAGATTTAAAGGAAATGTGGAAGTATAGGGCTCTCACCTCTGGAATTTGAGTTACTGCTGTGTATGTGTGCTTTACTTTCTCGTGGCCCCTTCACCGCCGCTGCTATGAAAACCTTCATTCTCCAGCAGGTAAAGTGATGTCCCGTGAAACAGTTCTGTACTAGTGCCATATATTCTCCTTCACAGGGCCAGAGATTAAAGGATGGTGCTTAGTAACTTATTCCCTTCATCTTCTTAGTTTAACAGTACTGAGTCAATTTTATTGTTAGAAGAAAAAAAATTAGTATGATTCATGTACTCTGTAGTGCTAGCACTTTGAGCTCTGTGTGTGTAAACCCAAAGCTTTTCTCTTCTGTCCTTCCTAACCTCACCCTCTCAGGAGTATTTTTTCTCATCGGAGGATTATGGGGGAGTCATTCATTTGATGAAGTGATTTTAGTGAGTGTGAAAGGAGATGGTTTCTTCCCTAGGTCCTCCTCACCCTGTTGGGTATTTGGGGATCAGGGACTTTACAGTTTCCCTTCTCTCCTTACCTCATGACACCAGCTCCTTCCAGCTTCCTCTTCCTGCTTTTAAAGAGTGTATGATCAATTGTATGTTATCCAGTGAGAAATGAGATTTGTACATCAGTGGGATCCTAACCCATTTGGGTGTGCACCTGCCTCACTCCCCCTTTGTCCTCTGGTGACATGGAGTTAATTTGGAACATCTGGTGCCAACGGGTAAGGCAGCTTGGATGTGCACCTTATTCTCTTCCCAGCTCTAGCCATTGATGTCATGGGGCAGTGCAGCCTGGATATTCATTTCACCCAGTTTTCAGCCTCTGATGTAGCTGCCTCTGTCCAAGAAAATTGAGAATTTCAAAAGCAAATATTTATGTTATGAGCAAAGGCTGCATTTTTCATGGGTCTTTCCAGGAATGTCGATACTGTGATACTCTAGGATCAAATCATAGACATTGATTTTTATTAGAATCCCTTCTCTTTGACCCAGTCTGCACTGCCTAATTTTGACTCACTAGAGTATGATCCCTTTTATCGTACACCTTTTGTTGTGTCATGCCATAGTCAAAGAGGTGACATCTGCATGGCTAGGTTTTGGTGTCCATTTCTCCCCCCTCCCCCCAGCTCTTCATGTTGAGCTGATGTTTATATATTTTGCCTTTGTTACTGTTTTTCTGGCACTAGGTGCTATGCTTTATAACATACTTCTCCTTCCTCACCTTCCTCTGTTAAATTGGTACTTATTTGGTCTGGTTTTAAATAATTTATAATGTTTCCTTTAAAATGTTTGTTGTCATACAGAAATTCCAAGGCAGGTTTCAGCCACTCTGAAAGGAAAGGATTCAAAATAAAACTGTCTGGTTCTGAAAATCTAAAGTTGCCTTTTTTATGTTTGTAGTGCATCATTATACTTCTTGTGCTCTGTTTGTTCCCTATTTTGTCTTTCCATGAGATTTGTGCATAGTGTTATTCACACATACTCAGAAGAGTGGAACAGAAGTACAGTGTAGGTGGAATACTCCTAATTGGAGGGTTGCAGCTTTCAGCATGGGGCACACTGCAGGCTAATGAGAGCAGAGTGTAACATTTTCCTTTGGCATTCTGTGCTACCTTCCTCTTTTGTTAGGAACAGTACAAAAGAGCAAAGGCTGAGCTTTCTTGCTAAAAGATTGCATCTGTGTCATCTGCTGCAACTTTTGCTGATGTTTCTTTAATACACCTTAGAGGCAAATGAAGCTTGAGATTTTGAGGGCCATTTATAACTGAAATCTTGTATCTTGGTAGTTTGAGCATCTTCATAAAGCAATGAACAGTTTCTTTGAGGTCTCCAGGTAAACTCCAGAGTACAGGTGTTAGATGTAATGAAATACGTTTAATGAAGACTGTCCAAGATACTGGAGAAGAAATAGTCTTCCACTCTAGAAGATTGGTTTCTCCATAGCCCAATCCCCATTCTTTTCATGATTTAACTGAATCCCATGAAAAAGTCTTCAGTCATTCTTACACAAACTACCATGTTGTTGCACAGGGAAAATTCAGATTTCTAGAGGGCATACTGGGGAGCAGTTAAAGTAGCAAAGTGGCTGTAAAAGAGATGTTGGTTAAGACTATATGGTTGTGCCAGTAATTGGATTTTACCATGTATTCTGCTAACAAGAATTACTAGCACCAGCACAACCAATGATGAATCAGAGAGACATCAAACACCTATTATTATTTTTTTCTCAATCAGTGAGCCAAATAAATGTTTTATGCATCTTTGAGATACATGTACCTCTGAAGGTATCTTCAAAAGACCATGACAGTATAAATATAGGGAAAGAATAGTATCTAGAAGTGAGGAGTAGTGAAATGCCCTGTTTCTGCAGCTGCTGTCTGTGTACATCCCAACCCCTTTCCTTTGGGAACATTGTGCTATTTCTTTCACTTTTTCCTCTCGTTTTTTGAACTTTTTGTTTTGTCTCTTACCCGTCCGGTTTTAGTTCCTGAAACTAAAGAAGTGGTGAGCCACAAGTACAAGACACCAATGGTGAGTGAACTGTCATGCCTTCTAGTTCTTTTTAGAAGGTATATATTTAAGTTCTCATACGATTCCCATCACTCTGGTATCTGAGACTTGTCTTTTGTCCTTCAGTTCACTGACCTAATAACATGTGGGATGCGGTTGAGACATTTCCTCCATATGGAAGTTCTGTGGAAGAGTTTTAGTAGAAAATATTAGTGAAGAGAGTAGCAACTGAGATTGCAGAATTATGCAACTCCAGAGCTACAGTGAAACACAGCCTTCTTTTTTGTTCTAGCTCTCATACGAAGGGCTGCAGCTTCATTTTTCCTACTTCTATAAAATGAAGGGAAATCCTGAGGTAGAGAGGTTAGTTGGTGGATTTTTAATCAGATTTGTGCTGTTGGTAAGTGTTGAATTGATTACTTTGCAGACCAAAGTGCTTGATCAATAAAATAGATAAGAGGTGGGTCTAACCTCTGAGGATACATTGCTTTCTAGCTATGTTTATAAAGTGTTCTCCCCCTTTTGGTATAATACTGAAGAGTGAGATATATCAAAGAGATTTTGGTATTGAGATATAGGTATTGATCCCTGTCTGAAAAGTATTGCTTCTTGTCAGACAAGATAGAAGATAGATGGGTTATTTATCAGTTTCATTGTATCAGTTTTTATATTCTTAATTGATGAACACAAGATAGCAGTTAAAGATCGTATTTACCATTTAATTACATACTATATTTGATGGCCAGATCTGTGTATACTTGTAAGGGAGGAATGAAAGTTAGGAATTATCCTCAGAACTTCCACTCCTGTATTAGTTACCTTTTGTCTCTGAGATTATAGTGATCATATGGAAGTTCAGAATTCTTACAGGAGATTATTTGAATCACGAGGCAGTAAAACTACACAAATATTCTTTTAAAGAGGGCATTTCATATAAAATTAATAGATTTAAGGACACGTTGAAGTCAAAGTATATTCCAGAACAAAAAAGAGAGTACAGCGGGAAAGTAAAATCAGGTTAAATGAAAATGTTGTTAGTTAGCCATTTGATCCCATTCTGTAGCGCAAGAACAAACCAATGTACATCTTGTATCATAACACCTAGCTCTTATATAATGTTTTTAAATGTATAGAACTCAAATTGATTAACAGGTATAGTATAAGCCCCACTTTACAGATAGGGAAAGGAGAGCGGCACAGCAAGATGGAGCAGTCCGAGGTCAGCCAGCAGATCACTGGCAAAGCTAGGATGAATACAACTCTGATCCCCCACATCCTAACTTTTATTGGCTCATACTCCCCTCCCATAATGCCTAAAGATGGCTGTTGCATTAAATGGCAATAAATTGCATAGTTTAAAACATAATTGTAAATACTTTCCAGTGCCAGGTACAATTAAACTATGCATCTTTCTATCACAGGATAATGAAGCAAATAGCTCAGTATTAGAATTATTTATGAAAAATAGTATCTACCGTTATAATAGCTGGGATGATATTACAAGAACTAGCAGTCTCTATGTTTCTGGACATTAAAATAATCATATTTGGAAGTAAGGAAGAAATTCCAACACCTCCACTGAGATTTGAGGAACAGTATTGGACAATTAGGTGTGTTATAGTAATTTTAGATCACCCCTTTCCCCACTACCAAAGGAGTCCTTGCAGTGCTTACAGCTTGGCATTAGCACATGTTAAACTCATAATGCAAAATGATACTGGCCATTGTTTTCTTCTATGGTATAATTTTTTTAATGTTCTAATCCTAAACTCCTCTCTCATTTGGTATATTTTATTAACTTTTGGCACTCTCCTTTCCACCTCATCATAAGGATAGCATAGGGTAGCTTGTGCCATTCCCTCCCCCTGTTGTTGTTGTTGTTTTTTAGCCAGAGCCCTCTCTGCTGTTCTGAAAGGTGCACTCTGAATAGGATTTTGAAGGAGGGAGGATATACAGTAAATACAAATCTGTCAGTGAATTTTTATGAAGTGGTAACTGTTTGGAAACTCATTATCTCCTTTTCTAACATTTTCTAGGCCCATGAGATCTGCTATTCCGTGTTGTGTCTCTTCTCTTATGTGGCTGCAGTTCGTGGGAAAGAGGTAGAAAACAAAAGCAAACCCCCTCGGCCTGTTTCCAGCTGATCACAATATTGGGAAATGCTTGCCCACTGGCACATTGGTGTGTAATACTCCCATTTCTGTTGCTGTTACTGATGCTCACATTACTGATCCCAGTGAGAACTTGGTTATTTATGTATGATCTTGCAAGTCTTTCCCCTTAGAAAAAAATAAGACTCTATTGTTCATTCTCCTGCTGAAGTCATTCTTACTGGAGTTTTTACACGAGCTGTGCTTATCAGACCGTTCTGAGCATCAGCATCCACCTATAATTGAGGGTGGCTTGCTCTGGGTGTTCTTTGGAATTCCATTTCCAAGAAGACTAATGCATTTGGAATTCAGTTGTTTGTTTCTAGTGGTACCAGTGTCACAGGTTTCTTCACTTACAGCTGTAGGCCTCTGTTTTCAGATTCTATTTTATACACAAAGAAAGCAGCTTAATCCTTGATGGATCACTTCTTGTTGTTTAACTGTGATATTTTGTATTATTTTTCTTCTGTGTTTTCATGCTTTACCCACCAATTTGGATTTCTTGCCATGTGGCCCTTCAATTCTGTTCAGTAAAGATGAGCAATCTAGCTACCTTCAACTCCTCTGACAATAGCCATCAATTAGATATGGTGCTTTAAGAAGAATGTTAAATGTATAAAAGTATGGAATTATTTTTTCTTTGGTGGGCAAAGGACTGGTTACTTATATAATGGATAGGCATCATGGAAGGGAGAAACTTTGACGGCTTATATTTTATGAAATATTCTTCAAACTGATATGCATGTAACACTTGTGTGTTTTTTCAAATGGGAATTTAGAGCTACTCCACTAACATCCCAAGAGTGAAGTGTGTAGTAGTAAGTAAAGAGAGGTAAAAATTTGGAGAGAGGGCACTGAACCATATGGCAAACTCATGTGGTATTGGATTATCACTACAGTTTCCCTAAAGCACTTCTAGAAGAGTCTGTGTACACTGGTTTTATAGAAAACTTGCAGAAACCCACAGAATTATGCAAAGTGAATTGTGTGGATTCAGCTTTTTGAGATGATGGTACTGTAAATGTTGGTTCCAGATCTTGTTTTTTGTTAACTGCTGCTTCTGTCAAACTATACATGTATATCTCAGAGTTTTGAAAATACTGTGTAATGATACTCAGTTAAAGTATCCATCTTGCACCTTATTTTAAGTAAGCTGAGAATGAATGTTTGAACCCTGTTTGTTCTTTCTGAACTGTACTGAACTCGGGGGGCGGGGGGGGGGGGAGTCCCTGAGATGCTGGAAGGATAGAGAAAATAATATTAAATGTAAAATATCTGATGGAGTGCTCTAATACAAGCTGGCTTGCTATCTGGTTTGACATAGGCTTCTGAGTAATTGCACCCAGAAATAATCCTGTTTGTCTTAGGGTATGTACTATTTTGTTTGGAATACACAAGGAATGACTGGAGAAATGATGTAAATATTCTAGTACCGTATCTATTTATAGAAGACTGTACAGCTGTCTGAATGTGAGAATAAAACTATCATTTAACCACTGATGGCTTTTATCCTGCAGTGTTTGTTTCCATTGGTCTATTTGACTCTGCAATGTAATTGTCTATATAAATAATACATAATATGCATATATGAAATAAATTCCATTCTTGAAATAGTGGAAATATTATGTTCTCAAACATGAAAAAAGTAAATGTGTGCAACATTCCAAGTTATTTATGTTGGTAACCATCTTCTAAAGGGTTTTTTTTAATATAATGGCATAACATCAAAAATAGAATATTAGAATTGGAAGAGACCTTGAGAAATCATCAAGTTCAGTCCCCTGCCCTCATGGCCAGGACCAAGCACCATCTAGATCAGGGGCCTCCAGCTTTTTTAAGCATAAGATCACTTTTTGAATTTAAGTGCGATCAAGGATCTACCTCAAACCAAAACACCCTTGTCCCGCCTCCTTCATGCCCCTTTTCCGAGGCCTCGCCCCTGTTCACTTCGTCCTCCCTCCCTCCCCCATTCTCCCTTTCACCAGGCAGGGGCAGTGGGTTGGGGCACAGGCTCTGGTCTTGGGCTAAGGGATTTGGAGTGTGAGAGGGGCTCTGAGCTAAGCCTGGGGAAAGGGCTTGGGGTGCAGGAGGGGGTTCATGAACGGGGCAGTGGATCAGAGCTGGCTCAAGCTGGTCACTGCTTACCTCAGGTGGCTCCTAGGTGGTGGTGCAATAGGGCTAAGGCAGGCTCACCCCTGCCCTGGCCCTGTACCACTCTCAAAAGCAGCCAGCAAACAACCTCCATCCCAAGCCGTATTGTGCCCTCCTCCTCCATTCTATGGAGATAGAATACACGGTGGGAGAGAGGGCACCCTGATATCAGCACTCCCGTCTCTGCTTTGTACCACAAGCAGGAGGCTCCCGGGGATGGGCAGCTCCAAGGCAAAGGGCAGGAGATGTGCAGCAGTGCAGGGAGAGGCAGCTGAAGTGCTGCGCTTTATAGCCTCTTGGCCAAACCAATCAGGATCACCTGTGAGAGGCTCCAAGCTCTACTGGTAGATCTTATCGACTGATTGGTGACCACTGATCATCCCTAATAAATGTTTATCTAACCTGTTCTTAAAAATCTCCAAAGATGGAGATTCCACAACCTCCTGAGGCACTTTATTCCAGTGCTTAACCATGCTTACAATTAGGAAGTTTTTCCTAATGTCAAACCTAAAGCTCCCTTGCTGTAATTTAAACCCATTTTTTGTCCTATCAGCAGGAGTTGCAGAGAATAATTTGTCTCCCTCCTTTTTCTAACAACATTTTACTTACTTGAAAGCTGCTATGTCCCCTCTCAGTCGTCTTTTTTTTCAAATTAGACAAACCCATTTCTTTCTGTCTTCCTTGATAGATCATGTTTTCCAGAACTTTTATCATTTTTGTTGCTTTTCTCTGGGCCTTCTCCAAATCTTTTCTGAAATGTGGTGCCTAGACTGGACACAGTACTCCAGTTGAGGCCTAATCAACGTGGACTAGAGTGAATAATTATTTCTCATGTCCTCCTTCCAACACTCCTGTTAATGTATCCCAAAAATGCATTTTTGTCTCCTAAAAGAAAGTTTTTTAAGAATATTAATGGTGAATACTGAGGTACAACTAAAAACCCATTTTCTCCATTCATTACAACGGCAAAGGATTTTTTAGGCCCTTTGGGGAACCTTTTTTGGGTCGGTGCCATTGACCCATGGAAAAATCAGTTGGGGACTGCACACAAGTGAGAAGCAAAAAAATCCCCAAGCCCTCACTGACGTGGCCCCTGACTGAGAAGGAGAAAGACACTCCTCACATTCCTTCGCACACCAGAGCATAGTGGGGCCCAGGAGAGTAGATTTTGTGTGCTCCAGTCCCTCAGTAGGCACAGGCTCCCCAATGCTAGGAGGGGAGCCCAGAGTCTTGGGTGCTGAATCCAGGCAAGCCGGGACACATCCAGCCCCCAGGCCTGAGGTTCCCCACCCCTGTTTTAGGCATAGAAATACACTGAGGGGTTTACAGGATTATGGCTGATTCTTCCCTATTTAAAAGATCAAAAATTAACAAACCATGAGCATATTGTCCTGACCACTTTGCATTTATGTTGTATCCTGTTCCCTCTCCCTTTCTCTGTTGTTCACCATTTTAGATTGTAAATGCTTCAGAGCACAGTTTATACAATGGTAATCTTAGGGTTCGGATGCATGCTCATTATCCCCCTTTTAAGTGTGAAGTATCCCAGGAATGACTAAACAGAGTGAATTTACTCTGCCATAGAAAAGATGTTCCTTTTGAAGCAATGCTGGGTTGCTGCTGAAGAAGCAGGAAAGAATATTTATTGGAAATCTTTCCTTGAGAAACTGTTGGTTCTGCACCCAGGTCTTACTTGAAAATGAAGTTTGGAGTGAGACCTGAAAGAATCTGTAATCTAAAAGAACCTTGCTTCTTTTGAATATTCAAAGTCTTTAAAAAAGGAGAGCTGTGTAAATATGGTTCTGCAAAGGCATTACAGATGTAAAAGCTATTAATATGAGCTATTAATAACTGGCATTGTTTGTGAAGAACTCTATCATTGGATGGTTGACCATCAGCAACAAGTCCATAGGGTTGGCTGAATAGTATTTAATTAAATAAGAACTGGAATACTACTCTTCACAAAAGAGTATCTGACTTTGTTTCTAATTGGAGGCAAAAATGCTGAATGAGGAGTAAACTGAACTCATGCATGCTGTAGCAACTGCCTTGAATCTGATTAAGTCAGTACTAAAGCCCTGTTGCGCTGCCTGATTGTCATATGTCACAGAACAGAGCATTATCTATTTATGCAGTGTAGTTGTAAAGCGGTGTTGACCCCAGGATATTAGAAAAATAAGATGAGTGAGGTAGTACAGGCAGTCCCCGACTTACGTGGATCCGACTTATGTCGGATCTGTACATACGAACGGGGCTTTTCTCGCCGCGAGGATGCGGGTGGCGGGACCGCCCAGATGCGCCGTGGTCCCGCTGCCCGCGTCCTCCATGGCGACAAAAGCTGCTCCGCATCTCCCTGGTCTGCTGGGGGGGGGGGAGGGTGCAGCTAGTGCGCCTTCCCCCTCCCCCAGCAGACCAGGCTTTTCTCGCAGTGGAGGACACGGGCGGTCCAGCCGCCCGCGTCCTCCGTGGCGAGAAAAGCCGCTCCGCGTCTCCCTGGTCTGCTGGGGCTGGGGTCCCCAGCAGACCAGGGAGATGCGGAGCAAAGCCGTGGCGAGAAATGCCGCTCCGTGTCTCCCTGGTCTGCTGGGGGGGGGGGGGGCCCTAGCAGACCAGGGAGACGCGGAGCGGCTTTTGTCGCCGCGGAGGACAGGGGCGGCGGGACCACCCGCGTCCTCCGCGGCGAGAAAAGCCTAGTTGCCCCCCCCCCCCAGCAGACCAGGGAGACGCCGCCCGCTTCCTCCTCGGCTTTGCTCCGTGTCTCCCTGGTCTGCTGGGGGGGGTGCAGCTAGTGCGCCCTCCCCCCCCCCCAGCAGACCAGGCTTTTCTCGCCGACGCCTGGGGTAGAGCAGCTGGGGCGCTGCTGGGTTGGTCCCGCAGCTCCGCTCCTTGGCGCTACTGGACCAACCCAGCAGCACCCCAGCTGCTCTGCCCCAGGCGTCCCCAAGTCAGCCGCTGCTGAAACTGACCAGTGGCTGACTACAGGAAGCCCGAGGCAGAGCTGCTCTGCCTCGGGCTTCCTGTACTCAGCCACTGGTCAGTTTCAGCAGCGGCTGACTTGGGGACGCCTGGGGCAGAGCAGCTGGGGTGCTGCTGGGTTGGTCCAGTAGTCCTGAGGAGCGGCGCTGCAGGACCAACCCGGCAGCGCCCCAGCTGCTTTGTCCCAGGTGTCCAGATTCAGCTGCTGTTGAAACTGATCAGCAGCTGATTCCAGGAAGCCTGGGGCAGAACAGCTCTGCCCCTGGCTTCCTGGAATCAGCCGCTGATCAGTTTCAGCAGCGGCTGACTTGGGGACGCCTGGGGTAGAGCAGCTGGGACGCTGCTGGGTTGGTCCAGTAGCCCCGAGGAGCGGCACTGCGGGACCAACCCGGCAGCGCCCCAGCTGCTTTGTCCCAGGTGTCCAAATTCAGCTGCTGTTGAAACTGATCAGCGGCTGATTCTAGGAAGCCCGGGGCAGAACAGCTCTGCCTCGGGCTTCCTGTAGTCAGCCGCTGGTCAGTTTCAACAGCGGCTGAATCTGGACACCAGTTCCGACTTACATACAAATTCAACTTAAGAACAAACCTACAGTCCCTCTCTTGTACGTAACCCGGGGACTGCCTGTATCTGTTTTTTAGATCAATTTCTGTTTTAGAGCGAGAGAGAGAGAGATCGGCTTTTGAGCCAACAAGACCTGAAGAAGAACTCCACATGGCTGGAAAGCTTGTCTCACCCACATAAGTTGGTCCAATAAAAGATATTTTCTTGCTCACCTTGTCTTTCCATGATCTATTTAGAGAGTCTGACTGAAGATCAGTTTCCTAAGCAAGGCAAACAGAGATAATAGAGAAGATACATCTGGTTATCCATATTAACACCATCCCTTGAAGAACAACCTGAAATGTTAGCCACTACTTTCCTCATCACTATCCCCTTTCTTGTCTTCACCAGTGGCCATCATTCTGTCCCCTTCCCCCCCCCCCCCGGTCTACATCTCTACTCTGCTGCCTTGGGATGCCACTTTTATAGTATGTTACACTGACATTCTCATTTCTGATGTATACTCAGTAGGGGTTTTCCCCCTCTTATATGTATTTTCTTCTCTTACCATGTTAAGGTGTCCTTTTTCTATAGGTTAGTATATTTATAATTTCATCCTGTAGTTATGCACATCAGTTCATTGCCATGGCACCTTTGCAGTTGGATGTTCCACCCAAAACCTTCCAGAAGCTGGTGTCAGTTCATGTTCTGTGGTCAGCTCATGTCATTATGGACAAAACTCCCTCTTACATCCTACTTCTAGTTCTTCATAACTTGGGGATTACCTAAGTTTATCTTTGCCATAGTTCATAAGCCTCAAACCTCGTGCTAACGGCTAATGCCAGTATTTTACAGGATACAAACCTGTAAGTTCCTTGCATTACTGCTGAATACAATAAAGCAGAATATAACGCAAAGAAGTGAATATATTAGAGGTAAGTTGGCCCACTGGACTACAAAAGGAAACTTGCTTATTCAAATGGAAGAGTCTCTCCATCTTGGAAATTCAGAAAGAGGTAGAGCGTACATAGTCCAAAGTCAAAATAATGATGCACTGTCTACTACATTTAACACTATTAAATCTGTGTCAGAGCTCAGCCAACCTTGCTGCTATTTCTGCTTTCCACTTTCTATGGCACTGATCATTTGTCTTCATGCTACATTCAGTTTCTAAAAAGGATTGCTTCCTATTATGCTAACCCTTACTTGGACAATCCTTTGTAGCCTCTTTTTATGAAGATAGCATTTTTCATATCCACTCACTGTGTTAGTGAGGTTCAGGCCCTGAAACAGATGGTTTTGTGGTCTTACCCCAAATTCCTATCTAACATGACTTTTTGTGTCAAGATCAGTCATTAATCTGCTTCTATTGTCTTTCAAACTTTATTTCACATCTAGATTTTATTGCACATATCGTTAAGAGTAGGCATCAGTCCATCTCAACATACTATTTAAATGGACCAAAATATATATACTCAGACACTGTGACTTTGCAGGTGTTCAGACAACTGTAGGGATTACAGCATATTCCGCTGTGGATAAAGCAGTCTCAACTGCATGCCTAAGCAATGTTTCCATCATTGAGATATACAAAGCTGCTGCTTGGATGTGTTGTGTACAGTGTTGTTTTTCCAACATGGCCTCTAGGTCACCACCTACCCTGAGCCGCCCTGCTTATCCTCCACCCTCACTCCTCTACCTTCCATAATCACAGCCCTCCTGCCCTAAGCCCTCACATGCTCAAGGCCCTGCCCTGACTCCTGCACTCCTTGCACTGCCAGCCCCCTGCCCTGAAGGACCCAGGCAATGCTGGCTTAGTCTTCTAGTTTAGAATAATTTTCAGTAACAGTGCATTAACATTGGGTCTGGCTAACATAACTGTGTTCTATTCCTGTGGTGTCCAAACAGTTCTATAGCAAACTAATCATCCTCAACCAGCCAAATAGTCACATGTAGCTAGTGTGTTGGACACCACGGTTCTATTTTGTAAATATTCATGCAAGATTTTTACTACTAAGTGTAGCCCCATGTCCAAGTATTGCAAGGTGGATGAGATAATATCTTTTGTTGGAGTAACTGTGGTCAAAGAAAAAAGTTGACAAGCTACACAGAACTCATCAGCTACGTCTAGACTGGCATGATTTTCCACAAATGCTTTTAATAGAAAAGTTTTTCCGTTAAAAGCATTTGCGGAAAAGAGCATCTAGAGTGGCACTTTTTGCGGAAAAGCGTCCGTGCCAATCTAGACGCAGTTTTGCGCAAGAAAGCCCCGATTGACATTTTTGCGATCGGGGCTTTTTTGCGCAAAACAATACCGCGTTGTCTACACTGGCCCTCTTACGCAAAAGCATTTGCGCAAGAGGGCTTTTGCCTGAACGGGAGCAGCATAGCATTTCCGCAAGAACACTGACAATCTTACATGAGATCGTCAGTGTTCTTGCGGAAATTCAAGTTTTGCGGAAAAACTTGCCAGTCTAGACACAGCCTTCAAGTATTTCAAGGACAGTTCCAGGAAGAGTGTAACTGTTTTAAAAAACTTCGATCTATAGTATTTATACATCATTGGTTATCATATTAACTTAATTAAGATTCATATTGAACTGTCCAAAGAACTGTCTGTTCTTTGCTTTTCCTGGATTTGCCTGTTTTGCTTTACTGATTTTTTTCCTTCCTCTTATAATTTCTTTTCTAGTTATTGTAGAAAGCTTTTGAAAAATGATTATCTAAACATGCTCTGAAACCACTTAAGCTTGAGAGTAGTTTTATCTCATCCAATCAGTTTTCTAAAAGTAGGAATCTGTGAGAGGAATGGAACAGCGAGATGATGTGTTTTTTGCTGTTTCCCCTGGAAAGATGGTGGGTTCTCATATTTTGTATAGGTGGACACTTTTTAAAATTTCATAGAGATTTTCATGGTTATGAATGTTATGAAGTTACCCTTTATAACTCAAGTTTGACTGTAAAGCAAGTGTAAGGGTTATCTGTTAGTCCCACTGCTGTATGTGGGATTTTCATTCTTTTAATAGTCTGAGTATAGCTGAGGTTCATGTGCATTTTCTACCAAGCACATACAAAAGACCAGATAAAAACTTCAGAAGAAGCTGGGGAAGTGACAGTGAAAAGAAAAGGGGCTGCTTTTTATTAAGAACCGCATCATAAAACAAAACCTTCCTTCATTAGACTTAGTTTCAACATTAAAAACATACACGTATGCGTGCACACATACACAAACAAAGACACTGCCCATTTAAACTTCAATTTGTATTGATTAAAAAGTATGCATTTAGGGACCTAAAAGCTGTTGAAGAATCACTGAAGTCAGATGGATATCACATCTAAAGCCTTGAAGAATTCCTGTGACAGTTCAATGGATGTGAATAGTTTTAGCTGTAGTTAAGAGAGATTTAAGACACTCCCTCCAGCCTTTAGCCAGGTATCATTCAGACTTAAAGTGATACCTGAACTTAGTACTTACAAAACCAGCTCTGCAACATACTAAGCATGTTAATGGTCTGTAAATTTATCTTCAGCTTATATTTGTGACAGTGCTTAAGACTCAGGTATGCTTCACCCTAAAATTGGATATTTGAAAACAAAAAATATGACACCAACAGAAAAAGCAGGAAACAGAACTGTATATACAACAGCTGAGACAGACAAAGTTTCTTACACAGTTGCTTCCCTCAAGTAAATGAAACCAAGCACCCTCAGTTAAAGAAAAACTAATTTGAATGCTTGCTTTACTGATCTTGCATAGGCATCACAAAGCACTGATGTATCTGGACCATAGGCACCTGGCAATATGAGCTGGAGGAGAGGAGCAGTCTGATATGGGTCTTGCTCTTTCTCTGTTCCCTCTGTCATTTGGCACTGGGGGACCAGATCTTTTCAAAATGGTTACAGTGCTGCGCAGATTAATGCTGCCTGGCTGCTCTCGAAGATGGTGGTAAACAAAGGCTGATGTGTTTGGAGACTCTGCGCATGGCTCTGAAGCCAGTCTTAGAGCTTCCTCTATAAGTAGGACCTTCAGTCACGCAATTTGGTCCTTGGTGTGCAGTTTGAAGTCCTTGCAAATTTTGGCAACAGTACTTCCTATGATCTCCACTTGTGCACTTGAGACAGCTTGAGGTTACTCAACTTGGCCCCAAACTTTGCTAGAGCTGGGTCCCTGGACTTGGAATATTCCTAGAATCTGGGTACCATGACCTGATCTAACTCACCACCCCTTTCCATGCTGCCTGGGTCCTAGTAATGGGATGTTGGAGAGAGTTAAAGGAGAGAGAGAGGCCCTGCTTTCAGTTGTGGTGCCCAGTCCTGCTCCAGTCCAGCTCAGAGCAGCTCGGACAGAAGCAGTCTCTACAGCAAAACTCCTTGTGAGCCTCTTAGCCTAGGCTGGGAGCATGCTTGGTTGGTGTAAGAATGATACTGCTGAGTACTAGGAGCTATGAGAGGTTGGCACATGGTCAGCAAAGATGAATTCAAGATTTTTAATGTTAAGCTGTAGCTACTGAGTGTATATAAACTGCAATTTTTCATTGACATAAATTGGCCAAATGTACATGCATTTTCACATCCCTGGGACAAAGATCTCCTTATGTGCCAAATTTCAAGTCTGTTCCAAAGCAGGGAGTGTTAGAGCTGTTAAAAGAAAAGGTTTCAAGAATTAAAGATTAGGGAAAACATTTTTCCCTAACCTTGTTCTCAGAACTGGACCATTTTGGCTGAAATGTAAAATATACAAGTCTGAGGCAGATGAAAGCCTTCAGGTTTTTTTGTTTTGTTTTTTGTTGTGTGTGTGTGTGGCGGGGTTGTGGGGTTTTTTATGTTTTGTTTTTGTTTGTTTGTTTGTTTGTTTTGTAACACATTTTCTCTTTCCCCTGAAAAATTTGTGGCTTTTATTTTGTGTTTGGAAATAAACAGTAAACTTCCATAAAGTATAATTTAGAAGGCAAGTTATTCAAGCCTGTTACTGATGCTAGTAATTAAACTTTTATTGACTCTGCTTGTCCTGGATGAGATGGATGGATGACTAGACAATGACTTGGGTTATGACATCAAATACCAAGCAAGTCCAACCTGAATGAAAGATGAAATTCTTCTTATTCATACTTCTAGTCCATATTTCTTGCTCCTCCACATAAGACTTAAAACAGAAGAGACTAGACCTAACATTCTTAGTATTTCTAATGTTAAAAGTAAACTAAAATTTAAAAAAGGGTTTCAGTCCTCCTTTATCCATTGTAAACAAGAATAATGCTTCCCCCTTTCCCTTCAAGTCCCTGTGAACTTTCCTAGCCTCTCATGCACCATAGCTACTGGGATTAGCCTTCCTTCTCTGGGGTTATTCATCTGGCATGGATCTCAGTTTTCTGATTTACAGGTATAATTGAGCTCATGGCTTGCTGGCTGGTTATCTGTGAATTTAGGGATACTGTTTATTGTCAACATGTCCATCTGTCACTAAAAGTAGGTGCTGGATATTTTCTTCTCTAAATTGGGAGCTCGTGGATGAGGTTGGTCTTTACTTTCTCTCAACCTTTCACCAGTTCGTGCTGTTTCAGTATGTTCTGCTGATGTAGAACTCTGTGTAAACCTTGTCTACACACAAGTAAGGACATTTCAATGACAGCTTTTGTTTCCCTAAAATAGGGGTCTGTGACTGGAAAAGCACTTCAAAGATATCAGTGAGGCTATTTCTAATTCAAACTGAACCCTCCCCTTGGAATTCACTAGTGATTGTGTCATTTACAGAAGAGATGGACATGTTTTATTTTAAGGCCTGGAACTCCTGCTTTAAAACAGTATGTAACTGAAATTTTCTCCCTCTCCTGAAAACATTTGTGGCTTTTATTTCATGTTAGGAAATAAACAGCATACTTCCATAAAATATAATTTAGAAGGCAAGCTATCTAAATAATTACCAATAAAGAAATGGTCAGCGAATCAGCTCATGCCAGATTGGGCATTCTGTCCCATTGTTAAACTTATATCAGATACTTTGGACTAAATCTGTGCTTATTTTCATTTAAGCATCACCAGTGAAAATCACTGAACTTTCACTGTTGTAATTTAGGGCAGAAAGCTGGGGGAGATTTTAAGCTCCTGTAAATCATCATG
This sequence comes from Pelodiscus sinensis, assembly GCF_049634645.1. Lineage (NCBI taxonomy): Eukaryota > Metazoa > Chordata > Testudines > Trionychidae > Pelodiscus > Pelodiscus sinensis. Next base: position 85,162,750 of record NC_134714.1, read on the forward strand.
GCTCCACCAAAGTCAAAGAGGCTTTTCTGATTTATACTGAGGGTCTCATCCTGGACAAAGCACTTAATGTATAAAGAGAGAGCACTTGAAGAGATTAGAAAAAAGAGAGAGCGAGCAAAAGTAAAGTAATTTAAATATTTTTAATGGGCATGTAATTTTTATTCCTGTTACTTTGATTTTTGCATGCATCAGTATCACCTGGCATTGAGGAGATCTTGCAGACTCAGCAGCATCAAGCTAATGAGTGCTTGGATGTTTGAAAATTTATGACTTCGCTAACCTGGGAATCTTTGTATCAGCATAACTGGCTAATGCAAACTCTTTGTGTAGATGTGCTACTCCAACATGATATGGGTCTTGCACTGATGCAATTTATTTTGAATTTAAATGGGTTAAGCCATGTAACTGATTCTGGAGCTTACATCAGTGTAGCTACATTAATAAAAATATTCCCAGTGCCGACTGGCCCTTAAATGAGTCAAGGAACAATCCTTTTTACATATGAAAGGGATATTGGTGTTGTAGGTAACCCCCTTCCCTTTGAGGCAGCCCTGTTCCATTGCATTAACATGATTCTGTGCTGTTTGAAGGTGCTGTCTTTTGGGTGAAATTTGAAGTCCTGATTATTTGTTGCCATTCAAAATTCTATGGCGCTGTTCCCAAAACTTGGTGTTATCTGTGGTGTTCTTGCCAAAGTCCATCACTGATGATTACATTTCAGCTTGTTAAATTTGCACTTCAGTTGACAGCTGTGCTTCTTTGTCCTTCCTATTGTGTAGTATTGTGCATGGTTAAACACTGACAGCATTCCACCAATGGCAAGGTGAAAGGATTTATTAGTTTACATTAGTAAAATATTTTTTGATCATGCAGGAATATTTTTTCTTCTTTAGCTCAGGTTGGCCTGTCAGTCTATGGGATGGATTAATTAGCAGTGGCCTTTTGAATTAGAAAGCAGCCCTGTCCAGTGTAGGTCATAACATTTCTCTGTGATTTATAGCTACTGTACACAGCCCTGTTAGAACATAACTGATGTTTTCAGTAGGGACTGTCAAACAATTCACACACAATCTGGGACTGGGAGGTTAAGCAAAAATGAGCAAAGTGGGCTAAAACTAGGACAGGAATTGAATCAAATCCATGATGCTTGCCTTCTTCCCCAATGTTATTGCCACAAGATACGATTTCAGACTTTGAAGACCAGGAAAAGCTGAACCCTTGCACAAATGCTGTCCTGGAATTTGCTCTAATGAAAAAGAAAAACCATTTTTCTCTATTGCCATGATAAACCTATCCTACTTTTATGCTGAAAAGATCACCTTGCATCCTCCTTCAGATGCACTGAATCAGTACATGTATTTCTTTATTTTGTTGTTATACTGTATGTGCCATACTTTACACTACGTGATATGTTCCTCCACGGATGAGGTAATATCCAGTTTACAAAGACAGCAGGGATTTTTCTTATTGACTGCATTCAGTAGTTTGCACTGAGTGCTTAACCAGAATGAAAGCCTAAAACAGCATTCGTCTTACCACTCCACTCCACCTTTCCAGGATGTCTGAAGGTATCGGTTTCTCAGTGTGATTTTGCAGGTTTTAGCTTCTTTCTTATGTCTATTATTTCCTTAATTCTGTTGTATGGCAGAGACTGGATAGAAATGCATTACAATATCAAATTTGGTTTGACACCCTCTTATGTAGAGCTATCAGCTCTGACTTGGCAGTAAGGATCCTTTCGGTAGGTCACCTTGAGATGAACAGGTTGTCTCTGTAGTCGTCTGCAGGAAAGGACTTACGTACAGAAGCCTGTATCTGAGGGGTGGGATATGAGATGTCTGTGTCTATCTGAACATGAGAATCCCACTATTCAGTCAAGGGCTGTGTCCAGACTCCATGCCTCCGTCGACGGAGGCATGTAGATTAGCCAGATCGGAAGAGGGAAATGAAGCCGCGATTAAAATAATCGCGGCTTCATTTAAATTTAAATGGCTGCCCCGATCTGCCGATCAGCTGTTTGTCGGCAGATCGGGAGAGTCTGGACGCGATGCCCCGACAAAGAAGCCTTTCTTCATCGACACAGGTAAACCTGGTTTCACGAGGCTTACCTGTGTCGATGAAGAAAGGCTTCTTTGTCGGGGCATCGCGTCCAGACTCTCCCGATCTGCCGACAAACAGCTGATCGGCAGATCGGGGCAGCCATTTAAATTTAAATGAAGCCGCGATTATTTTAATCGCGGCTTCATTTCCCTCTTCCGATCTGGCTAATCTACATGCCTCCGTCGACGGAGGCATGGAGTCTGGACACAGCCAAGGAGAATGAGTCAAGTTTTAGTTTCAGAAACTTTGAAATGTCAGAAAAATTAGAATAATCAAAGTCCTATTTTTATATTTGTAGGGGAAATTTTGTTCGAAAGGAAGGATGGAAAATCTAAATCTGATCCTCCCTTAGCCAAACACAGTTGCCATCTTCCTTTGACTACCACCGTATATTTACTATGTCAGTGAAAATGCAATATGAGCAGTTTTAGCACCTGGGCAGTAAATAAAATTGGAATTGCTAAAAAAGGATCAATTAATTGAACCCACTTCTGCAGCTATAGAATGCTTTAATTTTTTCTGAACTTGTCACATAGGAGGTTCTTGGCATGTTGCAAGATTGTTTTTGTGAACACATTAATTCAATTTTAAATGTCTCAGTGTCGGTATATGTTTGTTACTCTCTGGCTCATATTTGCAGGCAAATATTAAATCCCTGCACCTGATGGTTGTCCCCATGTAGAAATGTTTGTCCATCCACCCGAATGGATATGGTTTGAAACTGTTGAACACTCTTCCTTCTTTAGGGGTTAGGGAAACTAACAGCATACTAATTAATGACACAACAAGTAACATCAAAACATTGGCATACCAAGGTCAAATGCTGAAGATAAATTATGAGAAATAATTGTCAAGACCTGGAGCCCAGAAAGGGAGCAAGTGAGGAACAGCCCAAAAACAAAATCAGTATTTAATCCACACACATTTAGAAAGTAAATTATGCCTGGTAACATTTCCACAGCAGCCTGGAAGAGAACATGGAACAGTAATGTAGGAAGCATTCCCTGCCTGAAGCCCAGGGAAGCTGCCACCAGCTCCCAGTGTATGGGGGGTGGAGGAGTCAGCCCGGGGGTGGGTGAGAGAGGGGTGGGAGACATATAAGGGGGAACAGGGATGCGTGAGGCAGGGATGCAGGAGGTGCTGAAGGGAGATTGGGGGATTCCGGGGAGACTTATGGGGCAGATAGAAGCAGGGGGTGCAATGGAAGGAAACTGAAGGTGGTCACAGAGAGGGAGAGGCTGGAGGAGCAGCCTGGCTGGGGAAGGGAGACACACAGGGAAGGGGTTGTATAGAAAGAGACAGCGAGACAATGGCAGCTTCTCTACCCCATCCTTCAGAAGATGGGAAGGGCATTCGGGGACACCAGTGCCTATGCACTTGACAAAATTTAAATTGCTAAATGTGGGTGCCCCACATTCTCCCTGCCCTTGTGCCCCCCTTCTGCAGGCACCAGTTGCCCGTGGGGAAGGGGCTGCCCCACCCAGCAGCCAGAAGGAAATTATTTCTGTGAATTTTTTTAGTGTTGTAGATATCTGCAACCTCTGATCCATTATGATGTGTATTGTGTGCGTACGGATGTGATGTAATATAACATGTGACCTCTTAAAATTAATTACTATAATGAATATGGAAATAAAATATTATTGGTCCACCAAAAGTTTGTGAATGGTAGGATTACCAGATGGCTTCTGTGAGGGTTTGGGGTGCGATCACCCCCTCTCGGTCCGAGAGGAGGGGGTCTGTGGACCCCTTTGTCCCCCTCTTGTCCCTTGGTGTTCCCGGTTCCCTGATGTGGGGCCCGGGCCCCTTGGGTGCAATCACCCCCTCCCGGCTGGAAGGGGGGGGTCAGCGAACCCTGTCAGTGATTACCCGCCGTGCGGGGTGGGGCCACGCCCCCAGTTTAAGTTCTTCCCAGTCTGGGGTTCTAGTTTGTGCTCCTTCCGTCGAGTGTGGCTGTCGGATGCTGTACGCGTCCCGTGGGGAGAGAGGGGGACCCGGTCCCGCCCTCTCTCCGGGTCCCAGCCTGGGACCCTGAGCGCCGGGGCCGCTAGCGCCCCGGCACGGTGGACGGGGGGGGGTGAGGATTCTCCCCCCTTAAGGTCGTCCACCCATGGTCGCCAAAAGCGCCCTGCCCCGGGCTCCTTCCTCCCTCTCGCTGTGTCCTGTGGCCCGTCCCCGGCGCCCCTGAGCCTACCTTGACTTGGCGGTCCGCGGCGTCCGGTCTCTGGGTGGAGTCTCAGGGGTGGGTTCTCCGGCCCCGGCGCGCTCCTGGCTGTCCTGTTCCCTCCTGGCTCGGCGCGGCGGGGTCCGCCCGCCGTCCGAAGAGGGGCTGATCGCTCGCCAGGGGCAGTGGCTGTCCCGGAGGCCCCGGGCCGGTAGCCGGGCTGAGTGGCGCTCACGCTCCGTCCTGCGGTGGGGACTGCTCCTCCGCCGCCGCAAGGAGCCTGCGCCCTGCTTCTCCGGCGGCGGGCCCTTTTGAACTGGCTGGCCGCCGCCCGGGGCCCCACCCCTTCCGGACACATCCCGGCGGGCGGCCCTGTTAAGCGGCCGCGCTCCCTGGCCCCGCCCCCCCCCGAGCGAGCCTGCAGGGGTCGAGCCGGCTGCCGGCGCAGGCGCGGGGCAAGCGCCCCGGCCGGCCGTCCCCGGCGGCCGGTGTTGCGGGGTTGCTGGGGGGGTCTGGGACTGGCCGTCGGCCCCCCACCGGCGGGGGCTCCGGTCGCCCCGCCCCTGGGACAGTGACGGCCCGTCACAGCTTCAAAAAAAAATACCGCGCACACTTGATTTCAGATGTGGGGGAGGGGACCGGCAGGGAGGGAAGCGGGGCAGGACAGGGAAGATCGGAGGGCGGGGGAGAGGGAGAACCGGCAAGCGGGAAGCTGGGCTGGCCAGGAGGGGGTCGGGGAGAGCGGGGGCTGTCTGGGAGAGAGCGGGGGGCGGGGGTAAGGGGGAGAACCGGCGGGCGGGAAGCAGGGCTGGCCGGGAAGGGTTTGTGGAGAGCAGGGGCTGGCTAGCGGAGAACCGGCGAATGGGGCTGGCTAGAAGAGGGTTGGTGGGGAGAGAATTGGCTGGCAGGGAGCAGGGCTGGCCCGCGTGCACGCATATCCCGGAGTGCTGCCCATCCTGCTCACAGTCCCGGGGAAGCACGAGCGAGTCTAGCCCCAGGGATTCCATCCCACCCCAGCCCTGCCCCCTGCCTCTCTAGTGTGTAGTTGCGTACTGCCTGGCTGATAGACACACTCATGCAGCACGAGCGTGTCTACTGGCCAGGCAGTACACAACTACGTACTTATACACATAATAAAATTTACTTATTTAGAAAATACCAGCCATTTATATGTCCGGTAGTCTCTCAATTTATTCCCCATACAGAAACCTCAAATACCAGACACCTGGCAACCCTAGAATGGGTTTACTGGTCCATGGTTTAAAAAAAGGTTGGGAACCAGCTTTCCAGTAGCCATGGGTCCCTAGAAACCTTGACTATCAGAGCAATCAATGCAAGAATGGTTTAACTGAAACAAAAAACAGGACTATGTAGCACTTTAAAGACTAACAAGATGGTTTATTAGGTGATGAGCTTTGCTGGGCTAGACCCACTTCCTCAGATCAAATTGTGGAAGAAAATTGGCACGACCATATATACCAAAGGATACAATCAAAAAAATGAACACATATGAAAAGGACAAATCAAATTTCAGAACAGAAGGGGGATGAGGGGCGAAGGTAAATGTCTGAGAGCTAATGATATTAGAGGTGATAATTGGGGAAGCTATCTTTGTAATGGGTTAGGTAATTAGGGTCCTTTTTAAGACCTACGTGTAAAGTGTCAAATTTAAGCATGAATGACAGTAGAGAGGCTGCTTTCTGCATCTTCTGGTGCGCAGAAGAGCCCGTTTTCAAGAACCGAGGGCCACCTATCTGCACAAGGGAGATCATTTGGGGATTGGTGGGTTTAGGGTGGGGCGTTTGAGCGACAGGGCAAACCCTGGCTGTTGTCTGCAGCCACAGGGACCTTGATTATGTATAAGTTCAACGGCTGGGGCTGAGGAAGCCCTGGATGCCTGAGGAGGGGCTACTGAGGAACCGCTCCCTGCGGCGGGTTGAATGGCCATTGCCATTCCCTTTGCTCAGTCCCAGCTCCCTGCCCGCACTCAGGGCAGGGCCTCGAGGCTACAGCCCCAGTGTCGTCTGGGCGCATGCGCAGCCTCAGTTTCTGCAGCCGCTGTCTGTCGCCTACAGAGGGCGCGCGCTCGCTGCCGGTGCCTCTCCGCTAAGGGGGCCCTGAGGCCGGCAGCCAGTTGCCTTCCCGCGCCCAATGCCCCCGGCTGTCCCAAGGCGGGAGCGAGGTGAGGAACCGCCCCTTGGCCAGCTCCTCCCTCCCTCCCCCACCCCACCCCGGGAACTTGCGTGGGGTCCCGCCCAGATCCCAGCGCGTTTCGCCCTCATGAGTTGGGCCAGGCGTACCAGTACTCGCGTGGCGGGCAGGCGCGAGGCTGGAGTGCCCAGCACTGACCGGGCTGTGCCGGTCCCAGGTGTTGCTCCGCTCGGAGCCCACCCGGTTGTGTTGGTACCCCGGACAGAAGCCATCTTCTCTGCACCTGGCGCAGGTGAGAGGAGCCTGAGGGCAAGGCGGGGCCGGGACCTCATCGCCCGGGGGTCTCGCTCCACTTTCCCCGGCCCCTTCTTGCCTGGGTGGGTAGCAGTGAGGCTGCTGCTGCTGCTCTCTGGACAGATCCGCAGGGCAGCAGCGGCGGGTGTGTTCCCTTCTCGCCGTGGAAGCGGGTGCTGGGGGAAAGCCCCACTGTTGACTGTGGTACAGGAACTGGGCTATGTTGCAAACTGCCCTTTGGGGATGCTTAAAAGTAGCATAATTTGCAGTGAAATAAAGTTACCTGCTCTCACCCTAAAAGGAAGACTCACTGAAGTAACAAAGAATGGTTCTGCCTTAGGGCGGCTGCTCCACAGGGCTGGAGGATTGGATTTTTAGAAGTAAGCATGGATTACGGATTTAAAAATATTAAGTAGATTGTGGGATGGTAATCAGTGTAGACCTGGGTTTCTAGGTCTTTGGAGAAGGCTTGTGTGGCTGATTGAATCTGAGTTTATCGAGATTTTGGAATTACACTTTGTTTAAACTTTCTGGAAGGTTTTTATTTATTTATCTATATAGATATATAGTTTGCTATATATTTGAGAGAATGTCCATCTGTCTTATCCGTTTGTTCAAGAACTCCTAAACGGTAAGAGCTAGGAACACCAAATTGAGTACAGCTTCCTCTTCTCATAACTTAAAGCAAGGTAAGGGTTTGGATGTGCCTGGAATATGATTGCTTCTCTTAAAACCAGAAAAGAGAGAGAATCACTAGGTAGGTGAAAGGAGCTGGCTTTACACAAAACTCTTCTACTTAGCCAACATAATAAAATCACCTCAATAAGAGGGGTAGAGCTTTTTTTGGCAAAATTAGGTGGACAAAATTGTCAGTGTAGACTACATTCATTATACTGGCTTCCAAGAAGCTATCTTACGATGACTACTCTGCTCACCCTTTGGAATTCTGCTGTCCTGCATCCAGCCACACAAGCATGTTTCCCTCCTCCTGCAAAGTTCCCGGGAAGTTTTGATTGTTTAGCATGCAAAGCTAACATAACTACTGAGCATCCTTGCTCCTGACAGCACAGAGGCTCCTACCTGGATTACAGGGGTTGGGATGGATTTCCTTGGTCTATGGAAAGAGGAGGCCTTGAGGGAACAGAGATAGAAACACACAGGGCCAAAAGGGGGCACATGGCCCAAGTGCCATGGGTGGGAGGGGCAAGGGGCTTACCAGCAACTGGCAGGGGAACTAGTACTGGCAGGAGAGGTCAACAACCCTTCCCCCTCTTCCCCCACGCTCACTAGCAGTAGCTGGGTAAGCAGAGGAACAGGGGTCCCAGCTCACTTTGCTCTCCTAGAGTGTCACGTGAGGGATCGACCCTGCAGTCACACTGGTGGGAGGTGGAGCAAGAGAGGAGCGAGTTGCTCTGCTTCCTTCTGCCACTGCTGGTGAGTGCAGGGAGATGGACCAGTGTTCCTAGTAAGCTGTGCACTTGCGTGGCCACCTAAGAGAGATTCATATACCACCCAGCTGATTAACAGAGTGCCCACAGCTGCCAGCATGTATTTCTATTGGCGGTGCACATCTGTACGTGCCTTGTGCGTGTCACAAAATTTATTTTACACATTGATAGAAAAACTAGAGGGAACATTAGATCAGACCCCAAGAGGGAGTGGAGCAAGGGTGGGGAAGAGAAGGAGACAGGGTGAAGTGGAGTGGAGAGGGGGTGGGAAAAGATAGGACCTGGGATACAAGGGAGTTCTCCCAGTCTGGGGAGAGGGTTCACATGGTCAGTGGCCTCCTTCATCAGTCATCCCTGGAAACACAGAAGTAAAACATTAACACGGAATCATGTTTTCCCTGGTGTTAAGACTGCAGCTGAAGGCGGGTGGGCCACTGCTGGGGAGTTTGGGATGGGAAGAGACTTGTGCTGTGCAGAGCCAGGGAGGGAGGTGGGGGCTGATATCAGGGTGTCCACTTCCACATGGACAGCAGGTGAACCTCTGGCTATGGGAGGCTAGTCTCCTCCTTGCTTATTCCCATACCTGAGGACTTGCCCCTTTCCCTGTGAGAGCCCCCCTGCCTGTAGCTGCCAGCCCTGAAGCACATGCATGTGTGTGTCTGTGCGTGCGGACCACTGAGCACAGGGCGAGTAGCATGTGGCCCGAGCCCCAGTGCCTGCCAGCTTCCAGCACAGGGTAGGCAGCTCCAGTGCCTTCAGTCTTCTTAACCCTGAGCGCTGGGTCGTGCAGACCCAGGGGCTCCCCAGTGCTGGGCAGTCCCAGACACTCCAGATCTCAGCCTCCCCAACCCCAGTGTGCTCCTCTGAAAAGAAACTGCCTTTCCCTCTTGACCCAAGCTCCAGCAGGCTAACAAGGCTGTGCTTCGTTGGGCTGTTTGGGAAGAGAGCTTTCCTCAGTCTATGCAGTGCCCTGCTCATGCACCTCCCCCTACTCACATACAGGTCTCTGCTGATGGTGCACCAACTTCTTCCTCAAGATTGATTGCTTCTGGCTGCTACCTGAACAAGTGGTGAGGCTGGTGAGTGCAATACTTAAAGGCTACGTCTAGACTGGCATGTTTTTTCGCAAATGCTTTTCATGGAAAAGTTTTCCATTAAAAGCATTTGCAGAAAAGAACGTCTAGATTGGCAGGATGCTTTTCTGCAAAAGTACTTTTTGGGGAAAAGCGTCCGTGCCAATCTAGACACGCTTTTGCGCAAAACAAATCTGAGCTGTCTACACTGGCCCTTTTGCACAAAAGCTTTTGCGCAAAAGGACTTTTGCCCGAACGGGAGCAGCATAGTATTTCCGCGAGAATCACTGATTTCTTACATGAGATCGTCAGTGTTCTTGCGGAAATTCAAGCGGCCACTGTAGACAGCTGGCAAGTTTTTCTGCAAAAGCAACTGCTTTTGCAGAAAAACTTGCCAGTCTAGACATAGCCAAAGAGACTGCTAAAAGGCTCTCCCCTAACATACACATATCCAACTAACAACTCTGTGTATCTTTTACATATGCAAACTCTTCCCCCAGCCATACACACTTCTCTCTCTCTCTCTCTCTCTCTCTCTCTCTCTCTCTTTTCTGTGAGCTGCTTGTGATGCAGACCCTTGTGTTACTTTCAGCAGTGTCAGTTTGGTCATATTACTGAGTGCTACTTTAAAAAGAGATTTAAAATGGGTTACTTTTCAGGCATACTGATGAATCATTACAAAGTTCATAGGACAATGCAAATTGTGTGAGACTTAGCATACTATAGCAGCATGTATGACTCTGGCCCAGGGTTAATATGTCTCTTCAAGGCATCCCACAGCCAAATAGCCCCCTTCATTGGCCTCCTATTATTGCTTTGTGTTCATAATGCACAGCATAATATTTAGCAGTCAAGGATCCATGTTTTATGACAGAGATGATTGGTTGCAGGTTAGCAAGCCAGTTAAAATGACTGACAATCCAGTAGACGGCCCGGGGAATTATGGGATTGAGAAAGCATCATGTAATGTTGTATCTGTGAGTCATAGAAAATCTTTCCAAAGTACTGTGGGACCACTTGCACAGTGGGATCGCTACTCACAGTGCACTGCAAGAGGTGTTAATTTGCATGTGCTTCACTGTTTGAAGATCGCCTGATTAAGCAACCGCCTGGGATCGAATCCTTTGCTCCCTGGGACCCGGTCTGATCCAGCCCTTTTTAGGGCTTCTGACACCAAAACTCTGCAATCAACAGCCTTATTTCTAGGCCCCTTGGAAACCGCTCCGGAGCCTTAAAGGCTCCAGTTGTGTGCGGTTTCTTTTTTTTAGCCTGGAAGGGATTTAAACCCCTACCGCGGTTTTTCTGCCGGCCGCTCTACAGCTGATCTGCAATCAGCTGTTCAGGCCCCGCCCAGGCACGTCCTTTGAGACTGCCTATTGGCGGAGGCTCTTCTGTTGCCTTAAAGCAACAGCTGCTCTTTCCTTTTTGCTGCACTGGATCCTCTGCTATCGGCTGTGGATCTGCTCCGTTGGATCTGGATCTGGATCTGGATCTGGACATTTGCTCTGCGTCTGCCTGGTCTACTGGCCCCCTGCCGCCCCCCCCCCCCCGTCTGCTGCCCCCCCAGCAGACCAGGGAGACTCCGAGCAATGCTGCAGGGAGCAAAGCCACTCCGCGTCTCCCTGGTCCGCTGGGGGGAACCCCCAGCGGACCAGGGAGACGCGGCGCGTACTTTCTCGCTGCGGCATTGCTCTGCCTCTCCCTGGTCTCCTGGGGGAGGTTTTTCCAAAGGCAGCATTGGCAAGCCGCCGCTTTTTTTCATTTTCATTTTCCTTTTTTTTTTTTTTTTTTTTTTTAAATCAGGAACGGGAGTGAGGGCTCGGAAGAGCAGAGGCAAAGACAAAAAGACTGTGGGGAGAGGGGGCGGAGCCTGTCTGCAGATGAGCCCCGGGGGCTGCCGGGAAGGGAGGAAGGCAGGAGGGAGGGAGGGAGGAGAGCTGGGCGCCGCCCAGAGGGACCCCGGCGCCCCACCACCACCTGGGCCTCCCTGGGGCGAGGGAGGGTAGGCCGGAAGAGGCACGCGGGGTGGGTGAGTCGGTCGGTCTTGCTCCGGTCGCCGTGAGCCAGGAGAGGGTGGCGGACGGTGAGCGAGCGGGCGGGACTTAGAAAATTTCTATTCCCCCGCGCTGGGGGGTGTCTTGGGAGGGGGAGAGTACGTCTGTGTGCGCCGTAAGGTGAGGTAAGCTCGAGTGTAGTATCCGCCCGGGGTCCTGTTTGAAGATCGCCTGATTAAGCAACCGCCTGGGATCGAATCCTTTGCTCCCTGGGACCCGGTCTGATCCAGCCCTTTTTAGGGCTTCTGACACCAAAACTCTGCAATCAACAGCCTTATTTCTAGGCCCCTTGGAAACCGCTCCGGAGCCTTAAAGGCTCCAGTTGTGTGCGGTTTCTTTTTTTTAGCCTGGAAGGGATTTAAACCCCTACCGCGGTTTTTCTGCCGGCCGCTCTACAGCTGATCTGCAATCAGCTGTTCAGGCCCCGCCCAGGCACGTCCTTTGAGACTGCCTATTGGCGGAGGCTCTTCTGTTGCCTTAAAGCAGGCATGTCCAAAGTCCGGCCCGCGGGCCAATTGCGGCCCGTGTTCCGGTTTAATACGGCCCCACAGGTAATTTGGCAATATCTATCTTTTATGGCCCCCAATGAATGCATATGTATTGAGATGAATACATTGTAAAATCTCAGTTAATGTCAGTTGGTCTAAATCAGTTATAAATATATTTGGACACAACATGTATACTTGGTGTTATGTTCCTGTTCATATTTTTTGAACTTAAAAGTTGACAGACAACCTTTATTACCAATAATATGTAATGTACTTTACAATGTTCCTGACATATTTCAGCTTCCTGGATTTTTTTTTTCCATCTGGCCTTCAGATATGAAAGGCAGAGTGATTTAACACCTGTTTAGATTTGTCATCCATGTGACGAAATGAAAAGTATGCCGTTTGCAATAAACTTTGCATAAAATAGTTAATTTGCATTTAATTTTAATGGTTCAAAGAATGTCAGGCAAAATGGTCGGCCCTCACGCATGTTCACTTCATCAAATCTGGCCCTCTTTGAAAAAAGTTTGGACACCCCTGCCTTAAAGCAACAGCTGCTCTTTCCTTTTTGCTGCACTGGATCCTCTGCTATCGGCTGTGGATCTGCTCCGTTGGATCTGGATCTGGATCTGGATCTGGATCTGGACATTTGCTCTGCGTCTGCCTGGTCTACTGGCCCCCTGCCGCCCCGCCCCCCCCCCCGTCTGCTGCCCCCCCAGCAGACCAGGGAGACTCCGAGCAATGCTGCAGGGAGCAAAGCCACTCCGCGTCTCCCTGGTCCGCTGGGGGGAACCCCCAGCGGACCAGGGAGACGCGGAGCGTACTTTCTCGCTGCGGCATTGCTCTGCCTCTCCCTGGTCTCCTGGGGGAGGTTTTTCCAAAGGCAGCATTGGCAAGCCGCCGCTTTTTTTCATTTTCATTTTCCTTTTTTTTTTTTTGTTTTTTTTTTAAATCAGGAACGGGAGTGAGGGCTCGGAAGAGCAGAGGCAAAGACAAAAAGACTGTGGGGAGAGGGGGCGGAGCCTGTCTGCAGATGAGCCCCGGGGGCTGCCGGGAAGGGAGGAAGGCAGGAGGGAGGGAGGGAGGAGAGCTGGGCGCCGCCGAGAGGGACCCCGGCGCCCCACCACCACCTGGGCCTCCCTGGGGCGAGGGAGGGTAGGCCGGAAGAGGCACGCGGGGTGGGTGAGTCGGTCGGTCTTGCTCCGGTCGCCGTGAGCCAGGAGAGGGTGGCGGACGGTGAGCGAGCGGGCGGGACTTAGAAAATTTCTATTCCCCCGCGCTGGGGGGTGTCTTGGGAGGGGGAGAGTACGTCTGTGTGCGCCGTAAGGTGAGGTAAGCTCGAGTGTAGTATCCGCCCGGGGTCCTGTTTGAAGATCGCCTGATTAAGCAACCGCCTGGGATCGAATCCTTTGCTCCCTGGGACCCGGTCTGATCCAGCCCTTTTTAGGGCTTCTGACACCAAAACTCTGCAATCAACAGCCTTATTTCTAGGCCCCTTGGAAACCGCTCCGGAGCCTTAAAGGCTCCAGTTGTGTGCGGTTTCTTTTTTTTAGCCTGGAAGGGATTTAAACCCCTACCGCGGTTTTTCTGCCGGCCGCTCTACAGCTGATCTGCAATCAGCTGTTCAGGCCCCGCCCAGGCACGTCCTTTGAGACTGCCTATTGGCGGAGGCTCTTCTGTTGCCTTAAAGCAACAGCTGCTCTTTCCTTTTTGCTGCACTGGATCCTCTGCTATCGGCTGTGGATCTGCTCCGTTGGATCTGGATCTGGATCTGGATCTGGACATTTGCTCTGCGTCTGCCTGGTCTACTGGCCCCCTGCCGCCCCCCCCCCCGTCTGCTGCCCCCCCAGCAGACCAGGGAGACTCCGAGCAATGCTGCAGGGAGCAAAGCCACTCCGCGTCTCCCTGGTCCGCTGGGAGGGGGAACCCCCAGCGGACCAGGGAGACGCGGAGCGTACTTTCTCGCTGCGGCATTGCTCTGCCTCTCCCTGGTCTCCTGGGGGAGGTTTTTCCAAAGGCAGCATTGGCAAGCCGCCGCTTTTTTTCATTTTCATTTTCCTTTTTTTTTTTTTGTTTTTTTAAATCAGGAACGGGAGTGAGGGCTCGGAAGAGCAGAGGCAAAGACAAAAAGACTGTGGGGAGAGGGGGCAGAGCCTGTCTGCAGATGAGCCCCGGGGGCTGCCGGGAAGGGAGGAAGGCAGGAGGGAGGGAGGGAGGAGAGCTGGGCGCCGCCCAGAGGGACCCCGGCGCCCCACCACCACCTGGGCCTCCCTGGGGCGAGGGAGGGTAGGCCGGAAGAGGCACGCGGGGTGGGTGAGTCGGTCGGTCTTGCTCCGGTCGCCGTGAGCCAGGAGAGGGTGGCGGACGGTGAGCGAGCGGGCGGGACTTAGAAAATTTCTATTCCCCCGCGCTGGGGGGTGTCTTGGGAGGGGGAGAGTACGTCTGTGTGCGCCGTAAGGTGAGGTAAGCTCGAGTGTAGTATCCGCCCGGGGTCCTGTTTGAAGATCGCCTGATTAAGCAACCGCCTGGGATCGAATCCTTTGCTCCCTGGGACCCGGTCTGATCCAGCCCTTTTTAGGGCTTCTGACACCAAAACTCTGCAATCAACAGCCTTATTTCTAGGCCCCTTGGAAACCGCTCCGGAGCCTTAAAGGCTCCAGTTGTGTGCGGTTTCTTTTTTTTAGCCTGGAAGGGATTTAAACCCCTACCGCGGTTTTTCTGCCGGCCGCTCTACAGCTGATCTGCAATCAGCTGTTGAGGCCCCGCCCAGGCACGTCCTTTGAGACTGCCTATTGGCGGAGGCTCTTCTGTTGCCTTAAAGCAACAGCTGCTCTTTCCTTTTTGCTGCACTGGATCCTCTGCTATCGGCTGTGGATCTGCTCCGTTGGATCTGGATCTGGATCTGGATCTGGACATTTGCTCTGCGTCTGCCTGGTCTACTGGCCCCCTGCCGCCCCCCCCCCCGTCTGCTGCCCCCCCAGCAGACCAGGGAGACTCCGAGCAATGCTGCAGGGAGCAAAGCCACTCCGCGTCTCCCTGGTCCGCTGGGGGGAACCCCCAGCGGACCAGGGAGACGCGGAGCGTACTTTCTCGCTGCGGCATTGCTCTGCCTCTCCCTGGTCTCCTGGGGGAGGTTTTTCCAAAGGCAGCATTGGCAAGCCGCCGCTTTTTTTCATTTTCATTTTCCTTTTTTTTTTTTTGTTTTTTTAAATCAGGAACGGGAGTGAGGGCTCGGAAGAGCAGAGGCAAAGACAAAAAGACTGTGGGGAGAGGGGGCAGAGCCTGTCTGCAGATGAGCCCCGGGGGCTGCCGGGAAGGGAGGAAGGCAGGAGGGAGGGAGGGAGGAGAGCTGGGCGCCGCCCAGAGGGACCCCGGCGCCCCACCACCACCTGGGCCTCCCTGGGGCGAGGGAGGGTAGGCCGGAAGAGGCACGCGGGGTGGGTGAGTCGGTCGGTCTTGCTCCGGTCGCCGTGAGCCAGGAGAGGGTGGCGGACGGTGAGCGAGCGGGCGGGACTTAGAAAATTTCTATTCCCCCGCGCTGGGGGGTGTCTTGGGAGGGGGAGAGTACGTCTGTGTGCGCCGTAAGGTGAGGTAAGCTCGAGTGTAGTATCCGCCCGGGGTCCTGTTTGAAGATCGCCTGATTAAGCAACCGCCTGGGATCGAATCCTTTGCTCCCTGGGACCCGGTCTGATCCAGCCCTTTTTAGGGCTTCTGACACCAAAACTCTGCAATCAACAGCCTTATTTCTAGGCCCCTTGGAAACCGCTCCGGAGCCTTAAAGGCTCCAGTTGTGTGCGGTTTCTTTTTTTTAGCCTGGAAGGGATTTAAACCCCTACCGCGGTTTTTCTGCCGGCCGCTCTACAGCTGATCTGCAATCAGCTGTTCAGGCCCCGCCCAGGCACGTCCTTTGAGACTGCCTATTGGCGGAGGCTCTTCTGTTGCCTTAAAGCAACAGCTGCTCTTTCCTTTTTGCTGCACTGGATCCTCTGCTATCGGCTGTGGATCTGCTCCGTTGGATCTGGATCTGGATCTGGATCTGGACATTTGCTCTGCGTCTGCCTGGTCTACTGGCCCCCTGCCGCCCCCCCCCCCCCCCCGTCTGCTGCCCCCCCAGCAGACCAGGGAGACTCCGAGCAATGCTGCAGGGAGCAAAGCCACTCCGCGTCTCCCTGGTCCGCTGGGGGGAACCCCCAGCGGACCAGGGAGACGCGGAGCGTACTTTCTCGCTGCGGCATTGCTCTGCCTCTCCCTGGTCTCCTGGGGGAGGTTTTTCCAAAGGCAGCATTGGCAAGCCGCCGCTTTTTTTCATTTTCATTTTCCTTTTTTTTTTTTTGTTTTTTTAAATCAGGAACGGGAGTGAGGGCTCGGAAGAGCAGAGGCAAAGACAAAAAGACTGTGGGGAGAGGGGGCAGAGCCTGTCTGCAGATGAGCCCCGGGGGCTGCCGGGAAGGGAGGAAGGCAGGAGGGAGGGAGGGAGGAGAGCTGGGCGCCGCCCAGAGGGACCCCGGCGCCCCACCACAACCTGGGCCTCCCTGGGGCGAGGGAGGGTAGGCCGGAAGAGGCACGCGGGGTGGGTGAGTCGGTCGGTCTTGCTCCGGTCGCCGTGAGCCAGGAGAGGGTGGCGGACGGTGAGCGAGCGGGCGGGACTTAGAAAATTTCTATTCCCCCGCGCTGGGGGGTGTCTTGGGAGGGGGAGAGTGCGTCTGTGTGCGCCGTAAGGTGAGGTAAGCTCGAGTGTAGTATCCGCCCGGGGTCCTGTTTGAAGATCGCCTGATTAAGCGACCGCCTGGGATCGAATCCTTTGCTCCCTGGGACCCGGTCTGATCCAGCCCTTTTTAGGGCTTCTGACACCAAAACTCTGCAATCAACAGCCTTATTTCTAGGCCCCTTGGAAACCGCTCCGGAGCCTTAAAGGCTCCAGTTGTGTGCGGTTTCTTTTTTTTAGCCTGGAAGGGATTTAAACCCCTACCGCGGTTTTTCTGCCGGCCGCTCTACAGCTGATCTGCAATCAGCTGTTCAGGCCCCGCCCAGGCACGTCCTTTGAGACTGCCTATTGGCGGAGGCTCTTCTGTTGCCTTAAAGCAACAGCTGCTCTTTCCTTTTTGCTGCACTGGATCCTCTGCTATCGGCTGTGGATCTGCTCCGTTGGATCTGGATCTGGATCTGGATCTGGACATTTGCTCTGCGTCTGCCTGGTCTACTGGCCCCCTGCCGCCCCCCCCCCCCGTCTGCTGCCCCCCCAGCAGACCAGGGAGACTCCGAGCAATGCTGCAGGGAGCAAAGCCACTCCGCGTCTCCCTGGTCCGCTGGGGGGAACCCCCAGCGGACCAGGGAGACGCGGAGCGTACTTTCTCGCTGCGGCATTGCTCTGCCTCTCCCTGGTCTCCTGGGGGAGGTTTTTCCAAAGGCAGCATTGGCAAGCCGCCGCTTTTTTTCATTTTCATTTTCCTTTTTTTTTTTTTGTTTTTTTAAATCAGGAACGGGAGTGAGGGCTCGGAAGAGCAGAGGCAAAGACAAAAAGACTGTGGGGAGAGGGGGCAGAGCCTGTCTGCAGATGAGCCCCGGGGGCTGCCGGGAAGGGAGGAAGGCAGGAGGGAGGGAGGGAGGAGAGCTGGGCGCCGCCCAGAGGGACCCCGGCGCCCCACCACAACCTGGGCCTCCCTGGGGCGAGGGAGGGTAGGCCGGAAGAGGCACGCGGGGTGGGTGAGTCGGTCGGTCTTGCTCCGGTCGCCGTGAGCCAGGAGAGGGTGGCGGACGGTGAGCGAGCGGGCGGGACTTAGAAAATTTCTATTCCCCCGCGCTGGGGGGTGTCTTGGGAGGGGGAGAGTGCGTCTGTGTGCGCCGTAAGGTGAGGTAAGCTCGAGTGTAGTATCCGCCCGGGGTCCTGTTTGAAGATCGCCTGATTAAGCGACCGCCTGGGATCGAATCCTTTGCTCCCTGGGACCCGGTCTGATCCAGCCCTTTTTAGGGCTTCTGACACCAAAACTCTGCAATCAACAGCCTTATTTCTAGGCCCCTTGGAAACCGCTCCGGAGCCTTAAAGGCTCCAGTTGTGTGCGGTTTCTTTTTTTTAGCCTGGAAGGGATTTAAACCCCTACCGCGGTTTTTCTGCCGGCCGCTCTACAGCTGATCTGCAATCAGCTGTTCAGGCCCCGCCCAGGCACGTCCTTTGAGACTGCCTATTGGCGGAGGCTCTTCTGTTGCCTTAAAGCAACAGCTGCTCTTTCCTTTTTGCTGCACTGGATCCTCTGCTATCGGCTGTGGATCTGCTCCGTTGGATCTGGATCTGGATCTGGATCTGGACATTTGCTCTGCGTCTGCCTGGTCTACTGGCCCCCTGCCGCCCCGCCCCCCCCCCCGTCTGCTGCCCCCCCAGCAGACCAGGGAGACTCCGAGCAATGCTGCAGGGAGCAAAGCCACTCCGCGTCTCCCTGGTCCGCTGGGGGGAACCCCCAGCGGACCAGGGAGACGCGGAGCGTACTTTCTCGCTGCGGCATTGCTCTGCCTCTCCCTGGTCTCCTGGGGGAGGTTTTTCCAAAGGCAGCATTGGCAAGCCGCCGCTTTTTTTCATTTTCATTTTCCTTTTTTTTTTTTTTTTGTTTTTTTAAATCAGGAACGGGAGTGAGGGCTCGGAAGAGCAGAGGCAAAGACAAAAAGACTGTGGGGAGAGGGGGCAGAGCCTGTCTGCAGATGAGCCCCGGGGGCTGCCGGGAAGGGAGGAAGGCAGGAGGGAGGGAGGGAGGAGAGCTGGGCGCCGCCCAGAGGGACCCCGGCGCCCCACCACCACCTGGGCCTCCCTGGGGCGAGGGAGGGTAGGCCGGAAGAGGCACGCGGGGTGGGTGAGTCGGTCGGTCTTGCTCCGGTCGCCGTGAGCCAGGAGAGGGTGGCGGACGGTGAGCGAGCGGGCGGGACTTAGAAAATTTCTATTCCCCCGCGCTGGGGGGTGTCTTGGGAGGGGGAGAGTACGTCTGTGTGCGCCGTAAGGTGAGGTAAGCTCGAGTGTAGTATCCGCCCGGGGTCCTGTTTGAAGATCGCCTGATTAAGCAACCGCCTGGGATCGAATCCTTTGCTCCCTGGGACCCGGTCTGATCCAGCCCTTTTTAGGGCTTCTGACACCAAAACTCTGCAATCAACAGCCTTATTTCTAGGCCCCTTGGAAACCGCTCCGGAGCCTTAAAGGCTCCAGTTGTGTGCGGTTTCTTTTTTTTAGCCTGGAAGGGATTTAAACCCCTACCGCGGTTTTTCTGCCGGCCGCTCTACAGCTGATCTGCAATCAGCTGTTCAGGCCCCGCCCAGGCACGTCCTTTGAGACTGCCTATTGGCGGAGGCTCTTCTGTTGCCTTAAAGCAACAGCTGCTCTTTCCTTTTTGCTGCACTGGATCCTCTGCTATCGGCTGTGGATCTGCTCCGTTGGCTCTGGATCTGGATCTGGATCTGGACATTTGCTCTGCGTCTGCCTGGTCTACTGGCCCCCTGCCGCCCCGCCCCCCCCCCCCCCGTCTGCTGCCCCCCCAGCAGACCAGGGAGACTCCGAGCAATGCTGCAGGGAGCAAAGCCACTCCGCGTCTCCCTGGTCCGCTGGGGGGAACCCCCAGCGGACCAGGGAGACGCGGAGCGTACTTTCTCGCTGCGGCATTGCTCTGCCTCTCCCTGGTCTCCTGGGGGAGGTTTTTCCAAAGGCAGCATTGGCAAGCCGCCGCTTTTTTTCATTTTCATTTTCCTTTTTTTTTTTTTGTTTTTTTTTTTTTTTTTAAATCAGGAACGGGAGTGAGGGCTCGGAAGAGCAGAGGCAAAGACAAAAAGACTGTGGGGAGAGGGGGCGGAGCCTGTCTGCAGATGAGCCCCGGGGGCTGCCGGGAAGGGAGGAAGGCAGGAGGGAGGGAGGGAGGAGAGCTGGGCGCCGCCCAGAGGGACCCCGGCGCCCCACCACCACCTGGGCCTCCCTGGGGCGAGGGAGGGTAGGCCGGAAGAGGCACGCGGGGTGGGTGAGTCGGTCGGTCTTGCTCCGGTCGCCGTGAGCCAGGAGAGGGTGGCGGACGGTGAGCGAGCGGGCGAGACTTAGAAAATTTCTATTCCCCCGCGCTGGGGGGTGTCTTGGGAGGGGGAGAGTACGTCTGTGTGCGCCGTAAGGTGAGGTAAGCTCGAGTGTAGTATCCGCCCGGGGTCCTGTTTGAAGATCGCCTGATTAAGCAACCGCCTGGGATCGAATCCTTTGCTCCCTGGGACCCGGTCTGATCCAGCCCTTTTTAGGGCTTCTGACACCAAAACTCTGCAATCAACAGCCTTATTTCTAGGCCCCTTGGAAACCGCTCCGGAGCCTTAAAGGCTCCAGTTGTGTGCGGTTTCTTTTTTTTAGCCTGGAAGGGATTTAAACCCCTCCCGCGGTTTTTCTGCCGGCCGCTCTACAGCTGATCTGCAATCAGCTGTTCAGGCCCCGCCCAGGCACGTCCTTTGAGACTGCCTATTGGCGGAGGCTCTTCTGTTGCCTTAAAGCAACAGCTGCTCTTTCCTTTTTGCTGCACTGGATCCTCTGCTATCGGCTGTGGATCTGCTCCGTTGGATCTGGATCTGGATCTGGATCTGGATCTGGACATTTGCTCTGCGTCTGCCTGGTCTACTGGCCCCCTGCCGCCCCCCCCCCCGTCTGCTGCCCCCCCAGCAGACCAGGGAGACTCCGAGCAATGCTGCAGGGAGCAAAGCCACTCCGCGTCTCCCTGGTCCGCTGGGGGGAACCCCCAGCGGACCAGGGAGACGCGGAGCGTACTTTCTCGCTGCGGCATTGCTCTGCCTCTCCCTGGTCTCCTGGGGGAGGTTTTTCCAAAGGCAGCATTGGCAAGCCGCCGCTTTTTTTCATTTTCATTTTCCTTTTTTTTTTTTTTTTTTTTTTTTAAATCAGGAACGGGAGTGAGGGCTCGGAAGAGCAGAGGCAAAGACAAAAAGACTGTGGGGAGAGGGGGCGGAGCCTGTCTGCAGATGAGCCCCGGGGGCTGCCGGGAAGGGAGGAAGGCAGGAGGGAGGGAGGGAGGAGAGCTGGGCGCCGCCCAGAGGGACCCCGGCGCCCCACCACCACCTGGGCCTCCCTGGGGCGAGGGAGGGTAGGCCGGAAGAGGCACGCGGGGTGGGTGAGTCGGTCGGTCTTGCTCCGGTCGCCGTGAGCCAGGAGAGGGTGGCGGACGGTGAGCGAGCGGGCGGGACTTAGAAAATTTCTATTCCCCCGCGCTGGGGGGTGTCTTGGGAGGGGGAGAGTACGTCTGTGTGCGCCGTAAGGTGAGGTAAGCTCGAGTGTAGTATCCGCCCGGGGTCCTGTTTGAAGATCGCCTGATTAAGCAACCGCCTGGGATCGAATCCTTTGCTCCCTGGGACCCGGTCTGATCCAGCCCTTTTTAGGGCTTCTGACACCAAAACTCTGCAATCAACAGCCTTATTTCTAGGCCCCTTGGAAACCGCTCCGGAGCCTTAAAGGCTCCAGTTGTGTGCGGTTTCTTTTTTTTAGCCTGGAAGGGATTTAAACCCCTACCGCGGTTTTTCTGCCGGCCGCTCTACAGCTGATCTGCAATCAGCTGTTCAGGCCCCGCCCAGGCACGTCCTTTGAGACTGCCTATTGGCGGAGGCTCTTCTGTTGCCTTAAAGCAACAGCTGCTCTTTCCTTTTTGCTGCACTGGATCCTCTGCTATCGGCTGTGGATCTGCTCCGTTGGATCTGGATCTGGATCTGGATCTGGACATTTGCTCTGCGTCTGCCTGGTCTACTGGCCCCCTGCCGCCCCCCCCCCCGTCTACTGCCCCCCCAGCAGACCAGGGAGACTCCGAGCAATGCTGCAGGGAGCAAAGCCACTCCGCGTCTCCCTGGTCCGCTGGGGGGAACCCCCAGCGGACCAGGGAGACGCGGAGCGTACTTTCTCGCTGCGGCATTGCTCTGCCTCTCCCTGGTCTCCTGGGGGAGGTTTTTCCAAAGGCAGCATTGGCAAGCCGCCGCTTTTTTTCATTTTCATTTTCCTTTTTTTTTTTTTTTTTTTTTTTTTTTTAAATCAGGAACGGGAGTGAGGGCTCGGAAGAGCAGAGGCAAAGACAAAAAGACTGTGGGGAGAGGGGGCGGAGCCTGTCTGCAGATGAGCCCCGGGGGCTGCCGGGAAGGGAGGAAGGCAGGAGGGAGGGAGGGAGGAGAGCTGGGCGCCGCCCAGAGGGACCCCGGCGCCCCACCACCACCTGGGCCTCCCTGGGGCGAGGGAGGGTAGGCCGGAAGAGGCACGCGGGGTGGGTGAGTCGGTCGGTCTTGCTCCGGTCGCCGTGAGCCAGGAGAGGGTGGCGGACGGTGAGCGAGCGGGCGGGACTTAGAAAATTTCTATTCCCCCGCGCTGGGGGGTGTCTTGGGAGGGGGAGAGTACGTCTGTGTGCGCCGTAAGGTGAGGTAAGCTCGAGTGTAGTATCCGCCCGGGGTCCTGTTTGAAGATCGCCTGATTAAGCAACCGCCTGGGATCGAATCCTTTGCTCCCTGGGACCCGGTCTGATCCAGCCCTTTTTAGGGCTTCTGACACCAAAACTCTGCAATCAACAGCCTTATTTCTAGGCCCCTTGGAAACCGCTCCGGAGCCTTAAAGGCTCCAGTTGTGTGCGGTTTCTTTTTTTTAGCCTGGAAGGGATTTAAACCCCTACCGCGGTTTTTCTGCCGGCCGCTCTACAGCTGATCTGCAATCAGCTGTTCAGGCCCCGCCCAGGCACGTCCTTTGAGACTGCCTATTGGCGGAGGCTCTTCTGTTGCCTTAAAGCAACAGCTGCTCTTTCCTTTTTGCTGCACTGGATCCTCTGCTATCGGCTGTGGATCTGCTCCGTTGGATCTGGATCTGGATCTGGACATTTGCTCTGCGTCTGCCTGGTCTACTGGCCCCCTGCCGCCCCCCCCCCCCGTCTGCTGCCCCCCCAGCAGACCAGGGAGACTCCGAGCAATGCTGCAGGGAGCAAAGCCACTCCGCGTCTCCCTGGTCCGCTGGGGGGAACCCCCAGCGGACCAGGGAGACGCGGAGCGTACTTTCTCGCTGCGGCATTGCTCTGCCTCTCCCTGGTCCCCTGGGGGAGGTTTTTCCAAAGGCAGCATTGGCAAGCCGCCGCTTTTTTTCATTTTCATTTTCCTTTTTTTTTTTTTGTTTTTTTTTTTTTTAAATCAGGAACGGGAGTGAGGGCTCGGAAGAGCAGAGGCAAAGACAAAAAGACTGTGGGGAGAGGGGGCGGAGCCTGTCTGCAGATGAGCCCCGGGGGCTGCCGGGAAGGGAGGAAGGCAGGAGGGAGGGAGGGAGGAGAGCTGGGCGCCGCCCAGAGGGACCCCGGCGCCCCACCACCACCTGGGCCTCCCTGGGGCGAGGGAGGGTAGGCCGGAAGAGGCACGCGGGGTGGGTGAGTCGGTCGGTCTTGCTCCGGTCGCCGTGAGCCCGGAGAGGGTGGCGGACGGTGAGCGAGCGGGCGGGACTTAGAAAATTTCTATTCCCCCGCGCTGGGGGGTGTCTTGGGAGGGGGAGAGTACGTCTGTGTGCGCCGTAAGGTGAGGTAAGCTCGAGTGTAGTATCCGCCCGGGGTCCTGTTTGAAGATCGCCTGATTAAGCAACCGCCTGGGATCGAATCCTTTGCTCCCTGGGACCCGGTCTGATCCAGCCCTTTTTAGGGCTTCTGACACCAAAACTCTGCAATCAACAGCCTTATTTCTAGGCCCCTTGGAAACCGCTCCGGAGCCTTAAAGGCTCCAGTTGTGTGCGGTTTCTTTTTTTTAGCCTGGAAGGGATTTAAACCCCTCCCGCGGTTTTTCTGCCGGCCGCTCTACAGCTGATCTGCAATCAGCTGTTCAGGCCCCGCCCAGGCACGTCCTTTGAGACTGCCTATTGGCGGAGGCTCTTCTGTTGCCTTAAAGCAACAGCTGCTCTTTCCTTTTTGCTGCACTGGATCCTCTGCTATCGGCTGTGGATCTGCTCCGTTGGATCTGGATCTGGATCTGGATCTGGACATTTGCTCTGCGTCTGCCTGGTCTACTGGCCCCCTGCCGCCCCCCCCCCCCGTCTGCTGCCCCCCCAGCAGACCAGGGAGACTCCGAGCAATGCTGCAGGGAGCAAAGCCACTCCGCGTCTCCCTGGTCCGCTGGGGGGAACCCCCAGCGGACCAGGGAGACGCGGAGCGTACTTTCTCGCTGCGGCATTGCTCTGCCTCTCCCTGGTCTCCTGGGGGAGGTTTTTCCAAAGGCAGCATTGGCAAGCCGCCGCTTTTTTTCATTTTCATTTTCCTTTTTTTTTTTTTGTTTTTTTTTTGTTTTTTAAATCAGGAACGGGAGTGAGGGCTCGGAAGAGCAGAGGCAAAGACAAAAAGACTGTGGGGAGAGGGGGCGGAGCCTGTCTGCAGATGAGCCCCGGGGGCTGCCGGGAAGGGAGGAAGGCAGGAGGGAGGGAGGGAGGAGAGCTGGGCGCCGCCCAGAGGGACCCCGGCACCCCACCACCACCTGGGCCTCCCTGGGGCGAGGGAGGGTAGGCCGGAAGAGGCACGCGGGGTGGGTGAGTCGGTCGGTCTTGCTCCGGTCGCCGTGAGCCAGGAGAGGGTGGCGGACGGTGAGCGAGCGGGCGGGACTTAGAAAATTTCTATTCCCCCGCGCTGGGGGGTGTCTTGGGAGGGGGAGAGTACGTCTGTGTGCGCCGTAAGGTGAGGTAAGCTCGAGTGTAGTATCCGCCCGGGGTCCTGTTTGAAGATCGCCTGATTAAGCAACCGCCTGGGATCGAATCCTTTGCTCCCTGGGACCCGGTCTGATCCAGCCCTTTTTAGGGCTTCTGACACCAAAACTCTGCAATCAACAGCCTTATTTCTAGGCCCCTTGGAAACCGCTCCGGAGCCTTAAAGGCTCCAGTTGTGTGCGGTTTCTTTTTTTTAGCCTGGAAGGGATTTAAACCCCTACCGCGGTTTTTCTGCCGGCCGCTCTACAGCTGATCTGCAATCAGCTGTTCAGGCCCTGCCCAGGCACGTCCTTTGAGACTGCCTATTGGCGGAGGCTCTTCTGTTGCCTTAAAGCAACAGCTGCTCTTTCCTTTTTGCTGCACTGGATCCTCTGCTATCGGCTGTGGATCTGCTCCGTTGGATCTGGATCTGGATCTGGATCTGGACATTTGCTCTGCGTCTGCCTGGTCTACTGGCCCCCTGCCGCCCCCCCCCCCCGTCTGCTGCCCCCCCAGCAGACCAGGGAGACTCCGAGCAATGCTGCAGGGAGCAAAGCCACTCCGCGTCTCCCTGGTCCGCTGGGGGGAACCCCCAGCGGACCAGGGAGACGCGGAGCGTACTTTCTCGCTGCGGCATTGCTCTGCCTCTCCCTGGTCTCCTGGGGGAGGTTTTTCCAAAGGCAGCATTGGCAAGCCGCCGCTTTTTTTCATTTTCATTTTCATTTTCCTTTTTTTTTTTTTTGTTTTTAAATCAGGAACGGGAGTGAGGGCTCGGAAGAGCAGAGGCAAAGACAAAAAGACTGTGGGGAGAGGGGGCGGAGCCTGTCTGCAGATGAGCCCCGGGGGCTGCCGGGAAGGGAGGAAGGCAGGAGGGAGGGAGGGAGGAGAGCTGGGCGCCGCCCAGAGGGACCCCGGCGCCCCACCACCACCTGGGCCTCCCTGGGGCGAGGGAGGGTAGGCCGGAAGAGGCACGCGGGGTGGGTGAGTCGGTCGGTCTTGCTCCGGTCGCCGTGAGCCAGGAGAGGGTGGCGGACGGTGAGCGAGCGGGCGGGACTTAGAAAATTTCTATTCCCCCGCGCTGGGGGGTGTCTTGGGAGGGGGAGAGTACGTCTGTGTGCGCCGTAAGGTGAGGTAAGCTCGAGTGTAGTATCCGCCCGGGGTCCTGTTTGAAGATCGCCTGATTAAGCAACCGCCTGGGATCGAATCCTTTGCTCCCTGGGACCCGGTCTGATCCAGCCCTTTTTAGGGCTTCTGACACCAAAACTCTGCAATCAACAGCCTTATTTCTAGGCCCCTTGGAAACCGCTCCGGAGCCTTAAAGGCTCCAGTTGTGTGCGGTTTCTTTTTTTTAGCCTGGAAGGGATTTAAACCCCTACCGCGGTTTTTCTGCCGGCCGCTCTACAGCTGATCTGCAATCAGCTGTTCAGGCCCTGCCCAGGCACGTCCTTTGAGACTGCCTATTGGCGGAGGCTCTTCTGTTGCCTTAAAGCAACAGCTGCTCTTTCCTTTTTGCTGCACTGGATCCTCTGCTATCGGCTGTGGATCTGCTCCGTTGGATCTGGATCTGGATCTGGATCTGGACATTTGCTCTGCGTCTGCCTGGTCTACTGGCCCCCTGCCGCCCCCCCCCCCCGTCTGCTGCCCCCCCAGCAGACCAGGGAGACTCCGAGCAATGCTGCAGGGAGCAAAGCCACTCCGCGTCTCCCTGGTCCGCTGGGGGGAACCCCCAGCGGACCAGGGAGACGCGGAGCGTACTTTCTCGCTGCGGCATTGCTCTGCCTCTCCCTGGTCTCCTGGGGGAGGTTTTTCCAAAGGCAGCATTGGCAAGCCGCCGCTTTTTTTCATTTTCATTTTCCTTTTTTTTTTTTTTTTTTTAAATCAGGAACGGGAGTGAGGGCTCGGAAGAGCAGAGGCAAAGACAAAAAGACTGTGGGGAGAGGGGGCGGAGCCTGTCTGCAGATGAGCCCCGGGGGCTGCCGGGAAGGGAGGAAGGCAGGAGGGAGGGAGGGAGGAGAGCTGGGCGCCGCCCAGAGGGACCCCGGCGCCCCACCACCACCTGGGCCTCCCTGGGGCGAGGGAGGGTAGGCCGGAAGAGGCACGCGGGGTGGGTGAGTCGGTCGGTCTTGCTCCGGTCGCCGTGAGCCAGGAGAGGGTGGCGGACGGTGAGCGAGCGGGCGGGACTTAGAAAATTTCTATTCCCCCGCGCTGGGGGGTGTCTTGGGAGGGGGAGAGTACGTCTGTGTGCGCCGTAAGGTGAGGTAAGCTCGAGTGTAGTATCCGCCCGGGGTCCTGTTTGAAGATCGCCTGATTAAGCAACCGCCTGGGATCGAATCCTTTGCTCCCTGGGACCCGGTCTGATCCAGCCCTTTTTAGGGCTTCTGACACCAAAACTCTGCAATCAACAGCCTTATTTCTAGGCCCCTTGGAAACCGCTCCGGAGCCTTAAAGGCTCCAGTTGTGTGCGGTTTCTTTTTTTTAGCCTGGAAGGGATTTAAACCCCTACCGCGGTTTTTCTGCCGGCCGCTCTACAGCTGATCTGCAATCAGCTGTTCAGGCCCCGCCCAGGCACGTCCTTTGAGACTGCCTATTGGCGGAGGCTCTTCTGTTGCCTTAAAGCAACAGCTGCTCTTTCCTTTTTGCTGCACTGGATCCTCTGCTATCGGCTGTGGATCTGCTCCGTTGGATCTGGATCTGGATCTGGATCTGGACATTTGCTCTGCGTCTGCCTGGTCTACTGGCCCCCTGCCGCCCCCCCCCCCCCCCGTCTGCTGCCCCCCCAGCAGACCAGGGAGACTCCGAGCAATGCTGCAGGGAGCAAAGCCACTCCGCGTCTCCCTGGTCCGCTGGGGGGAACCCCCAGCGGACCAGGGAGACGCGGAGCGTACTTTCTCGCTGCGGCATTGCTCTGCCTCTCCCTGGTCTCCTGGGGGAGGTTTTTCCAAAGGCAGCATTGGCAAGCCGCCGCTTTTTTTCATTTTCATTTTCATTTTCCTTTTTTTTTTTTTTTTTTTAAATCAGGAACGGGAGTGAGGGCTCGGAAGAGCAGAGGCAAAGACAAAAAGACTGTGGGGAGAGGGGGCGGAGCCTGTCTGCAGATGAGCCCCGGGGGCTGCCGGGAAGGGAGGAAGGCAGGAGGGAGGGAGGGAGGAGAGCTGGGCGCCGCCCAGAGGGACCCCGGCGCCCCACCACCACCTGGGCCTCCCTGGGGCGAGGGAGGGTAGGCCGGAAGAGGCACGCGGGGTGGGTGAGTCGGTCGGTCTTGCTCCGGTCGCCGTGAGCCAGGAGAGGGTGGCGGACGGTGAGCGAGCGGGCGGGACTTAGAAAATTTCTATTCCCCCGCGCTGGGGGGTGTCTTGGGAGGGGGAGAGTACGTCTGTGTGCGCCGTAAGGTGAGGTAAGCTCGAGTGTAGTATCCGCCCGGGGTCCTGTTTGAAGATCGCCTGATTAAGCAACCGCCTGGGATCGAATCCTTTGCTCCCTGGGACCCGGTCTGATCCAGCCCTTTTTAGGGCTTCTGACACCAAAACTCTGCAATCAACAGCCTTATTTCTAGGCCCCTTGGAAACCGCTCCGGAGCCTTAAAGGCTCCAGTTGTGTGCGGTTTCTTTTTTTTAGCCTGGAAGGGATTTAAACCCCTACCGGGGTTTTTCTGCCGGCCGCTCTACAGCTGATCTGCAATCAGCTGTTCAGGCCCCGCCCAGGCACGTCCTTTGAGACTGCCTATTGGCGGAGGCTCTTCTGTTGCCTTAAAGCAACAGCTGCTCTTTCCTTTTTGCTGCACTGGATCCTCTGCTATCGGCTGTGGATCTGCTCCGTTGGATCTGGATCTGGATCTGGATCTGGACATTTGCTCTGCGTCTGCCTGGTCTACTGGCCCCCTGCCGCCCCCCCCCCCGTCTGCTGCCCCCCCAGCAGACCAGGGAGACTCCGAGCAATGCTGCAGGGAGCAAAGCCACTCCACGTCTCCCTGGTCCGCTGGGGGGAACCCCCAGCGGACCAGGGAGACGCGGAGCGTACTTTCTCGCTGCGGCATTGCTCTGCCTCTCCCTGGTCTCCTGGGGGAGGTTTTTCCAAAGGCAGCATTGGCAAGCCGCCGCTTTTTTTCATTTTCATTTTCCTTTTTTTTTTTTTTTTTTTTTTTTAAATCAGGAACGGGAGTGAGGGCTCGGAAGAGCAGAGGCAAAGACAAAAAGACTGTGGGGAGAGGGGGCGGAGCCTGTCTGCAGATGAGCCCCGGGGGCTGCCGGGAAGGGAGGAAGGCAGGAGGGAGGGAGGGAGGAGAGCTGGGCGCCGCCCAGAGGGACCCCGGCGCCCCACCACCACCTGGGCCTCCCTGGGGCGAGGGAGGGTAGGCCGGAAGAGGCACGCGGGGTGGGTGAGTCGGTCGGTCTTGCTCCGGTCGCCGTGAGCCAGGAGAGGGTGGCGGACGGTGAGCGAGCGGGCGGGACTTAGAAAATTTCTATTCCCCCGCGCTGGGGGGTGTCTTGGGAGGGGGAGAGTACGTCTGTGTGCGCCGTAAGGTGAGGTAAGCTCGAGTGTAGTATCCGCCCGGGGTCCTGTTTGAAGATCGCCTGATTAAGCAACCGCCTGGGATCGAATCCTTTGCTCCCTGGGACCCGGTCTGATCCAGCCCTTTTTAGGGCTTCTGACACCAAAACTCTGCAATCAACAGCCTTATTTCTAGGCCCCTTGGAAACCGCTCCGGAGCCTTAAAGGCTCCAGTTGTGTGCGGTTTCTTTTTTTTAGCCTGGAAGGGATTTAAAGCCCTACCGCGGTTTTTCTGCCGGCCGCTCTACAGCTGATCTGCAATCAGCTGTTCAGGCCCCGCCCAGGCACGTCCTTTGAGACTGCCTATTGGCGGAGGCTCTTCTGTTGCCTTAAAGCAACAGCTGCTCTTTCCTTTTTGCTGCACTGGATCCTCTGCTATCGGCTGTGGATCTGCTCCGTTGGATCTGGATCTGGATCTGGATCTGGACATTTGCTCTGTGTCTGCCTGGTCTACTGGCCCCCTGCCGCCCCCCCCCCCCCGTCTGCTGCCCCCCCAGCAGACCAGGGAGACTCCGAGCAATGCTGCAGGGAGCAAAGCCACTCCGCGTCTCCCTGGTCCGCTGGGGGGAACCCCCAGCGGACCAGGGAGACGCGGAGCGTACTTTCTCGCTGCGGCATTGCTCTGCCTCTCCCTGGTCTCCTGGGGGAGGTTTTTCCAAAGGCAGCATTGGCAAGCCGCCGCTTTTTTTCATTTTCATTTTCCTTTTTTTTTTTTTTTTTTTTTTTTTAAATCAGGAACGGGAGTGAGGGCTCGGAAGAGCAGAGGCAAAGACAAAAAGACTGTGGGGAGAGGGGGCGGAGCCTGTCTGCAGATGAGCCCCGGGGGCTGCCGGGAAGGGAGGAAGGCAGGAGGGAGGGAGGGAGGAGAGCTGGGCGCCGCCCAGAGGGACCCCGGCGCCCCACCACCACCTGGGCCTCCCTGGGGCGAGGGAGGGTAGGCCGGAAGAGGCACGCGGGGTGGGTGAGTCGGTCGGTCTTGCTCCGGTCGCCGTGAGCCAGGAGAGGGTGGCGGACGGTGAGCGAGCGGGCGGGACTTAGAAAATTTCTATTCCCCCGCGCTGGGGGGTGTCTTGGGAGGGGGAGAGTACGTCTGTGTGCGCCGTAAGGTGAGGTAAGCTCGAGTGTAGTATCCGCCCGGGGTCCTGTTTGAAGATCGCCTGATTAAGCAACCGCCTGGGATCGAATCCTTTGCTCCCTGGGACCCGGTCTGATCCAGCCCTTTTTAGGGCTTCTGACACCAAAACTCTGCAATCAACAGCCTTATTTCTAGGCCCCTTGGAAACCGCTCCGGAGCCTTAAAGGCTCCAGTTGTGTGCGGTTTCTTTTTTTTAGCCTGGAAGGGATTTAAACCCCTACCGCGGTTTTTCTGCCGGCCGCTCTACAGCTGATCTGCAATCAGCTGTTCAGGCCCCGCCCAGGCACGTCCTTTGAGACTGCCTATTGGCGGAGGCTCTTCTGTTGCCTTAAAGCAACAGCTGCTCTTTCCTTTTTGCTGCACTGGATCCTCTGCTATCGGCTGTGGATCTGCTCCGTTGGATCTGGATCTGGATCTGGATCTGGACATTTGCTCTGCGTCTGCCTGGTCTACTGGCCCCCTGCCGCCCCCCCCCCCGTCTGCTGCCCCCCCAGCAGACCAGGGAGACTCCGAGCAATGCTGCAGGGAGCAAAGCCACTCCGCGTCTCCCTGGTCCGCTGGGGGGAACCCCCAGCGGACCAGGGAGACGCGGAGCGTACTTTCTCGCTGCGGCATTGCTCTGCCTCTCCCTGGTCTCCTGGGGGAGGTTTTTCCAAAGGCAGCATTGGCAAGCCGCCGCTTTTTTTCATTTTCATTTTCCTTTTTTTTTTTTTTTTTTTTTAAATCAGGAACGGGAGTGAGGGCTCGGAAGAGCAGAGGCAAAGACAAAAAGACTGTGGGGAGAGGGGGCAGAGCCTGTCTGCAGATGAGCCCCGGGGGCTGCCGGGAAGGGAGGAAGGCAGGAGGGAGGGAGGGAGGGAGGAGAGCTGGGCGCCGCCCAGAGGGACCCCGGCGCCCCACCACCACCTGGGCCTCCCTGGGGCGAGGGAGGGTAGGCCGGAAGAGGCACGCGGGGTGGGTGAGTCGGTCGGTCTCGCTCCGGTCGCCGTGAGCGAGGAGAGGGTGGCGGACGGTGAGCGAGCGGGCGGGACTTAGAAAATTTCTATTCCCCCGCGCTGGGGGGTGTCTTGGGAGGGGGAGAGTACGTCTGTGTGCGCCGTAAGGTGAGGTAAGCTCGAGTGTAGTATCCGCCCGGGGTCCTGTTTGAAGATCGCCTGATTAAGCGACCGCCTGGGATCGAATCCTTTGCTCCCTGGGACCCGGTCTGATCCAGCCCTTTTTAGGGCTTCTGACACCAAAACTCTGCAATCAACAGCCTTATTTCTAGGCCCCTTGGAAACCGCTCCGGAGCCTTAAAGGCTCCAGTTGTGTGCGGTTTCTTTTTTTTAGCCTGGAAGGGATTTAAACCCCTACCGCGGTTTTTCTGCCGGCCGCTCTACAGCTGATCTGCAATCAGCTGTTCAGGCCCCGCCCAGGCACGTCCTTTGAGACTGCCTATTGGCGGAGGCTCTTCTGTTGCCTTAAAGCAACAGCTGCTCTTTCCTTTTTGCTGCACTGGATCCTCTGCTATCGGCTGTGGATCTGCTCCGTTGGATCTGGATCTGGATCTGGACATTTGCTCCGCGTCTGCCTGGTCTACTGGCCCCCTGCCGCCCCCCCCCCCGTCTGCTGCCCCCCCAGCAGACCAGGGAGACTCCGAGCAATGCTGCAGGGAGCAAAGCCACTCCGCGTCTCCCTGGTCCGCTGGGGGGAACCCCCAGCGGACCAGGGAGACGCGGAGCGTACTTTCTCGCTGCGGCATTGCTCTGCCTCTCCCTGGTCTCCTGGGGGAGGTTTTTCCAAAGGCAGCATTGGCAAGCCGCCGCTTTTTTTCATTTTCATTTTCCTTTTTTTTTTTTTTTTTTTTAAATCAGGAACGGGAGTGAGGGCTCGGAAGAGCAGAGGCAAAGACAAAAAGACTGTGGGGAGAGGGGGCGGAGCCTGTCTGCAGATGAGCCCCGGGGGCTGCCGGGAAGGGAGGAAGGCAGGAGGGAGGGAGGGAGGAGAGCTGGGCGCCGCCCAGAGGGACCCCGGCGCCCCACCACCACCTGGGCCTCCCTGGGGCGAGGGAGGGTAGGCCGGAAGAGGCACGCGGGGTGGGTGAGTCGGTCGGTCTTGCTCCGGTCGCCGTGAGCCAGGAGAGGGTGGCGGACGGTGAGCGAGCGGGCGGGACTTAGAAAATTTCTATTCCCCCGCGCTGGGGGGTGTCTTGGGAGGGGGAGAGTGCGTCTGTGTGCGCCGTAAGGTGAGGTAAGCTCGAGTGTAGTATCCGCCCGGGGTCCTGTTTGAAGATCGCCTGATTAAGCGACCGCCTGGGATCGAATCCTTTGCTCCCTGGGACCCGGTCTGATCCAGCCCTTTTTAGGGCTTCTGACACCAAAACTCTGCAATCAACAGCCTTATTTCTAGGCCCCTTGGAAACCGCTCCGGAGCCTTAAAGGCTCCAGTTGTGTGCGGTTTCTTTTTTTTAGCCTGGAAGGGATTTAAACCCCTACCGCGGTTTTTCTGCCGGCCGCTCTACAGCTGATCTGCAATCAGCTGTTCAGGCCCCGCCCAGGCACGTCCTTTGAGACTGCCTATTGGCGGAGGCTCTTCTGTTGCCTTAAAGCAACAGCTGCTCTTTCCTTTTTGCTGCACTGGATCCTCTGCTATCGGCTGTGGATCTGCTCCGTTGGATCTGGATCTGGATCTGGATCTGGACATTTGCTCTGCGTCTGCCTGGTCTACTGGCCCCCTGCCGCCCCCCCCCCCCCCCGTCTGCTGCCCCCCCAGCAGACCAGGGAGACTCCGAGCAATGCTGCAGGGAGCAAAGCCACTCCGCGTCTCCCTGGTCCGCTGGGGGGAACCCCCAGCGGACCAGGGAGACGCGGAGCGTACTTTCTCGCTGCGGCATTGCTCTGCCTCTCCCTGGTCTCCTGGGGGAGGTTTTTCCAAAGGCAGCATTGGCAAGCCGCCGCTTTTTTTCATTTTCATTTTCCTTTTTTTTTTTTTTTTTTTTTTTAAATCAGGAACGGGAGTGAGGGCTCGGAAGAGCAGAGGCAAAGACAAAAAGACTGTGGGGAGAGGGGGCGGAGCCTGTCTGCAGATGAGCCCCGGGGGCTGCCGGGAAGGGAGGAAGGCAGGAGGGAGGGAGGGAGGAGAGCTGGGCGCCGCCCAGAGGGACCCCGGCGCCCCACCACCACCTGGGGCGAGGGAGGGTAGGCCGGAAGAGGCACGCGGGGTAGGTGAGTCGGTCGGTCTCGCTCCGGTCGCCGTGAGCGAGGAGAGGGTGGCGGACGGTGAGCGAGCGGGCGGGATTTAGAAAATTTCTATTCCCCCGCGCTGGGGGATGTCTTGGGAGGGGGAGAGTACGTCTGTGTGCGCCGTAAGGTGAGGTAAGCTCGAGTGTAGTATCCGCCCGGGGTCCTGTTTGAAGATCGCCTGATTAAGCGACCGCCTGGGATCGAATCCTTTGCTCCCTGGGACCCGGTCTGATCCAGCCCTTTTTAGGGCTTCTGACACCAAAACTCTGCAATCAACAGCCTTATTTCTAGGCCCCTTGGAAACCGCTCCGGAGCCTTACAGGCTCCAGTTGTGTGCGGTTTCTTTTTTTTAGCCTGGAAGGGATTTAAACCCCTACCGCAGTTTTTCTGCCGGCCGCTCTACAGCTGATCTGCAATCAGCTGTTCAGGCCCCGCCCAGGCACGTCCTTTGAGACTGCCTATTGGCGGAGGCTCTTCTGTTGCCTTAAAGCAACAGCTGCTCTTTCCTTTTTGCTGCACTGGATCCTCTGCTATCGGCTGTGGATCTGCTCCGTTGGATCTGGATCTGGATCTGGACATTTGCTCCGCGTCTGCCTGGTCTACTGGCCCCCTGCCGCCCCCCCCCCCCGTCTGCTGCCCCCCCAGCAGACCAGGGAGACTCCGAGCAATGCTGCAGGGAGCAAAGCCACTCCGCGTCTCCCTGGTCCGCTGGGGGGAACCCCCAGCGGATCAGGGAGACACGGAGCGTACTTTCTCGCTGCGGCATTGCTCTGCCTCTCCCTGGTCTCCTGGGGGAGGTTTTTCCAAAGGCAGCATTGGCAAGCCGCCGCTTTTTTTCATTTTCATTTTCCTTTTTTTTTTTTTTTTTAAATCAGGAACGGGAGTGAGGGCTCGGAAGAGCAGAGGCAAAGACAAAAAGACTGTGGGGAGAGGGGGCGGAGCCTGTCTGCAGATGAGCCCCGGGGGCTGCCGGGAAGGGAGGAAGGCAGGAGGGAGGGAGGGAGGAGAGCTGGGCGCCGCCCAGAGGGACCCCGGCGCCCCACCACCACCTGGGCCTCCCTGGGGCGAGGGAGGGTAGGCCGGAAGAGGCACGCGGGGTGGGTGAGTCGGTCGGTCTTGCTCCGGTCGCCGTGAGCCAGGAGAGGGTGGCGGACGGTGAGCGAGCGGGCGGGACTTAGAAAATTTCTATTCCCCCGCACTGGGGGGTGTCTTGGGAGGGGGAGAGTACGTCTGTGTGCGCCGTAAGGTGAGGTAAGCTCGAGTGTAGTATCCGCCCGGGGTCCTGTTTGAAGATCGCCTGATTAAGCGACCGCCTGGGATCGAATCCTTTGCTCCCTGGGACCCGGTCTGATCCAGCCCTTTTTAGGGCTTCTGACACCAAAACTCTGCAATCAACAGCCTTATTTCTAGGCCCCTTGGAAACCGCTCCGGAGCCTTAAAGGCTCCAGTTGTGTGCGGTTTCTTTTTTTTAGCCTGGAAGGGATTTAAACCCCTACCGCGGTTTTTCTGCCGGCCGCTCAACAGCTGATCTGCAATCAGCTGTTCAGGCCCCGCCCAGGCACGTCCTTTGAGACTGCCTATTTGCGGAGGCTCTTCTGTTGCCTTAAAGCAACAGCTGCTGTTTCCTTTTTGCTGCACTGGATCCTCTGCTATCGGCTGTGGATCTGCTCCGTTGGATCTGGATCTGGATCTGGATCTGGACATTTGCTCCGCGTCTGCCTGGTCTACTGGCCCCCTGCCGCCCCCCCCCCGTCTGCTGCCCCCCCAGCAGACCAGGGAGACTCCGAGCAATGCTGCAGGGAGCAAAGCCACTCCGCGTCTCCCTGGTCCGCTGGGGGGAACCCCCAGCGGACCAGGGAGACGCGGAGCGTACTTTCTCGCTGCGGCATTGCTCTGCCTCTCCCTGGTCTCCTGGGGGAGGTTTTTCCAAAGGTAGCATTGGCAAGCCGCCGCTTTTTTTCATTTTCCTTTTCCTTTTTTTTTTTTTTTTTTTAAATCAGGAACGGGAGTGAGGGCTCGGAAGAGCAGAGGCAAAGACAAAAAGACTGTGGGGAGAGGGGGCGGAGCCTGTCTGCAGATGAGCCCCGGGGGCTGCCGGGAAGGGAGGAAGGCAGGAGGGAGGGAGGGAGGAGAGCTGGGCGCTGCCCAGAGGGACCCCGGCGCCCCACCACCACCTGGGCCTCCCTGGGGCGAGGGAGGGTAGGCTGGAAGAGGCACGCGGGGTGGGTGAGTCGGTCGGTCTTGCTCCGGTCGCCGTGAGCCAGGAGAGGGTGGCGGACGGTGAGCGAGCGGGCGGGATTTAGAAAATTTCTATTCCCCCGCGCTGGGGGATGTCTTGGGAGGGGGAGAGTACGTCTGTGTGCGCCGTAAGGTGAGGTAAGCTCGAGTGTAGTATCCGCCCGGGGTCCTGTTTGAAGATCGCCTGATTAAGCGACCGCCTGGGATCGAATCCTTTGCTCCCTGGGACCCGGTCTGATCCAGCCCTTTTTAGGGCTTCTGACACCAAAACTCTGCAATCAACAGCCTTATTTCTAGGCCCCTTGGAAACCGCTCCGGAGCCTTAAAGGCTCCAGTTGTGTGCGGTTTCTTTTTTTTAGCCTGGAAGGGATTTAAACCCCTACCGCGGTTTTTCTGCCGGCCGCTCTACAGCTGATCTGCAATCAGCTGTTCAGGCCCCGCCCAGGCACGTCCTTTGAGACTGCCTATTGGCGGAGGCTCTTCCGTTGCCTTAAAGCAACAGCTGCTCTTTCCTTTTTGCTGCACTGGATCCTCTGCTATCGGCTGTGGATCTGCTCCGTTGGATCTGGATCTGGATCTGGACATTTGCTCTGCGTCTGCCTGGTCTACTGGCCCCCTGCCGCCCCCCCCCGTCTGCTGCCCCCCCAGCAGACCAGGGAGACTCCGAGCAACGCTGCAGGGAGCAAAGCCACTCCGCGTCTCCCTGGTCCGCTGGGGGGAACCCCCAGCGGACCAGGGAGACGCGGAGCGTACTTTCTCGCTGCGGCATTGCTCTGCCTCTCCCTGGTCTCCTGGGGGAGGTTTTTCCAAAGGCAGCATTGGCAAGCCGCCGCTTTTTTTCATTTTCCTTTTCCTTTTTTTT
Organism: Pelodiscus sinensis; assembly: GCF_049634645.1. NCBI lineage: Eukaryota > Metazoa > Chordata > Testudines > Trionychidae > Pelodiscus > Pelodiscus sinensis. Next base: position 85,199,208 of record NC_134714.1, read on the forward strand.
TTTTTTTTTTAAATCAGGAACGGGAGTGAGGGCTCGGAAGAGCAGAGGCAAAGACAAAAAGACTGTGGGGAGAGGGGGCGGAGCCTGTCTGCAGATGAGCCCCGGGGGCTGCCGGGAAGGGAGGAAGGCAGGAGGGAGGGAGGGAGGAGAGCTGGGCGCCGCCCAGAGGGACCCCGGCGCCCCACCACCACCTGGGGCGAGGGAGGGTAGGCCGGAAGAGGCACGCGGGGTAGGTGAGTCGGTCGGTCTCGCTCCGGTCGCCGTGAGCGAGGAGAGGGTGGCGGACGGTGAGCGAGCGGGCGGGATTTAGAAAATTTCTATTCCCCCGCGCTGGGGGATGTCTTGGGAGGGGGAGAGTACGTCTGTGTGCGCCGTAAGGTGAGGTAAGCTCGAGTGTAGTATCCGCCCGGGGTCCTGTTTGAAGATCGCCTGATTAAGCGACCGCCTGGGATCGAATCCTTTGCTCCCTGGGACCCGGTCTGATCCAGCCCTTTTTAGGGCTTCTGACACCAAAACTCTGCAATCAACAGCCTTATTTCTAGGCCCCTTGGAAACCGCTCCGGAGCCTTAAAGGCTCCAGTTGTGTGCGGTTTCTTTTTTTTAGCCTGGAAGGGATTTAAACCCCTACCGCGGTTTTTCTGCCGGCCGCTCTACAGCTGATCTGCAATCAGCTGTTCAGGCCCCGCCCAGGCACGTCCTTTGAGACTGCCTATTGGCGGAGGCTCTTCTGTTGCCTTAAAGCAACAGCTGCTCTTTCCTTTTTGCTGCACTGGATCCTCTGCTATCGGCTGTGGATCTGCTCCGTTGGATCTGGATCTGGATCTGGATCTGGACATTTGCTCTGCGTCTGCCTGGTCTACTGGCCCCCTGCCGCCCCCCCCCCCGTCTGCTGCCCCCCCAGCAGACCAGGGAGACTCCGAGCAATGCTGCAGGGAGCAAAGCCACTCCGCGTCTCCCTGGTCCGCTGGGGGGAACCCCCAGCGGACCAGGGAGACGCGGAGCGTACTTTCTCGCTGCGGCATTGCTCTGCCTCTCCCTGGTCTCCTGGGGGAGGTTTTTCCAAAGGCAGCATTGGCAAGCCGCCGCTTTTTTTCATTTTCATTTTCCTTTTTTTTTTTTTTTTTTTTTAAATCAGGAACGGGAGTGAGGGCTCGGAAGAGCAGAGGCAAAGACAAAAAGACTGTGGGGAGAGGGGGCAGAGCCTGTCTGCAGATGAGCCCCGGGGGCTGCCGGGAAGGGAGGAAGGCAGGAGGGAGGGAGGGAGGAGAGCTGGGCGCCGCCCAGAGGGACCCCGGCGCCCCACCACAACCTGGGCCTCCCTGGGGCGAGGGAGGGTAGGCCGGAAGAGGCACGCGGGGTGGGTGAGTCGGTCGGTCTTGCTCCGGTCGCCGTGAGCCAGGAGAGGGTGGCGGACGGTGAGCGAGCGGGCGGGACTTAGAAAATTTCTATTCCCCCGCGCTGGGGGGTGTCTTGGGAGGGGGAGAGTGCGTCTGTGTGCGCCGTAAGGTGAGGTAAGCTCGAGTGTAGTATCCGCCCGGGGTCCTGTTTGAAGATCGCCTGATTAAGCGACCGCCTGGGATCGAATCCTTTGCTCCCTGGGACCCGGTCTGATCCAGCCCTTTTTAGGGCTTCTGACACCAAAACTCTGCAATCAACAGCCTTATTTCTAGGCCCCTTGGAAACCGCTCCGGAGCCTTAAAGGCTCCAGTTGTGTGCGGTTTCTTTTTTTTAGCCTGGAAGGGATTTAAACCCCTACCGCGGTTTTTCTGCCGGCCGCTCTACAGCTGATCTGCAATCAGCTGTTCAGGCCCCGCCCAGGCACGTCCTTTGAGACTGCCTATTGGCGGAGGCTCTTCTGTTGCCTTAAAGCAACAGCTGCTCTTTCCTTTTTGCTGCACTGGATCCTCTGCTATCGGCTGTGGATCTGCTCCGTTGGATCTGGATCTGGATCTGGACATTTGCTCTGCGTCTGCCTGGTCTACTGGCCCCCTGCCGCCCCCCCCCGTCTGCTGCCCCCCCAGCAGACCAGGGAGACTCCGAGCAACGCTGCAGGGAGCAAAGCCACTCCGCGTCTCCCTGGTCCGCTGGGGGGAACCCCCAGCGGACCAGGGAGACGCGGAGCGTACTTTCTCGCTGCGGCATTGCTCTGCCTCTCCCTGGTCTCCTGGGGGAGGTTTTTCCAAAGGCAGCATTGGCAAGCCGCCGCTTTTTTTCATTTTCATTTTCCTTTTTTTTTTTTTTTTTTTTTAAATCAGGAACGGGAGTGAGGGCTCGGAAGAGCAGAGGCAAAGACAAAAAGACTGTGGGGAGAGGGGGCAGAGCCTGTCTGCAGATGAGCCCCGGGGGCTGCCGGGAAGGGAGGAAGGCAGGAGGGAGGGAGGGAGGAGAGCTGGGCGCCGCCCAGAGGGACCCCGGCGCCCCACCACCACCTGGGCCTCCCTGGGGCGAGGGAGGGTAGGCCGGAAGAGGCACGCGGGGTGGGTGAGTCGGTCGGTCTCGCTCCGGTCGCCGTGAGCGAGGAGAGGGTGGCGGACGGTGAGCGAGCGGGCGGGACTTAGAAAATTTCTATTCCCCCGCGCTGGGGGGTGTCTTGGGAGGGGGAGAGTACGTCTGTGTGCGCCGTAAGGTGAGGTAAGCTCGAGTGTAGTATCCGCCCGGGGTCCTGTTTGAAGATCGCCTGATTAAGCGACCGCCTGGGATCGAATCCTTTGCTCCCTGGGACCCGGTCTGATCCAGCCCTTTTTAGGGCTTCTGACACCAAAACTCTGCAATCAACAGCCTTATTTCTAGGCCCCTTGGAAACCGCTCCGGAGCCTTAAAGGCTCCAGTTGTGTGCGGTTTCTTTTTTTTAGCCTGGAAGGGATTTAAACCCCTACCGCGGTTTTTCTGCCGGCCGCTCTACAGCTGATCTGCAATCAGCTGTTCAGGCCCCGCCCAGGCACGTCCTTTGAGACTGCCTATTGGCGGAGGCTCTTCTGTTGCCTTAAAGCAACAGCTGCTCTTTCCTTTTTGCTGCACTGGATCCTCTGCTATCGGCTGTGGATCTGCTCCGTTGGATCTGGATCTGGATCTGGACATTTGCTCCGCGTCTGCCTGGTCTACTGGCCCCCTGCCGCCCCCCCCCCCGTCTGCTGCCCCCCCAGCAGACCAGGGAGACTCCGAGCAATGCTGCAGGGAGCAAAGCCACTCCGCGTCTCCCTGGTCCGCTGGGGGGAACCCCCAGCGGACCAGGGAGACGCGGAGCGTACTTTCTCGCTGCGGCATTGCTCTGCCTCTCCCTGGTCTCCTGGGGGAGGTTTTTCCAAAGGCAGCATTGGCAAGCCGCCGCTTTTTTTCATTTTCCATTTTTTTTTTTTAAATCAGGAACGGGAGTGAGGGCTCGGAAGAGCAGAGGCAAAGACAAAAAGACTGTGGGGAGAGGGGGCGGAGCCTGTCTGCAGATGAGCCCCGGGGGCTGCCGGGAAGGGAGGAAGGCAGGAGGGAGGGAGGGAGGAGAGCTGGGCGCCGCCCAGAGGGACCCCGGCGCCCCACCACCACCTGGGGCGAGGGAGGGTAGGCCGGAAGAGGCACGCGGGGTAGGTGAGTCGGTCGGTCTCGCTCCGGTCGCCGTGAGCGAGGAGAGGGTGGCGGACGGTGAGCGAGCGGGCGGGATTTAGAAAATTTCTATTCCCCCGCGCTGGGGGATGTCTTGGGAGGGGGAGAGTACGTCTGTGTGCGCCGTAAGGTGAGGTAAGCTCGAGTGTAGTATCCGCCCGGGGTCCTGTTTGAAGATCGCCTGATTAAGCGACCGCCTGGGATCGAATCCTTTGCTCCCTGGGACCTGGTCTGATCCAGCCCTTTTTAGGGCTTCTGACACCAAAACTCTGCAATCAACAGCCTTATTTCTAGGCCCCTTGGAAACCGCTCCGGAGCCTTACAGGCTCCAGTTGTGTGCGGTTTCTTTTTTTTAGCCTGGAAGGGATTTAAACCCCTACCGCGGTTTTTCTGCCGGCCGCTCTACAGCTGATCTGCAATCAGCTGTTCAGGCCCCGCCCAGGCACGTCCTTTGAGACTGCCTATTGGCGGAGGCTCTTCTGTTGCCTTAAAGCAACAGCTGCTCTTTCCTTTTTGCTGCACTGGATCCTCTGCTATCGGCTGTGGATCTGCTCCGTTGGATCTGGATCTGGATCTGGACATTTGCTCCGCGTCTGCCTGGTCTACTGGCCCCCTGCCGCCCCCCCCCCCGTCTGCTGCCCCCCCAGCAGACCAGGGAGACTCCGAGCAATGCTGCAGGGAGCAAAGCCACTCCGCGTCTCCCTGGTCCGCTGGGGGGAACCCCCAGCGGACCAGGGAGACGCGGAGCGTACTTTCTCGCTGCGGCATTGCTCTGCCTCTCCCTGGTCTCCTGGGGGAGGTTTTTCCAAAGGCAGCATTGGCAAGCCGCCGCTTTTTTTCATTTTCATTTTCCTTTTTTTTTTTTTTTTTTTAAATCAGGAACGGGAGTGAGGGCTCGGAAGAGCAGAGGCAAAGACAAAAAGACTGTGGGGAGAGGGGGCGGAGCCTGTCTGCAGATGAGCCCCGGGGGCTGTCGGGAAGGGAGGAAGGCAGGAGGGAGGGAGGGAGGAGAGCTGGGCGCCGCCCAGAGGGACCCCGGCGCCCCACCACCACCTGGGCCTCCCTGGGGCGAGGGAGGGTAGGCCGGAAGAGGCACGCGGGGTGGGTGAGTCGGTCGGTCTTGCTCCGGTCGCCGTGAGCCAGGAGAGGGTGGCGGACGGTGAGCGAGCGGGCGGGACTTAGAAAATTTCTATTCCCCCGCGCTGGGGGGTGTCTTGGGAGGGGGAGAGTACGTCTGTGTGCGCCGTAAGGTGAGGTAAGCTCGAGTGTAGTATCCGCCCGGGGTCCTGTTTGAAGATCGCCTGATTAAGCAACCGCCTGGGATCGAATCCTTTGCTCCCTGGGACCCGGTCTGATCCAGCCCTTTTTAGGGCTTCTGACACCAAAACTCTGCAATCAACAGCCTTATTTCTAGGCCCCTTGGAAACCGCTCCGGAGCCTTAAAGGCTCCAGTTGTGTGCGGTTTCTTTTTTTTAGCCTGGAAGGGATTTAAACCCCTACCGGGGTTTTTCTGCCGGCCGCTCTACAGCTGATCTGCAATCAGCTGTTCAGGCCCCGCCCAGGCACGTCCTTTGAGACTGCCTATTGGCGGAGGCTCTTCTGTTGCCTTAAAGCAACAGCTGCTCTTTCCTTTTTGCTGCACTGGATCCTCTGCTATCGGCTGTGGATCTGCTCCGTTGGATCTGGATCTGGATCTGGATCTGGATCTGGACATTTGCTCTGCGTCTGCCTGGTCTACTGGCCCCCTGCCGCCCCCCCCCCCGTCTGCTGCCCCCCCAGCAGACCAGGGAGACTCCGAGCAATGCTGCAGGGAGCAAAGCCACTCCGCGTCTCCCTGGTCCGCTGGGGGGAACCCCCAGCGGACCAGGGAGACGCGGAGCGTACTTTCTCGCTGCGGCATTGCTCTGCCTCTCCCTGGTCTCCTGGGGGAGGTTTTTCCAAAGGCAGCATTGGCAAGCCGCCGCTTTTTTTCATTTTCATTTTCCTTTTTTTTTTTTTTTTTTTTTTTAAATCAGGAACGGGAGTGAGGGCTCGGAAGAGCAGAGGCAAAGACAAAAAGACTGTGGGGAGAGGGGGCGGAGCCTGTCTGCAGATGAGCCCCGGGGGCTGCCGGGAAGGGAGGAAGGCAGGAGGGAGGGAGGGAGGAGAGCTGGGCGCCGCCCAGAGGGACCCCGGCGCCCCACCACCACCTGGGCCTCCCTGGGGCGAGGGAGGGTAGGCCGGAAGAGGCACGCGGGGTGGGTGAGTCGGTCGGTCTTGCTCCGGTCGCCGTGAGCCAGGAGAGGGTGGCGGACGGTGAGCGAGCGGGCGGGATTTAGAAAATTTCTATTCCCCCGCGCTGGGGGGTGTCTTGGGAGGGGGAGAGTACGTCTGTGTGCGCCGTAAGGTGAGGTAAGCTCGAGTGTAGTATCCGCCCGGGGTCCTGTTTGAAGATCGCCTGATTAAGCGACCGCCTGGGATCGAATCCTTTGCTCCCTGGGACCCGGTCTGATCCAGCCCTTTTTAGGGCTTCTGACACCAAAACTCTGCAATCAACAGCCTTATTTCTAGGCCCCTTGGAAACCGCTCCGGAGCCTTAAAGGCTCCAGTTGTGTGCGGTTTCTTTTTTTTAGCCTGGAAGGGATTTAAACCCCTACCGCGGTTTTTCTGCCGGCCGCTCTACAGCTGATCTGCAATCAGCTGTTCAGGCCCCGCCCAGGCACGTCCTTTGAGACTGCCTATTGGCGGAGGCTCTTCTGTTGCCTTAAAGCAACAGCTGCTCTTTCCTTTTTGCTGCACTGGATCCTCTGCTATCGGCTGTGGATCTGCTCCGTTGGATCTGGATCTGGATCTGGATCTGGACATTTGCTCTGCGTCTGCCTGGTCTACTGGCCCCCTGCCGCCCCCCCCCCCCCGTCTGCTGCCCCCCCAGCAGACCAGGGAGACTCCGAGCAATGCTGCAGGGAGCAAAGCCACTCCGCGTCTCCCTGGTCCGCTGCGGGGAACCCCCAGCGGACCAGGGAGACGCGGAGCGTACTTTCTCGCTGCGGCATTGCTCTGCCTCTCCCTGGTCTCCTGGGGGAGGTTTTTCCAAAGGCAGCATTGGCAAGCCGCCGCTTTTTTTCATTTTCCTTTTTTTTTTTTTTTTTAAATCAGGAACGGGAGTGAGGGCTCGGAAGAGCAGAGGCAAAGACAAAAAGACTGTGGGGAGAGGGGGCGGAGCCTGTCTGCAGATGAGCCCCGGGGGCTGCCGGGAAGGGAGGAAGGCAGGAGGGAGGGAGGGAGGAGAGCTGGGCGCCGCCCAGAGGGACCCCGGCGCCTCACCACCACCTGGGCCTCCCTGGGGCGAGGGAGGGTAGGCCGGAAGAGGCACGCGGGGTGGGTGAGTCGGTCGGTCTTGCTCCGGTCGCCGTGAGCCAGGAGAGGGTGGCGGACGGTGAGCGAGCGGGCGGGACTTAGAAAATTTCTATTCCCCCGCGCTGGGGGGTGTCTTGGGAGGGGGAGAGTACGTCTGTGTGCGCCGTAAGGTGAGGTAAGCTCGAGTGTAGTATCCGCCCGGGGTCCTGTTTGAAGATCGCCTGATTAAGCAACCGCCTGGGATCGAATCCTTTGCTCCCTGGGACCCGGTCTGATCCAGCCCTTTTTAGGGCTTCTGACACCAAAACTCTGCAATCAACAGCCTTATTTCTAGGCCCCTTGGAAACCGCTCCGGAGCCTTAAAGGCTCCAGTTGTGTGCGGTTTCTTTTTTTTAGCCTGGAAGGGATTTAAACCCCTACCACGGTTTTTCTGCCGGCCGCTCTACAGCTGATCTGCAATCAGCTGTTCAGGCCCCGCCCAGGCACGTCCTTTGAGACTGCCTATTGGCGGAGGCTCTTCTGTTGCCTTAAAGCAACAGCTGCTCTTTCCTTTTTGCTGCACTGGATCCTCTGCTATCGGCTGTGGATCTGCTCCGTTGGATCTGGATCTGGATCTGGATCTGGATCTGGACATTTGCTCTGCGTCTGCCTGGTCTACTGGCCCCCTGCCGCCCCCCCCCCGTCTGCTGCCCCCCCCCAGCAGACCAGGGAGACTCCGAGCAATGCTGCAGGGAGCAAAGCCACTCCGCGTCTCCCTGGTCCGCTGGGGGGAACCCCCAGCGGACCAGGGAGACGCGGAGCGTACTTTCTCGCTGCGGCATTGCTCTGCCTCTCCCTGGTCTCCTGGGGGAGGTTTTTCCAAAGGCAGCATTGGCAAGCCGCCGCTTTTTTTCATTTTCCTTTTTTTTTTTTTTTTTAAATCAGGAACGGGAGTGAGGGCTCGGAAGAGCAGAGGCAAAGACAAAAAGACTGTGGGGAGAGGGGGCGGAGCCTGTCTGCAGATGAGCCCCGGGGGCTGCCGGGAAGGGAGGAAGGCAGGAGGGAGGGAGGGAGGAGAGCTGGGCGCCGCCCAGAGGGACCCCGGCGCCCCACCACCACCTGGGCCTCCCTGGGGCGAGGGAGGGTAGGCCGGAAGAGGCACGCGGGGTGGGTGAGTCGGTCGGTCTTGCTCCGGTCGCCGTGAGCCAGGAGAGGGTGGCGGACGGTGAGCGAGCGGGCGGGACTTAGAAAATTTCTATTCCCCCGCGCTGGGGGGTGTCTTGGGAGGGGGAGAGTACGTCTGTGTGCGCTGTAAGGTGAGGTAAGCTCGAGTGTAGTATCCGCCCGGGGTCCTGTTTGAAGATCGCCTGATTAAGCGACCGCCTGGGATCGAATCCTTTGCTCCCTGGGACCCGGTCTGATCCAGCCCTTTTTAGGGCTTCTAACACCAAAACTCTGCAATCAACAGCCTTATTTCTAGGCCCCTTGGAAACCGCTCCGGAGCCTTAAAGGCTCCAGTTGTGTGCGGTTTCTTTTTTTTAGCCTGGAAGGGATTTAAACCCCTACCGCGGTTTTTCTGCCGGCCGCTCTACAGCTGATCTGCAATCAGCTGTTCAGGCCCCGCCCAGGCACGTCCTTTGAGACTGCCTATTGGCGGAGGCTCTTCTGTTGCCTTAAAGCAACAGCTGCTCTTTCCTTTTTGCTGCACTGGATCCTCTGCTATCGGCTGTGGATCTGCTCCGTTGGATCTGGATCTGGATCTGGATCTGGACATTTGCTCTGCGTCTGCCTGGTCTACTGGCCTCCTGCCGCCCCCCCCCCCCCGTCTGCTGCCCCCCCCAGCAGACCAGGAAGACTCCGAGCAATGCTGCAGGGAGCAAAGCCACTCCGCGTCTCCCTGGTCCGCTGGGGACCCTAACCAGCGGACCAGGGAGACGCGGAGCGTACTTTCTCGCTGCGGCATTGCTCTGCCTCTCCCTGGTCTCCTGGGGGAGGTTTTTCCAAAGGCAGCATTGGCAAGCCGCCGCTTTTTTTCATTTTCCATTTTTTTTTTTTAAATCAGGAACGGGAGTGAGGGCTCGGAAGAGCAGAGGCAAAGACAAAAAGACTGTGGGGAGAGGGGGCGGAGCCTGTCTGCAGATGAGCCCCGGGGGCTGCCGGGAAGGGAGGAAGGCAGGAGGGAGGAGAGCTGGGCGCCGCCCAGAGGGACCCCGGCGCCCCACCACCACCTGGGCCTCCCTGGGGCGAGGGAGGGTAGGCCGGAAGAGGCACGCGGGGTGGGTGAGTCGGTCGGTCTTGCTCCGGTCGCCGTGAGCCAGGAGAGGGTGGCGGACGGTGAGCGAGCGGGCGGGACTTAAAAATTTCTATTCCCCCGCGCTGGGGGGTGTCTTGGGAGGGGGAGAGTACGTCTGTGTGCGCCGTAAGGTGAGGTAAGCTCGAGTGTAGTATCCGCCCGGGGTCCTGTTTGAAGATCGCCTGATTAAGCGACCGCCTGGGATCGAATCCTTTGCTCCCTGGGACCCGGTCTGATCCAGCCCTTTTTAGGGCTTCTGACACCAAAACTCTGCAATCAACAGCCTTATTTCTAGGCCCCTTGGAAACCGCTCCGGAGCCTTAAAGGCTCCAGTTGTGTGCGGTTTCTTTTTTTTAGCCTGGAAGGGATTTAAACCCCTACCGGGGTTTTTCTGCCGGCCGCTCTACAGCTGATCTGCAATCAGCTGTTCAGGCCCCGCCCAGGCACGTCCTTTGAGACTGCCTATTGGCGGAGGCTCTTCTGTTGCCTTAAAGCAACAGCTGCTCTTTCCTTTTTGCTGCACTGGATCCTCTGCTATGGGCTGTGGATCTGCTCCGTTGGATCTGGATCTGGATCTGGATCTGGACATTTGCTCTGCGTCTGCCTGGTCTACTGGCCCCCTGCCGCCCCCCCCCCGTCTGCTGCCCCCCCAGCAGACCAGGGAGACTCCGAGCAATGCTGCAGGGAGCAAAGCCACTCCGCGTCTCCCTGGTCCGCTGGGGGGAACCCCCAGCGGACCAGGGAGACGCGGAGCGTACTTTCTCGCTGCGGCATTGCTCTGCCTCTCCCTGGTCTCCTGGGGGAGGTTTTTCCAAAGGCAGCATTGGCAAGCCGCCGCTTTTTTTCATTTTCATTTTCCTTTTTTTTTTTTTTTTTTAAATCAGGAACGGGAGTGAGGGCTCGGAAGAGCAGAGGCAAAGACAAAAAGACTGTGGGGAGAGGGGGCGGAGCCTGTCTGCAGATGAGCCCCGGGGGCTGCCGGGAAGGGAGGAAGGCAGGAGGGAGGGAGGGAGGAGAGCTGGGCGCCGCCCAGAGGGACCCCGGCGCCCCACCACCACCTGGGCCTCCCTGGGGCGAGGGAGGGTAGGCCGGAAGAGGCACGCGGGGTGGGTGAGTCGGTCGGTCTTGCTCCGGTCGCCGTGAGCCAGGAGAGGGTGGCGGACGGTGAGCGAGCGGGCGGGACTTAGAAAATTTCTATTCCCCCGCGCTGGGGGGTGTCTTGGGAGGGGGAGAGTACGTCTGTGTGCGCCGTAAGGTGAGGTAAGCTCGAGTGTAGTATCCGCCCGGGGTCCTGTTTGAAGATCGCCTGAATAAGCGACCGCCTGGGATCGAATCCTTTGCGCCCTGGGACCCGGTCTGATCCAGCCCTTTTTAGGGCTTCTGACACCAAAACTCTGCAATCAACAGCCTTATTTCTAGGCCCCTTGGAAACCGCTCCGGAGCCTTAAAGGCTCCAGTTGGGTGCGGTTTCTTTTTTTTTAGCCTGGAAGGGATTTAAACCCCTACCGCGGTTTTTCTGCCGGCCGCTCTACAGCTGATCTGCAATCAGCTGTTCAGGCCCCGCCCAGGCACGTCCTTTGAGACTGCCTATTGGCGGAGGCTCTTCTGTTGCCTTAAAGCAACAGCTGCTCTTTCCTTTTTCCTGCACTGGATCCTCTGCTATCGGCTGTGGATCTGCTCCGTTGGATCTGGATCTGGATCTGGATCTGGACATTTGCTCTGCGTCTGCCTGGTCTACTGGCCCCCTGCCGCCCCCCCCCCGTCTGCTGCCCCCCCAGCAGACCAGGGAGACTCCGAGCAATGCTGCAGGGAGCAAAGCCACTCCGCGTCTCCCTGGTCCGCTGGGGGGAACCCCCAGCGGACCAGGGAGACGCGGAGCGTACTTTCTCGCTGCGGCATTGCTCTGCCTCTCCCTGGTCTCCTGGGGGAGGTTTTTCCAAAGGCAGCATTGGCAAGCCGCCGCTTTTTTTCATTTTCATTTTCCTTTTTTTTTTTTTTTTTTTTTTTAAAATCAGGAACGGGAGTGAGGGCTCGGAAGAGCAGAGGCAAAGACAAAAAGACTGTGGGGAGAGGGGGCGGAGCCTGTCTGCAGATGAGCCCCGGGGGCTGCCGGGAAGGGAGGAAGGCAGGAGGGAGGGAGGGAGGAGAGCTGGGCGCCGCCCAGAGGGACCCCGGCGCCCCACCACCACCTGGGCCTCCCTGGGGCGAGGGAGGGTAGGCCGGAAGAGGCACGTGGGGTGGGTGAGTCGGTCGGTCTTGCTCCGGTCGCCGTGAGCCAGGAGAGGGTGGCGGACGGTGAGCGAGCGGGCGGGACTTAGAAAATTTCTATTCCCCCGCGCTGGGGGGTGTCTTGGGAGGGGGAGAGTACGTCTGTGTGCGCCGTAAGGTGAGGTAAGCTCGAGTGTAGTATCCGCCCGGGGTCCTGTTTGAAGATCGCCTGATTAAGCAACCGCCTGGGATCGAATCCTTTGCTCCCTGGGACCCGGTCTGATCCAGCCCTTTTTAGGGCTTCTGACACCAAAACTCTGCAATCAACAGCCTTATTTCTAGGCCCCTTGGAAACCGCTCCGGAGCCTTAAAGGCTCCAGTTGTGTGCGGTTTCTTTTTTTTAGCCTGGAAGGGATTTAAACCCCTACCGCGGTTTTTCTGCCGGCCGCTCTACAGCTGATCTGCAATCAGCTGTTCAGGCCCCGCCCAGGCACGTCCTTTGAGACTGCCTATTGGCGGAGGCTCTTCTGTTGCCTTAAAGCAACAGCTGCTCTTTCCTTTTTGCTGCACTGGATCCTCTGCTATCGGCTGTGGATCTGCTCCGTTGGATCTGGATCTGGATCTGGATCTGGACATTTGCTCTGCGTCTGCCTGGTCTACTGGCCCCCTGCCGCCCCCCCCCCCCGTCTGCTGCCCCCCCAGCAGACCAGGGAGACTCCGAGCAATGCTGCAGGGAGCAAAGCCACTCCGCGTCTCCCTGGTCCGCTGGGGGGAACCCCCAGCGGACCAGGGAGACGCGGAGCGTACTTTCTCGCTGCGGCATTGCTCTGCCTCTCCCTGGTCTCCTGGGGGAGGTTTTTCCAAAGGCAGCATTGGCAAGCCGCCGCTTTTTTTCATTTTCATTTTCCTTTTTTTTTTTTTTTTTTTAAAATCAGGAACGGGAGTGAGGGCTCGGAAGAGCAGAGGCAAAGACAAAAAGACTGTGGGGAGAGGGGGCGGAGCCTGTCTGCAGATGAGCCCCGGGGGCTGCCGGGAAGGGAGGAAGGTAGGAGGGAGGGAGGGAGGAGAGCTGGGCGCTGCCCAGAGGGACCCCGGCGCCCCACCACCACCTGGGCCTCCCTGGGGCGAGGGAGGGTAGGCCGGAAGAGGCACGCGGGGTGGGTGAGTCGGTCGGTCTTGCTCCGGTCGCCGTGAGCTAGGAGAGGGTGGCGGACGGTGAGCGAGCGGGCGGGACTTAGAAAATTTCTATTCCCCCGCGCTGGGGGGTGTCTTGGGAGGGGGAGAGTACGTCTGTGTGCGCCGTAAGGTGAGGTAAGCTCGAGTGTAGTATCCGCCCGGGGTCCTGTTTGAAGATCGCCTGATTAAGCAACCGCCTGGGATCGAATCCTTTGCTCCCTGGGACCCGGTCTGATCCAGCCCTTTTTAGGGCTTCTGACACCAAAACTCTGCAATCAACAGCCTTATTTCTAGGCCCCTTGGAAACCGCTCCGGAGCCTTAAAGGCTCCAGTTGTGTGCGGTTTCTTTTTTTTAGCCTGGAAGGGATTTAAACCCCTACCGCGGTTTTTCTGCCGGCCGCTCTACAGCTGATCTGCAATCAGCTGTTCAGGCCCCGCCCAGGCACGTCCTTTGAGACTGCCTATTGGCGGAGGCTCTTCTGTTGCCTTAAAGCAACAGCTGCTCTTTCCTTTTTGCTGCACTGGATCCTCTGCTATCGGCTGTGGATCTGCTCCGTTGGATCTGGATCTGGATCTGGACATTTGCTCTGCGTCTGCCTGGTCTACTGGCCCCCTGCCGCCCCCCCCCCCGTCTGCTGCCCCCCCAGCAGACCAGGGAGACTCCGAGCAATGCTGCAGGGAGCAAAGCCACTCCGCGTCTCCCTGGTCCGCTGGGGGGAACCCCCAGCGGACCAGGGAGACGCGGAGCGTACTTTCTCGCTGCGGCATTGCTCTGCCTCTCCCTGGTCTCCTGGGGGAGGTTTTTCCAAAGGCAGCATTGGCAAGCCGCCGCTTTTTTTCATTTTCATTTTCCTTTTTTTTTTTTTTTTTTTTTTTAAATCAGGAACGGGAGTGAGGGCTCGGAAGAGCAGAGGCAAAGACAAAAAGACTGTGGGGAGAGGGGGCGGAGCCTGTCTGCAGATGAGCCCCGGGGGCTGCCGGGAAGGGAGGAAGGCAGGAGGGAGGGAGGGAGGAGAGCTGGGCGCCGCCCAGAGGGACCCCGGCGCCCCACCACCACCTGGGCCTCCCTGGGGCGAGGGAGGGTAGGCCGGAAGAGGCACGCGGGGTGGGTGAGTCGGTCGGTCTTGCTCCGGTCGCCGTGAGCCAGGAGAGGGTGGCGGACGGTGAGCGAGCGGGCGGGACTTAGAAAATTTCTATTCCCCCGCGCTGGGGGGTGTCTTGGGAGGGGGAGAGTACGTCTGTGTGCGCCGTAAGGTGAGGTAAGCTCGAGTGTAGTATCCGCCCGGGGTCCTGTTTGAAGATCGCCTGATTAAGCAACCGCCTGGGATCGAATCCTTTGCTCCCTGGGACCCGGTCTGATCCAGCCCTTTTTAGGGCTTCTGACACCAAAACTCTGCAATCAACAGCCTTATTTCTAGGCCCCTTGGAAACCGCTCCGGAGCCTTAAAGGCTCCAGTTGTGTGCGGTTTCTTTTTTTTAGCCTGGAAGGGATTTAAACCCCTACCGCGGTTTTTCTGCCGGCCGCTCTACAGCTGATCTGCAATCAGCTGTTCAGGCCCCGCCCAGGCACGTCCTTTGAGACTGCCTATTGGCGGAGGCTCTTCTGTTGCCTTAAAGCAACAGCTGCTCTTTCCTTTTTGCTGCACTGGATCCTCTGCTATCGGCTGTGGATCTGCTCCGTTGGATCTGGATCTGGATCTGGATCTGGACATTTGCTCTGCGTCTGCCTGGTCTACTGGCCCCCTGCCGCCCCCCCCCCCCGTCTGCTGCCCCCCCAGCAGACCAGGGAGACTCCGAGCAATGCTGCAGGGAGCAAAGCCACTCCGCGTCTCCCTGGTCCGCTGGGGGGAACCCCCAGCGGACCAGGGAGACGCGGAGCGTACTTTCTCGCTGCGGCATTGCTCTGCCTCTCCCTGGTCTCCTGGGGGAGGTTTTTCCAAAGGCAGCATTGGCAAGCCGCCGCTTTTTTTCATTTTCATTTTCCTTTTTTTTTTTTTTTTTTTTTTAAATCAGGAACGGGAGTGAGGGCTCGGAAGAGCAGAGGCAAAGACAAAAAGACTGTGGGGAGAGGGGGCGGAGCCTGTCTGCAGATGAGCCCCGGGGGCTGCCGGGAAGGGAGGGAGGGAGGAGAGCTGGGCGCCGCCCAGAGGGACCCCGGCGCCCCACCACCACCTGGGCCTCCCTGGGGCGAGGGAGGGTAGGCCGGAAGAGGCACGCGGGGTGGGTGAGTCGGTCGGTCTTGCTCCGGTCGCCGTGAGCCAGGAGAGGGTGGCGGACGGTGAGCGAGCGGGCGGGACTTAGAAAATTTCTATTCCCCCGCGCTGGGGGGTGTCTTGGGAGGGGGAGAGTACGTCTGTGTGCGCCGTAAGGTGAGGTAAGCTCGAGTGTAGTATCCGCCCGGGGTCCTGTTTGAAGATCGCCTGATTAAGCAACCGCCTGGGATCGAATCCTTTGCTCCCTGGGACCCGGTCTGATCCAGCCCTTTTTAGGGCTTCTGACACCAAAACTCTGCAATCAACAGCCTTATTTCTAGGCCCCTTGGAAACCGCTCCGGAGCCTTAAAGGCTCCAGTTGTGTGCGGTTTCTTTTTTTTAGCCTGGAAGGGATTTAAACCCCTACCGCGGTTTTTCTGCCGGCCGCTCTACAGCTGATCTGCAATCAGCTGTTCAGGCCCCGCCCAGGCACGTCCTTTGAGACTGCCTATTGGCGGAGGCTCTTCTGTTGCCTTAAAGCAACAGCTGCTCTTTCCTTTTTGCTGCACTGGATCCTCTGCTATCGGCTGTGGATCTGCTCCGTTGGATCTGGATCTGGATCTGGATCTGGATCTGGACATTTGCTCTGCGTCTGCCTGGTCTACTGGCCCCCTGCCGCCCCCCCCCCCCCCCCGTCTGCTGCCCCCCCAGCAGACCAGGGAGACTCCGAGCAACGCTGCAGGGAGCAAAGCCACTCCGCGTCTCCCTGGTCCGCTGGGGGGAACCCCCAGCGGACCAGGGAGACGCGGAGCGTACTTTCTCGCTGCGGCATTGCTCTGCCTCTCCCTGGTCTCCTGGGGGAGGTTTTTCCAAAGGCAGCATTGGCAAGCCGCCGCTTTTTTTCATTTTCATTTTCCTTTTTTTTTTTTTTTTTTTTTTTTTTTAAATCAGGAACGGGAGTGAGGGCTCGGAAGAGCAGAGGCAAAGACAAAAAGACTGTGGGGAGAGGGGGCGGAGCCTGTCTGCAGATGAGCCCCGGGGGCTGCCGGGAAGGGAGGAAGGCAGGAGGGAGGGAGGGAGGAGAGCTGGGCGCCGCCCAGAGGGACCCCGGCGCCCCACCACCACCTGGGCCTCCCTGGGGCGAGGGAGGGTAGGCCGGAAGAGGCACGCGGGGTGGGTGAGTCGGTCGGTCTTGCTCCGGTCGCCGTGAGCCAGGAGAGGGTGGCGGACGGTGAGCGAGCGGGCGGGACTTAGAAAATTTCTATTCCCCCGCGCTGGGGGGTGTCTTGGGAGGGGGAGAGTACGTCTGTGTGCGCCGTAAGGTGA
This sequence comes from Pelodiscus sinensis, assembly GCF_049634645.1. Taxonomy (NCBI): domain Eukaryota; kingdom Metazoa; phylum Chordata; order Testudines; family Trionychidae; genus Pelodiscus; species Pelodiscus sinensis. Next base: position 85,215,312 of record NC_134714.1, read on the forward strand.
GGTAAGCTCGAGTGTAGTATCCGCCCGGGGTCCTGTTTGAAGATCGCCTGATTAAGCAACCGCCTGGGATCGAATCCTTTGCTCCCTGGGACCCGGTCTGATCCAGCCCTTTTTAGGGCTTCTGACACCAAAACTCTGCAATCAACAGCCTTATTTCTAGGCCCCTTGGAAACCGCTCCGGAGCCTTAAAGGCTCCAGTTGTGTGCGGTTTCTTTTTTTTAGCCTGGAAGGGATTTAAACCCCTACCGCGGTTTTTCTGCCGGCCGCTCTACAGCTGATCTGCAATCAGCTGTTCAGGCCCCGCCCAGGCACGTCCTTTGAGACTGCCTATTGGCTGTTGCCTTAAAGCAACAGCTGCTCTTTCCTTTTTGCTGCACTGGATCCTCTGCTATCGGCTGTGGATCTGCTCCGTTGGATCTGGATCTGGATCTGGACATTTGCTCTGCGTCTGCCTGGTCTACTGGCCCCCTGCCGCCCCCCCCCCCGTCTGCTGCCCCCCCAGCAGACCAGGGAGACTCCGAGCAATGCTGCAGGGAGCAAAGCCACTCCGCGTCTCCCTGGTCCGCTGGGGGGAACCCCCAGCGGACCAGGGAGACGCGGAGCGTACTTTCTCGCTGCGGCATTGCTCTGCCTCTCCCTGGTCTCCTGGGGGAGGTTTTTCCAAAGGCAGCATTGGCAAGCCGCCGCTTTTTTTCATTTTCATTTTCATTTTCATTTTCCTTTTTTTTTTTTTTTTTTTTTTTTTTAAATCAGGAACGGGAGTGAGGGCTCGGAAGAGCAGAGGCAAAGACAAAAAGACTGTGGGGAGAGGGGGCGGAGCCTGTCTGCAGATGAGCCCCGGGGGCTGCCGGGAAGGGAGGAAGGCAGGAGGGAGGGAGGGAGGAGAGCTGGGCGCCGCCCAGAGGGACCCCGGCGCCCCACCACCACCTGGGCCTCCCTGGGGCGAGGGAGGGTAGGCCGGAAGAGGCACGCGGGGTGGGTGAGTCGGTCGGTCTTGCTCCGGTCGCCGTGAGCCAGGAGAGGGTGGCGGACGGTGAGCGAGCGGGCGGGACTTAGAAAATTTCTATTCCCCCGCGCTGGGGGGTGTCTTGGGAGGGGGAGAGTACGTCTGTGTGCGCCGTAAGGTGAGGTAAGCTCGAGTGTAGTATCCGCCCGGGGTCCTGTTTGAAGATCGCCTGATTAAGCAACCGCCTGGGATCGAATCCTTTGCTCCCTGGGACCCGGTCTGATCCAGCCCTTTTTAGGGCTTCTGACACCAAAACTCTGCAATCAACAGCCTTATTTCTAGGCCCCTTGGAAACCGCTCCGGAGCCTTAAAGGCTCCAGTTGTGTGCGGTTTCTTTTTTTTAGCCTGGAAGGGATTTAAACCCCTACCGCGGTTTTTCTGCCGGCCGCTCTACAGCTGATCTGCAATCAGCTGTTCAGGCCCCGCCCAGGCACGTCCTTTGAGACTGCCTATTGGCGGAGGCTCTTCTGTTGCCTTAAAGCAACAGCTGCTCTTTCCTTTTTGCTGCACTGGATCCTCTGCTATCGGCTGTGGATCTGCTCCGTTGGATCTGGATCTGGATCTGGATCTGGACATTTGCTCTGCGTCTGCCTGGTCTACTGGCCCCCTGCCGCCCCCCCCCCCGTCTGCTGCCCCCCCCAGCAGACCAGGGAGACTCCGAGCAATGCTGCAGGGAGCAAAGCCACTCCGCGTCTCCCTGGTCCGCTGGGGGGAACCCCCAGCGGACCAGGGAGACGCGGAGCGTACTTTCTCGCTGCGGCATTGCTCTGCCTCTCCCTGGTCTCCTGGGGGAGGTTTTTCCAAAGGCAGCATTGGCAAGCCGCCGCTTTTTTTCATTTTCCATTTTTTTTTTAAAATCAGGAACGGGAGTGAGGGCTCGGAAGAGCAGAGGCAAAGACAAAAAGACTGTGGGGAGAGGGGGCGGAGCCTGTCTGCAGATGAGCCCCGGGGGCTGCCGGGAAGGGAGGAAGGCAGGAGGGAGGGAGGGAGGAGAGCTGGGCGCCGCCCAGAGGGACCCCGGCGCCCCACCACCACCTGGGCCTCCCTGGGGCGAGGGAGGGTAGGCCGGAAGAGGCACGCGGGGTGGGTGAGTCGGTCGGTCTTGCTCCGGTCGCCGTGAGCCAGGAGAGGGTGGCGGACGGTGAGCGAGCGGGCGGGACTTAGAAAATTTCTATTCCCCCGCGCTGGGGGGTGTCTTGGGAGGGGGAGAGTACGTCTGTGTGCGCCGTAAGGTGAGGTAAGCTCGAGTGTAGTATCCGCCCGGGGTCCTGTTTGAAGATCGCCTGATTAAGCGACCGCCTGGGATCGAATCCTTTGCTCCCTGGGACCCGGTCTGATCCAGCCCTTTTTAGGGCTTCTGACACCAAAACTCTGCAATCAACAGCCTTATTTCTAGGCCCCTTGGAAACCGCTCCGGAGCCTTAAAGGCTCCAGTTGGGTGCGGTTTCTTTTTTTTTAGCCTGGAAGAGATTTAAACCCCTACCGGGGTTTTTCTGCCGGCCGCTCTACAGCTGATCTGCAATCAGCTGTTCAGGCCCCGCCCAGGCACGTCCTTTGAGACTGCCTATTGGCGGAGGCTCTTCTGTTGCCTTAAAGCAACAGCTGCTCTTTCCTTTTTGCTGCACTGGATCCTCTGCTATCGGCTGTGGATCTGCTCCGTTGGATCTGGATCTGGATCTGGATCTGGACATTTGCTCTGCGTCTGCCTGGTCTACCTGCCCCCTGCTGCCCCCCCCCCCGTCTGCTGCCCCCTCCAGCAGACCAGGGAGACTCCGAGCAATGCTGCAGGGAGCAAAGCCACTCCGCGTCTCCCTGGTCCGCTGGGGGGAACCCCCAGCGGACCAGGGAGACGCGGAGCGTACTTTCTCGCTGCGGCATTGCTCTGCCTCTCCCTGGTCTCCTGGGGGAGGTTTTTCCAAAGGCAGCATTGGCAAGCCGCCGCTTTTTTTCATTTTCATTTTCCTTTTTTTTTTTTTTTTTTTTTAAATCAGGAACGGGAGTGAGGGCTCGGAAGAGCAGAGGCAAAGACAAAAAGACTGTGGGGAGAGGGGGCGGAGCCTGTCTGCAGATGAGCCCCGGGGGCTGCCGGGAAGGGAGGAAGGCAGGAGGGAGGGAGGGAGGAGAGCTGGGCGCCGCCCAGAGGGACCCCGGCGCCCCACCACCACCTGGGCCTCCCTGGGGCGAGGGAGGGTAGGCCGGAAGAGGCACGCGGGGTGGGTGAGTCGGTCGGTCTTGCTCCGGTCGCCGTGAGCCAGGAGAGGGTGGCGGACGGTGAGCGAGCGGGCGGGACTTAGAAAATTTCTATTCCCCCGCGCTGGGGGGTGTCTTGGGAGGGGGAGAGTACGTCTGTGTGCGCCGTAAGGTGAGGTAAGCTCGAGTGTAGTATCCGCCCGGGGTCCTGTTTGAAGATCGCCTGATTAAGCGACCGCCTGGGATCGAATCCTTTGCTCCCTGGGACCCGGTCTGATCCAGCCCTTTTTAGGGCTTCTGACACCAAAACTCTGCAATCAACAGCCTTATTTCTAGGCCCCTTGGAAACCGCTCCGGAGCCTTAAAGGCTCCAGTTGTGTGCGGTTTCTTTTTTTTAGCCTGGAAGGGATTTAAACCCCTACCGCGGTTTTTCTGCCGGCCGCTCTACAGCTGATCTGCAATCAGCTGTTCAGGCCCCGCCCAGGCACGTCCTTTGAGACTGCCTATTGGCGGAGGCTCTTCTGTTGCCTTAAAGCAACAGCTGCTCTTTCCTTTTTGCTGCACTGGATCCTCTGCTATCGGCTGTGGATCTGCTCCGTTGGATCTGGATCTGGATCTGGATCTGGACATTTGCTCTGCGTCTGCCTGGTCTACTGGCCCCCTGCCGCCCCCCCCCCCGTCTGCTGCAGCAGACCAGGGAGACTCCGAGCAATGCTGCAGGGAGCAAAGCCACTCCGCGTCTCCCTGGTCCGCTGGGGGGAACCCCCAGCGGACCAGGGAGACGCGGAGCGTACTTTCTCGCTGCGGCATTGCTCTGCCTCTCCCTGGTCTCCTGGGGGAGGTTTTTCCAAAGGCAGCATTGGCAAGCCGCCGCTTTTTTTCATTTTCATTTTCCTTTTTTTTTAAATCAGGAACGGGAGTGAGGGCTCGGAAGAGCAGAGGCAAAGACAAAAAGACTGTGGGGAGAGGGGGCGGAGCCTGTCTGCAGATGAGCCCCGGGGGCTGCCGGGAAGGGAGGAAGGCAGGAGGGAGGGAGGGAGGAGAGCTGGGCGCCGCCCAGAGGGACCCCGGCGCCCCACCACCACCTGGGCCTCCCTGGGGCGAGGGAGGGTAGGCCGGAAGAGGCACGCGGGGTGGGTGAGTCGGTCGGTCTTGCTCCGGTCGCCGTGAGCCAGGAGAGGGTGGCGGACGGTGAGCGAGCGGGCGGGACTTAGAAAATTTCTATTCCCCCACGCTGGGGGATGTCTTGGGAGGGGGAGAGTACGTCTGTGTGCGCCGTAAGGTGAGGTAAGCTCGAGTGTAGTATCCGCCCGGGGTCCTGTTTGAAGATCGCCTGATTAAGCGACCGCCTGGGATCGAATCCTTTGCTCCCTGGGACCCGGTCTGATCCAGCCCTTTTTAGGGCTTCTGACACCAAAACTCTGCAATCAACAGCCTTATTTCTAGGCCCCTTGGAAACCGCTCCGGAGCCTTAAAGGCTCCAGTTGTGTGCGGTTTCTTTTTTTTAGCCTGGAAGGGATTTAAACCCCTACCGCGGTTTTTCTGCCGGCCGCTCTACAGCTGATCTGCAATCAGCTGTTCAGGCCCCGCCCAGGCACGTCCTTTGAGACTGCCTATTGGCGGAGGCTCTTCTGTTGCCTTAAAGCAACAGCTGCTCTTTCCTTTTTGCTGCACTGGATCCTCTGCTATCGGCTGTGGATCTGCTCCGTTGGATCTGGATCTGGATCTGGATCTGGACATTTGCTCTGCGTCTGCCTGGTCTACTGGCCCCCTGCCGCCCCCCCCCCCGTCTGCTGCCCCCCCCAGCAGACCAGGGAGACTCCGAGCAATGCTGCAGGGAGCAAAGCCACTCCGCGTCTCCCTGGTCCGCTGGGGGGAACCCCCAGCGGACCAGGGAGACGCGGAGCGTACTTTCTCGCTGCGGCATTGCTCTGCCTCTCCCTGGTCTCCTGGGGGAGGTTTTTCCAAAGGCAGCATTGGCAAGCCGCCGCTTTTTTTCATTTTCCATTTTTTTTTTTTTAAATCAGGAACGGGAGTGAGGGCTCGGAAGAGCAGAGGCAAAGACAAAAAGACTGTGGGGAGAGGGGGCGGAGCCTGTCTGCAGATGAGCCCCGGGGGCTGCCGGGAAGGGAGGAAGGCAGGAGGGAGGGAGGGAGGAGAGCTGGGCGCCGCCCTGAGGGACCCCGGCGCCCCACCACCACCTGGGCCTCCCTGGGGCGAGGGAGGGTAGGCCGGAAGAGGCACGCGGGGTGGGTGAGTCGGTCGGTCTTGCTCCGGTCGCCGTGAGCCAGGAGAGGGTGGCGGACGGTGAGCGAGCGGGCGGGACTTAGAAAATTTCTATTCCCCCGCGCTGGGGGATGTCTTGGGAGGGGGAGAGTACGTCTGTGTGCGCCGTAAGGTGAGGTAAGCTCGAGTGTAGTATCCGCCCGGGGTCCTGTTTGAAGATCGCCTGATTAAGCGACCGCCTGGGATCGAATCCTTTGCTCCCTGGGACCCGGTCTGATCCAGCCCTTTTTAGGGCTTCTGACACCAAAACTCTGCAATCAACAGCCTTATTTCTAGGCCCCTTGGAAACCGCTCCGGAGCCTTAAAGGCTCCAGTTGTGTGCGGTTTCTTTTTTTTAGCCTGGAAGGGATTTAAACCCCTACCGCGGTTTTTCTGCCGGCCGCTCTACAGCTGATCTGCAATCAGCTGTTCAGGCCCCGCCCAGGCACGTCCTTTGAGACTGCCTATTGGCGGAGGCTCTTCTGTTGCCTTAAAGCAACAGCTGCTCTTTCCTTTTTGCTGCACTGGATCCTCTGCTATCGGCTGTGGATCTGCTCCGTTGGATCTGGATCTGGATCTGGATCTGGACATTTGCTCTGCGTCTGCCTGGTCTACTGGCCCCCTGCCGCCCCCCCCCCCGTCTGCTGCCCCCCCCAGCAGACCAGGGAGACTCCGAGCAATGCTGCAGGGAGCAAAGCCACTCCGCGTCTCCCTGGTCCGCTGGGGGGAACCCCCAGCGGACCAGGGAGACGCGGAGCGTACTTTCTCGCTGCGGCATTGCTCTGCCTCTCCCTGGTCTCCTGGGGGAGGTTTTTCCAAAGGCAGCATTGGCAAGCCGCCGCTTTTTTTCATTTTCCATTTTTTTTTTTAAAATCAGGAACGGGAGTGAGGGCTCGGAAGAGCAGAGGCAAAGACAAAAAGACTGTGGGGAGAGGGGGCGGAGCCTGTCTGCAGATGAGCCCCGGGGGCTGCCGGGAAGGGAGGAAGGCAGGAGGGAGGGAGGGAGGAGAGCTGGGCGCCGCCCAGAGGGACCCCGGCGCCCCACCACCACCTGGGCCTCCCTGGGGCGAGGGAGGGTAGGCCGGAAGAGGCACGCGGGGTGGGTGAGTCGGTCGGTCTTGCTCCGGTCGCCGTGAGCCAGGAGAGGGTGGCGGACGGTGAGCGAGCGGGCGGGACTTAGAAAATTTCTATTCCCCCGCGCTGGGGGGTGTCTTGGGAGGGGGAGAGTACGTCTGTGTGCGCCGTAAGGTGAGGTAAGCTCGAGTGTAGTATCCGCCCGGGGTCCTGTTTGAAGATCGCCTGATTAAGCGACCGCCTGGGATCGAATCCTTTGCTCCCTGGGACCCGGTCTGATCCAGCCCTTTTTAGGGCTTCTGACACCAAAACTCTGCAATCAACAGCCTTATTTCTAGGCCCCTTGGAAACCGCTCCGGAGCCTTAAAGGCTCCAGTTGGGTGCGGTTTCTTTTTTTTTAGCCTGGAAGAGATTTAAACCCCTACCGGGGTTTTTCTGCCGGCCGCTCTACAGCTGATCTGCAATCAGCTGTTCAGGCCCCGCCCAGGCACGTCCTTTGAGACTGCCTATTGGCGGAGGCTCTTCTGTTGCCTTAAAGCAACAGCTGCTCTTTCCTTTTTGCTGCACTGGATCCTCTGCTATCGGCTGTGGATCTGCTCCGTTGGATCTGGATCTGGATCTGGATCTGGACATTTGCTCTGCGTCTGCCTGGTCTACCTGCCCCCTGCTGCCCCCCCCCCGTCTGCTGCCCCCTCCAGCAGACCAGGGAGACTCCGAGCAATGCTGCAGGGAGCAAAGCCACTCCGCGTCTCCCTGGTCCGCTGGGGGGAACCCCCAGCGGACCAGGGAGACGCGGAGCGTACTTTCTCGCTGCGGCATTGCTCTGCCTCTCCCTGGTCTCCTGGGGGAGGTTTTTCCAAAGGCAGCATTGGCAAGCCGCCGCTTTTTTTCATTTTCATTTTCCTTTTTTTTTTTTTTTTTTTTTTAAATCAGGAACGGGAGTGAGGGCTCGGAAGAGCAGAGGCAAAGACAAAAAGACTGTGGGGAGAGGGGGCGGAGCCTGTCTGCAGATGAGCCCCGGGGGCTGCCGGGAAGGGAGGAAGGCAGGAGGGAGGGAGGGAGGAGAGCTGGGCGCCGCCCAGAGGGACCCCGGCGCCCCACCACCACCTGGGCCTCCCTGGGGCGAGGGAGGGTAGGCCGGAAGAGGCACGCGGGGTGGGTGAGTCGGTCGGTCTTGCTCCGGTCGCCGTGAGCCAGGAGAGGGTGGCGGACGGTGAGCGAGCGGGCGGGACTTAGAAAATTTCTATTCCCCCGCGCTGGGGGGTGTCTTGGGAGGGGGAGAGTACGTCTGTGTGCGCCGTAAGGTGAGGTAAGCTCGAGTGTAGTATCCGCCCGGGGTCCTGTTTGAAGATCGCCTGATTAAGCGACCGCCTGGGATCGAATCCTTTGCTCCCTGGGACCCGGTCTGATCCAGCCCTTTTTAGGGCTTCTGACACCAAAACTCTGCAATCAACAGCCTTATTTCTAGGCCCCTTGGAAACCGCTCCGGAGCCTTAAAGGCTCCAGTTGTGTGCGGTTTCTTTTTTTTAGCCTGGAAGGGATTTAAACCCCTACCGCGGTTTTTCTGCCGGCCGCTCTACAGCTGATCTGCAATCAGCTGTTCAGGCCCCGCCCAGGCACGTCCTTTGAGACTGCCTATTGGCGGAGGCTCTTCTGTTGCCTTAAAGCAACAGCTGCTCTTTCCTTTTTGCTGCACTGGATCCTCTGCTATCGGCTGTGGATCTGCTCCGTTGGATCTGGATCTGGATCTGGATCTGGACATTTGCTCTGCGTCTGCCTGGTCTACTGGCCCCCTGCCGCCCCCCCCCCCCGTCTGCTGCAGCAGACCAGGGAGACTCCGAGCAATGCTGCAGGGAGCAAAGCCACTCCGCGTCTCCCTGGTCCGCTGGGGGGAACCCCCAGCGGACCAGGGAGACGCGGAGCGTACTTTCTCGCTGCGGCATTGCTCTGCCTCTCCCTGGTCTCCTGGGGGAGGTTTTTCCAAAGGCAGCATTGGCAAGCCGCCGCTTTTTTTCATTTTCATTTTCCTTTTTTTTTAAATCAGGAACGGGAGTGAGGGCTCGGAAGAGCAGAGGCAAAGACAAAAAGACTGTGGGGAGAGGGGGCGGAGCCTGTCTGCAGATGAGCCCCGGGGGCTGCCGGGAAGGGAGGAAGGCAGGAGGGAGGGAGGGAGGAGAGCTGGGCGCCGCCCAGAGGGACCCCGGCGCCCCACCACCACCTGGGCCTCCCTGGGGCGAGGGAGGGTAGGCCGGAAGAGGCACGCGGGGTGGGTGAGTCGGTCGGTCTTGCTCCGGTCGCCGTGAGCCAGGAGAGGGTGGCGGACGGTGAGCGAGCGGGCGGGACTTAGAAAATTTCTATTCCCCCACGCTGGGGGATGTCTTGGGAGGGGGAGAGTACGTCTGTGTGCGCCGTAAGGTGAGGTAAGCTCGAGTGTAGTATCCGCCCGGGGTCCTGTTTGAAGATCGCCTGATTAAGCGACCGCCTGGGATCGAATCCTTTGCTCCCTGGGACCCGGTCTGATCCAGCCCTTTTTAGGGCTTCTGACACCAAAACTCTGCAATCAACAGCCTTATTTCTAGGCCCCTTGGAAACCGCTCCGGAGCCTTAAAGGCTCCAGTTGTGTGCGGTTTCTTTTTTTTAGCCTGGAAGGGATTTAAACCCCTACCGCGGTTTTTCTGCCGGCCGCTCTACAGCTGATCTGCAATCAGCTGTTCAGGCCCCGCCCAGGCACGTCCTTTGAGACTGCCTATTGGCGGAGGCTCTTCTGTTGCCTTAAAGCAACAGCTGCTCTTTCCTTTTTGCTGCACTGGATCCTCTGCTATCGGCTGTGGATCTGCTCCGTTGGATCTGGATCTGGATCTGGATCTGGACATTTGCTCTGCGTCTGCCTGGTCTACTGGCCCCCTGCCGCCCCCCCCCCCGTCTGCTGCCCCCCCCAGCAGACCAGGGAGACTCCGAGCAATGCTGCAGGGAGCAAAGCCACTCCGCGTCTCCCTGGTCCGCTGGGGGGAACCCCCAGCGGACCAGGGAGACGCGGAGCGTACTTTCTCGCTGCGGCATTGCTCTGCCTCTCCCTGGTCTCCTGGGGGAGGTTTTTCCAAAGGCAGCATTGGCAAGCCGCCGCTTTTTTTCATTTTCCATTTTTTTTTTTTTAAATCAGGAACGGGAGTGAGGGCTCGGAAGAGCAGAGGCAAAGACAAAAAGACTGTGGGGAGAGGGGGCGGAGCCTGTCTGCAGATGAGCCCCGGGGGCTGCCGGGAAGGGAGGAAGGCAGGAGGGAGGGAGGGAGGAGAGCTGGGCGCCGCCCTGAGGGACCCCGGCGCCCCACCACCACCTGGGCCTCCCTGGGGCGAGGGAGGGTAGGCCGGAAGAGGCACGCGGGGTGGGTGAGTCGGTCGGTCTTGCTCCGGTCGCCGTGAGCCAGGAGAGGGTGGCGGACGGTGAGCGAGCGGGCGGGACTTAGAAAATTTCTATTCCCCCGCGCTGGGGGATGTCTTGGGAGGGGGAGAGTACGTCTGTGTGCGCCGTAAGGTGAGGTAAGCTCGAGTGTAGTATCCGCCCGGGGTCCTGTTTGAAGATCGCCTGATTAAGCGACCGCCTGGGATCGAATCCTTTGCTCCCTGGGACCCGGTCTGATCCAGCCCTTTTTAGGGCTTCTGACACCAAAACTCTGCAATCAACAGCCTTATTTCTAGGCCCCTTGGAAACCGCTCCGGAGCCTTAAAGGCTCCAGTTGGGTGCGGTTTCTTTTTTTTAGCCTGGAAGGGATTTAAACCCCTACCGCGGTTTTTCTGCCGGCCGCTCTACAGCTGATCTGCAATCAGCTGTTCAGGCCCCGCCCAGGCACGTCCTTTGAGACTGCCTATTGGCGGAGGCTCTTCTGTTGCCTTAAAGCAACAGCTGCTCTTTCCTTTTTGCTGCACTGGATCCTCTGCTATCGGCTGTGGATCTGCTCCGTTGGATCTGGATCTGGACATTTGCTCTGCGTCTGCCTGGTCTACTGGCCCCCTGCCGCCCCCCCCCGTCTGCTGCCCCCCCCAGCAGACCAGGGAGACTCCGAGCAATGCTGCAGGGAGCAAAGCCACTCCGCGTCTCCCTGGTCCGCTGGGGGGAACCCCCAGCGGACCAGGGAGACGCGGAGCGTACTTTCTCGCTGCGGCATTGCTCTGCCTCTCCCTGGTCTCCTGGGGGAGGTTTTTCCAAAGGCAGCATTGGCAAGCCGCCGCTTTTTTTCATTTTCCTTTTTTTTTTTTTTAAATCAGGAACGGGAGTGAGGGCTCGGAAGAGCAGAGGCAAAGACAAAAAGACTGTGGGGAGAGGGGGCGGAGCCTGTCTGCAGATGAGCCCCGGGGGCTGCCGGGAAGGGAGGAAGGCAGGAGGGAGGGAGGGAGGAGAGCTGGGCGCCGCCCTGAGGGACCCCGGCGCCCCACCACCACCTGGGCCTCCCTGGGGCGAGGGAGGGTAGGCCGGAAGAGGCACGCGGGGTGGGTGAGTCGGTCGGTCTTGCTCCGGTCGCCGTGAGCCAGGAGAGGGTGGCGGACGGTGAGCGAGCGGGCGGGACTTAGAAAATTTCTATTCCCCCGCGCTGGGGGATGTCTTGGGAGGGGGAGAGTACGTCTGTGTGCGCCGTAAGGTGAGGTAAGCTCGAGTGTAGTATCCGCCCGGGGTCCTGTTTGAAGATCGCCTGATTAAGCAACCGCCTGGGATCGAATCCTTTGCTCCCTGGGACCCGGTCTGATCCAGCCCTTTTTAGGGCTTCTGACACCAAAACTCTGCAATCAACAGCCTTATTTCTAGGCCCCTTGGAAACCGCTCCGGAGCCTTAAAGGCTCCAGTTGTGTGCGGTTTCTTTTTTTTAGCCTGGAAGGGATTTAAACCCCTACCGCGGTTTTTCTGCCGGCCGCTCTACAGCTGATCTGCAATCAGCTGTTCAGGCCCCGCCCAGGCACGTCCTTTGAGACTGCCTATTGGCGGAGGCTCTTCTGTTGCCTTAAAGCAACAGCTGCTCTTTCCTTTTTGCTGCAATGGATCCTCTGCTATCGGCTGTGGATCTGCTCCGTTGGATCTGGATCTGGATCTGGATCTGGATCTGGACATTTGCTCTGCGTCTGCCTGGTCTACTGGCCCCCTGCCGCCCCCCCCCGTCTGCTGCCCCCCCAGCAGACCAGGGAGACTCCGAGCAATGCTGCAGGGAGCAAAGCCACTCCGCGTCTCCCTGGTCCGCTGGGGGGAACCCCCAGCGGACCAGGGAGACGCGGAGCGTACTTTCTCGCTGCGGCATTGCTCTGCCTCTCCCTGGTCTCCTGGGGGAGGTTTTTCCAAAGGCAGCATTGGCAAGCCGCCGCTTTTTTTCATTTTCATTTTCCTTTTTTTTTTTTTTTAAATCAGGAACGGGAGTGAGGGCTCGGAAGAGCAGAGGCAAAGACAAAAAGACTGTGGGGAGAGGGGGTGGAGCCTGTCTGCAGATGAGCCCCGGGGGCTGCCGGGAAGGGAGGAAGGCAGGAGGGAGAAGAGCTGGGCGCCGCCCAGAGGGACCCCGGCGCCCCACCACCACCTGGGCCTCCCTGGGGCGAGGGAGGGTAGGCCGGAAGAGGCACGCGGGGTGGGTGAGTCGGTCGGTCTTGCTCCGGTCGCCGTGAGCCAGGAGAGGGTGGCGGACGGTGAGCGAGCGGGCGGGACTTAGAAAATTTCTATTCCCCCGCGCTGGGGGGTGTCTTGGGAGGGGGAGAGTACGTCTGTGTGCGCCGTAAGGTGAGGTAAGCTCGAGTGTAGTATCCGCCCGGGGTCCTGTTTGAAGATCGCCTGATTAAGCAACCGCCTGGGATCGAATCCTTTGCTCCCTGGGACCCGGTCTGATCCAGCCCTTTTTAGGGCTTCTGACACCAAAACTCTGCAATCAACAGCCTTATTTCTAGGCCCCTTGGAAACCGCTCCGGAGCCTTAAAGGCTCCAGTTGGGTGCGGTTTCTTTTTTTTAGCCTGGAAGGGATTTAAACCCCTACCGCGGTTTTTCTGCCGGCCGCTCTACAGCTGATCTGCAATCAGCTGTTCAGGCCCCGCCCAGGCACGTCCTTTGAGACTGCCTATTGGCGGAGGCTCTTCTGTTGCCTTAAAGCAACAGCTGCTCTTTCCTTTTTGCTGCACTGGATCCTCTGCTATCGGCTGTGGATCTGCTCCGTTGGATCTGGATCTGGATCTGGATCTGGACATTTGCTCTGCGTCTGCCTGGTCTACTGGCCCCCTGCCGCCCCCCCCCCCGTCTGCTGCCCCCCCAGCAGACCAGGGAGACTCCGAGCAATGCTGCAGGGAGCAAAGCCACTCCGCGTCTCCCTGGTCCGCTGGGGGGAACCCCCAGCGGACCAGGGAGACGCGGAGCGTACTTTCTCGCTGCGGCATTGCTCTGCCTCTCCCTGGTCTCCTGGGGGAGGTTTTTCCAAAGGCAGCATTGGCAAGCCGCCGCTTTTTTTCATTTTCCTTTTTTTTTTTTTTTTTAAAATCAGGAACGGGAGTGAGGGCTCGGAAGAGCAGAGGCAAAGACAAAAAGACTGTGGGGAGAGGGGGCGGAGCCTGTCTGCAGATGAGCCCCGGGGGCTGCCGGGAAGGGAGGAAGGCAGGAGGGAGGGAGGGAGGAGAGCTGGGCGCCGCCCAGAGGGACCCCGGCGCCCCACCACCACCTGGGCCTCCCTGGGGCGAGGGAGGGTAGGCCGGAAGAGGCACGCGGGGTGGGTGAGTCGGTCGGTCTTGCTCCGGTCGCCGTGAGCCAGGAGAGGGTGGCGGACGGTGAGCGAGCGGGCGGGACTTAGAAAATTTCTATTCCCCCGCGCTGGGGGGTGTCTTGGGAGGGGGAGAGTACGTCTGTGTGCGCCGTAAGGTGAGGTAAGCTCGAGTGTAGTATCCGCCCGGGGTCCTGTTTGAAGATCGCCTGATTAAGCAACCGCCTGGGATCGAATCCTTTGCTCCCTGGGACCCGGTCTGATCCAGCCCTTTTTAGGGCTTCTGACACCAAAACTCTGCAATCAACAGCCTTATTTCTAGGCCCCTTGGAAACCGCTCCGGAGCCTTAAAGGCTCCAGTTGTGTGCGGTTTCTTTTTTTTAGCCTGGAAGGGATTTAAACCCCTACCGCGGTTTTTCTGCCGGCCGCTCTACAGCTGATCTGCAATCAGCTGTTCAGGCCCCGCCCAGGCACGTCCTTTGAGACTGCCTATTGGCGGAGGCTCTTCTGTTGCCTTAAAGCAACAGCTGCTCTTTCCTTTTTGCTGCACTGGATCCTCTGCTATCGGCTGTGGATCTGCTCCGTTGGATCTGGATCTGGATCTGGACATTTGCTCTGCGTCTGCCTGGTCTACTGGCCCCCTGCCGCCCCCCCCCCCCGTCTGCTGCCCCCCCAGCAGACCAGGGAGACTCCGAGCAATGCTGCAGGGAGCAAAGCCACTCCGCGTCTCCCTGGTCCGCTGGGGGGAACCCCCAGCGGACCAGGGAGACGCGGAGCGTACTTTCTCGCTGCGGCATTGCTCTGCCTCTCCCTGGTCTCCTGGGGGAGGTTTTTCCAAAGGCAGCATTGGCAAGCCGCCGCTTTTTTTCATTTTCCTTTTTTTTTTTTTTTTTTAAATCAGGAACGGGAGTGAGGGCTCGGAAGAGCAGAGGCAAAGACAAAAAGACTGTGGGGAGAGGGGGCGGAGCCTGTCTGCAGATGAGCCCCGGGGGCTGCCGGGAAGGGAGGAAGGCAGGAGGGAGGGAGGGAGGAGAGCTGGGCGCCGCCCAGAGGGACCCCGGCGCCCCACCACCACCTGGGCCTCCCTGGGGCGAGGGAGGGTAGGCCGGAAGAGGCACGCGGGGTGGGTGAGTCGGTCGGTCTTGCTCCGGTCGCCGTGAGCCAGGAGAGGGTGGCGGACGGTGAGCGAGCGGGCGGGACTTAGAAAATTTCTATTCCCCCGCGCTGGGGGGTGTCTTGGGAGGGGGAGAGTACGTCTGTGTGCGCCGTAAGGTGAGGTAAGCTCGAGTGTAGTATCCGCCCGGGGTCCTGTTTGAAGATCGCCTGATTAAGCAACCGCCTGGGATCGAATCCTTTGCTCCCTGGGACCCGGTCTGATCCAGCCCTTTTTAGGGCTTCTGACACCAAAACTCTGCAATCAACAGCCTTATTTCTAGGCCCCTTGGAAACCGCTCCGGAACCTTAAAGGCTCCAGTTGTGTGCGGTTTCTTTTTTTTAGCCTGGAAGGGATTTAAACCCCTACCGCGGTTTTTCTGCCGGCCGCTCTACAGCTGATCTGCAATCAGCTGTTCAGGCCCCGCCCAGGCACGTCCTTTGAGACTGCCTATTGGCGGAGGCTCTTCTGTTGCCTTAAAGCAACAGCTGCTCTTTCCTTTTTGCTGCACTGGATCCTCTGCTATCGGCTGTGGATCTGCTCCGTTGGATCTGGATCTGGATCTGGATCTGGACATTTGCTCTGCGTCTGCCTGGTCTACTGGCCCCCTGCCGCCCCCCCCCCCCCGTCTGCTGCCCCCCCAGCAGACCAGGGAGACTCCGAGCAATGCTGCAGGGAGCAAAGCCACTCCGCGTCTCCCTGGTCCGCTGGGGGGAACCCCCAGCGGACCAGGGAGACGCGGAGCGTACTTTCTCGCTGCGGCATTGCTCTGCCTCTCCCTGGTCTCCTGGGGGAGGTTTTTCCAAAGGCAGCATTGGCAAGCCGCCGCTTTTTTTCATTTTCCTTTTTTTTTTTTTTTTTTAAATCAGGAACGGGAGTGAGGGCTCGGAAGAGCAGAGGCAAAGACAAAAAGACTGTGGGGAGAGGGGGCGGAGCCTGTCTGCAGATGAGCCCCGGGGGCTGCCGGGAAGGGAGGAAGGCAGGAGGGAGGGAGGGAGGAGAGCTGGGCGCCGCCCAGAGGGACCCCGGCGCCCCACCACCACCTGGGCCTCCCTGGGGCGAGGGAGGGTAGGCCGGAAGAGGCACGCGGGGTGGGTGAGTCGGTCGGTCTTGCTCCGGTCGCCGTGAGCCAGGAGAGGGTGGCGGACGGTGAGCGAGCGGGCGGGACTTAGAAAATTTCTATTCCCCCGCGCTGGGGGGTGTCTTGGGAGGGGGAGAGTACGTCTGTGTGCGCCGTAAGGTGAGGTAAGCTCGAGTGTAGTATCCGCCCGGGGTCCTGTTTGAAGATCGCCTGATTAAGCAACCGCCTGGGATCGAATCCTTTGCTCCCTGGGACCCGGTCTGATCCCGCCCTTTTTAGGGCTTCTGACACCAAAACTCTGCAATCAACAGCCTTATTTCTAGGCCCCTTGGAAACCGCTCCGGAGCCTTAAAGGCTCCAGTTGTGTGCGGTTTCTTTTTTTTAGCCTGGAAGGGATTTAAACCCCTACCGCGGTTTTTCTGCCGGCCGCTCTACAGCTGATCTGCAATCAGCTGTTCAGGCCCCGCCCAGGCACGTCCTTTGAGACTGCCTATTGGCGGAGGCTCTTCTGTTGCCTTAAAGCAACAGCTGCTCTTTCCTTTTTGCTGCACTGGATCCTCTGCTATCGGCTGTGGATCTGCTCCGTTGAATCTGGATCTGGATCTGGATCTGGACATTTGCTCTGCGTCTGCCTGGTCTACTGGCCCCCTGCCGCCCCCCCCCCGTCTGCTGCCCCCCCAGCAGACCAGGGAGACTCCGAGCAATGCTGCAGGGAGCAAAGCCACTCCGCGTCTCCCTGGTCCGCTGGGGGGAACCCCCAGCGGACCAGGGAGACGCGGAGCGTACTTTCTCGCTGCGGCATTGCTCTGCCTCTCCCTGGTCTCCTGGGGGAGGTTTTTCCAAAGGCAGCATTGGCAAGCCGCCGCTTTTTTTCATTTTCATTTTCCTTTTTTTTTTTTTTTTTTTTTTTTTTTTAAATCAGGAACGGGAGTGAGGGCTCGGAAGAGCAGAGGCAAAGACAAAAAGACTGTGGGGAGAGGGGGCGGAGCCTGTCTGCAGATGAGCCCCGGGGGCTGCCGGGAAGGGAGGAAGGCAGGAGGGAGGGAGGGAGGAGAGCTGGGCGCCGCCCAGAGGGACCCCGGCGCCCCACCACCACCTGGGCCTCCCTGGGGCGAGGGAGGGTAGGCCGGAAGAGGCACGCGGGGTGGGTGAGTCGGTCGGTCTTGCTCCGGTCGCCGTGAGCCAGGAGAGGGTGGCGGACGGTGAGCGAGCGGGCGGGACTTAGAAAATTTCTATTCCCCCGCGCTGGGGGGTGTCTTGGGAGGGGGAGAGTACGTCTGTGTGCGCCGTAAGGTGAGGTAAGCTCGAGTGTAGTATCCGCCCGGGGTCCTGTTTGAAGATCGCCTGATTAAGCAACCGCCTGGGATCGAATCCTTTGCTCCCTGGGACCCGGTCTGATCCAGCCCTTTTTAGGGCTTCTGACACCAAAACTCTGCAATCAACAGCCTTATTTCTAGGCCCCTTGGAAACCGCTCCGGAGCCTTAAAGGCTCCAGTTGTGTGCGGTTTCTTTTTTTTAGCCTGGAAGGGATTTAAACCCCTACCGCGGTTTTTCTGCCGGCCGCTCTACAGCTGATCTGCAATCAGCTGTTCAGGCCCCGCCCAGGCACATCCTTTGAGACTGCCTATTGGCGGAGGCTCTTCTGTTGCCTTAAAGCAACAGCTGCTCTTTCCTTTTTGCTGCACTGGATCCTCTGCTATCGGCTGTGGATCTGCTCCGTTGGATCTGGATCTGGATCTGGATCTGGACATTTGCTCTGCGTCTGCCTGGTCTACTGGCCCCCTGCCGCCCCCCCCCCCCGTCTGCTGCCCCCCCCAGCAGACCAGGGAGACTCCGAGCAATGCTGCAGGGAGCAAAGCCACTCCGCGTCTCCCTGGTCCGCTGGGGGGAACCCCCAGCGGACCAGGGAGACGCGGAGCGTACTTTCTCGCTGCGGCATTGCTCTGCCTCTCCCTGGTCTCCTGGGGGAGGTTTTTCCAAAGGCAGCATTGGCAAGCCGCCGCTTTTTTTCATTTTCATTTTCCTTTTTTTTTTTTTTTTTTTTTTTTAAATCAGGAACGGGAGTGAGGGCTCGGAAGAGCAGAGGCAAAGACAAAAAGACTGTGGGGAGAGGGGGCGGAGCCTGTCTGCAGATGAGCCCCGGGGGCTGCCGGGAAGGGAGGAAGGCAGGAGGGAGGGAGGGAGGAGAGCTGGGCGCCGCCCAGAGGGACCCCGGCGCCCCACCACCACCTGGGCCTCCCTGGGGCGAGGGAGGGTAGGCCGGAAGAGGCACGCGGGGTGGGTGAGTCGGTCGGTCTTGCTCCGGTCGCCGTGAGCCAGGAGAGGGTGGCGGACGGTGAGCGAGCGGGCGGGACTTAGAAAATTTCTATTCCCCCGCGCTGGGGGGTGTCTTGGGAGGGGGAGAGTACGTCTGTGTGCGCCGTAAGGTGAGGTAAGCTCGAGTGTAGTATCCGCCCGGGTCCTGTTTGAAGATCGCCTGATTAAGCAACCGCCTGGGATCGAATCCTTTGCTCCCTGGGACCCGGTCTGATCCAGCCCTTTTTAGGGCTTCTGACACCAAAACTCTGCAATCAACAGCCTTATTTCTAGGCCCCTTGGAAACCGCTCCGGAGCCTTAAAGGCTCCAGTTGTGTGCGGTTTCTTTTTTTTTGCCTGGAAGGGATTTAAACCCCTACCGCGGTTTTTCTGCCGGCCGCTCTACAGCTGATCTGCAATCAGCTGTTCAGGCCCCACCCAGGCACGTCCTTTGAGACTGCCTATTGGCTGTTGCCTTAAAGCAACAGCTGCTCTTTCCTTTTTGCTGCACTGGATCCTCTGCTATCGGCTGTGGATCTGCTCCGTTGGATCTGGATCTGGATCTGGACATTTGCTCTGCGTCTGCCTGGTCTACTGGCCCCCTGCCGCCCCCCCCCCGTCTGCTGCCCCCCCAGCAGACCAGGGAGACTCCGAGCAATGCTGCAGGGAGCAAAGCCACTCCGCGTCTCCCTGGTCCGCTGGGGGGAACCCCCAGCGGACCAGGGAGACGCGGAGCGTACTTTCTCGCTGCGGCATTGCTCTGCCTCTCCCTGGTCTCCTGGGGGAGGTTTTTCCAAAGGCAGCATTGGCAAGCCGCCGCTTTTTTTCATTTTCATTTTCCTTTTTTTTTTTTTTTTTTTTTTAAATCAGGAACGGGAGTGAGGGCTCGGAAGAGCAGAGGCAAAGACAAAAAGACTGTGGGGAGAGGGGGCGGAGCCTGTCTGCAGATGAGCCCTGGGGGCTGCCGGGAAGGGAGGAAGGCAGGAGGGAGGGAGGGAGGAGAGCTGGGCGCCGCCCAGAGGGACCCCGGCGCCCCACCACCACCTGGGCCTCCCTGGGGTGAGGGAGGGTAGGCCGGAAGAGGCACGCGGGGTGGGTGAGTCGGTCGGTCTTGCTCCGGTCGCCGTGAGCCAGGAGAGGGTGGCGGACGGTGAGCGAGCGGGCGGGACTTAGAAAATTTCTATTCCCCCGCGCTGGGGGGTGTCTTGGGAGGGGGAGAGTACGTCTGTGTGCGCTGTAAGGTGAGGTAAGCTCGAGTGTAGTATCCGCCCGGGGTCCTGTTTGAAGATCGCCTGATTAAGCAACCGCCTGGGATCGAATCCTTTGCTCCCTGGGACCCGGTCTGATCCAGCCCTTTTTAGGGCTTCTGACACCAAAACTCTGCAATCAACAGCCTTATTTCTAGGCCCCTTGGAAACCGCTCCGGAGCCTTAAAGGCTCCAGTTGGGTGCGGTTTCTTTTTTTTAGCCTGGAAGGGATTTAAACCCCTACCGCGGTTTTTCTGCCGGCCGCTCTACAGCTGATCTGCAATCAGCTGTTCAGGCCCCGCCCAGGCACGTCCTTTGAGACTGCCTATTGGCGGAGGCTCTTCTGTTGCCTTAAAGCAACAGCTGCTCTTTCCTTTTTGCTGCACTGGATCCTCTGCTATCGGCTGTGGATCTGCTCCGTTGGATCTGGATCTGGATCTGGATCTGGACATTTGCTCTGCGTCTGCCTGGTCTACTGGCCCCCTGCCGCCCCCCCCCCCGTCTGCTGCCCCCCCAGCAGACCAGGGAGACTCCGAGCAATGCTGCAGGGAGCAAAGCCACTCCGCGTCTCCCTGGTCCGCTGGGGGGAACCCCCAGCGGACCAGGGAGACGCGGAGCGTACTTTCTCGCTGCGGCATTGCTCTGCCTCTCCCTGGTCTCCTGGGGGAGGTTTTTCCAAAGGCAGCATTGGCAAGCCGCCGCTTTTTTTCATTTTCATTTTCCTTTTTTTTTTTTTTTTAAATCAGGAACGGGAGTGAGGGCTCGGAAGAGCAGAGGCAAAGACAAAAAGACTGTGGGGAGAGGGGGCGGAGCCTGTCTGCAGATGAGCCCCGGGGGCTGCCGGGAAGGGAGGAAGGCAGGAGGGAGGGAGGGAGGAGAGCTGGGCGCCGCCCAGAGGGACCCCGGCGCCCCACCACCACCTGGGCCTCCCTGGGGCGAGGGAGGGTAGGCCGGAAGAGGCACGCGGGGTGGGTGAGTCGGTCGGTCTTGCTCCGGTCGCCGTGAGCCAGGAGAGGGTGGCGGACGGTGAGCGAGCGGGCGGGACTTAGAAAATTTCTATTCCCCCGCGCTGGGGGGTGTCTTGGGAGGGGGAGAGTACGTCTGTGTGCGCCGTAAGGTGAGGTAAGCTCGAGTGTAGTATCCGCCCGGGGTCCTGTTTGAAGATCGCCTGATTAAGCAACCGCCTGGGATCGAATCCTTTGCTCCCTGGGACCCGGTCTGATCCAGCCCTTTTTAGGGCTTCTGACACCAAAACTCTGCAATCAACAGCCTTATTTCTAGGCCCCTTGGAAACCGCTCCGGAGCCTTAAAGGCTCCAGTTGTGTGCGGTTTCTTTTTTTTAGCCTGGAAGGGATTTAAACCCCTACCGCGGTTTTTCTGCCGGCCGCTCTACAGCTGATCTGCAATCAGCTGTTCAGGCCCCGCCCAGGCACGTCCTTTGAGACTGCCTATTGGCGGAGGCTCTTCTGTTGCCTTAAAGCAACAGCTGCTCTTTCCTTTTTGCTGCACTGGATCCTCTGCTATCGGCTGTGGATCTGCTCCGTTGGATCTGGATCTGGATCTGGACATTTGCTCTGCGTCTGCCTGGTCTACTGGCCCCCTGCCGCCCCCCCCCCCCCGTCTGCTGCCCCCCCAGCAGACCAGGGAGACTCCGAGCAATGCTGCAGGGAGCAAAGCCACTCCGCGTCTCCCTGGTCCGCTGAACCCCCAGCGGACCAGGGAGACGCGGAGCGTACTTTCTCGCTGCGGCATTGCTCTGCCTCTCCCTGGTCTCCTGGGGGAGGTTTTTCCAAAGGCAGCATTGGCAAGCCGCCGCTTTTTTTCATTTTCCTTTTCCTTTTTTTTTTTTTTTTTTTTTTTTTTAAATCAGGAACGGGAGTGAGGGCTCGGAAGAGCAGAGGCAAAGACAAAAAGACTGTGGGGAGAGGGGGCGGAGCCTGTCTGCAGATGAGCCCCGGGGGCTGCCGGGAAGGGAGGAAGGCAGGAGGGAGGGAGGGAGGAGAGCTGGGCGCCGCCCAGAGGGACCCCGGCGCCCCACCACCACCTGGGCCTCCCTGGGGCGAGGGAGGGTAGGCCGGAAGAGGCACGCGGGGTGGGTGAGTCGGTCGGTCTTGCTCCGGTCGCCGTGAGCCAGGAGAGGGTGGCGGACGGTGAGCGAGCGGGCGGGACTTAGAAAATTTCTATTCCCCCGCGCTGGGGGGTGTCTTGGGAGGGGGAGAGTACGTCTGTGTGCGCCGTAAGGTGAGGTAAGCTCGAGTGTAGTATCCGCCCGGGGTCCTGTTTGAAGATCGCCTGATTAAGCAACCGCCTGGGATCGAATCCTTTGCTCCCTGGGACCCGGTCTGATCCAGCCCTTTTTAGGGCTTCTGACACCAAAACTCTGCAATCAACAGCCTTATTTCTAGGCCCCTTGGAAACCGCTCCGGAGCCTTAAAGGCTCCAGTTGTGTGCGGTTTCTTTTTTTTAGCCTGGAAGGGATTTAAACCCCTACCGCGGTTTTTCTGCCGGCCGCTCTACAGCTGATCTGCAATCAGCTGTTCAGGCCCCGCCCAGGCACGTCCTTTGAGACTGCCTATTGGCGGAGGCTCTTCTGTTGCCTTAAAGCAACAGCTGCTCTTTCCTTTTTGCTGCACTGGATCCTCTGCTATCGGCTGTGGATCTGCTCCGTTGGATCTGGATCTGGATCTGGATCTGGACATTTGCTCTGCGTCTGCCTGGTCTACTGGCCCCCTGCCGCCCCCCCCCCCGTCTGCTGCCCCCCCAGCAGACCAGGGAGACTCCGAGCAATGCTGCAGGGAGCAAAGCCACTCCGCGTCTCCCTGGTCCGCTGGGGGGAACCCCCAGCGGACCAGGGAGACGCGGAGCGTACTTTCTCGCTGCGGCATTGCTCTGCCTCTCCCTGGTCTCCTGGGGGAGGTTTTTCCAAAGGCAGCATTGGCAAGCCGCCGCTTTTTTTCATTTTCCTTTTCCTTTTTTTTTTTTTTTTTTTTTTAAATCAGGAACGGGAGTGAGGGCTCGGAAGAGCAGAGGCAAAGACAAAAAGACTGTGGGGAGAGGGGGCGGAGCCTGTCTGCAGATGAGCCCCGGGGGCTGCCGGGAAGGGAGGAAGGCAGGAGGGAGGGAGGGAGGAGAGCTGGGCGCCGCCCAGAGGGACCCCGGCGCCCCACCACCACCTGGGCCTCCCTGGGGCGAGGGAGGGTAGGCCGGAAGAGGCACGCGGGGTGGGTGAGTCGGTCGGTCTTGCTCCGGTCGCCGTGAGCCAGGAGAGGGTGGCGGACGGTGAGCGAGCGGGCGGGACTTAGAAAATTTCTATTCCCCCGCGCTGGGGGGTGTCTTGGGAGGGGGAGAGTACGTCTGTGTGCGCCGTAAGGTGAGGTAAGCTCGAGTGTAGTATCCGCCCGGGGTCCTGTTTGAAGATCGCCTGATTAAGCAACCGCCTGGGATCGAATCCTTTGCTCCCTGGGACCCGGTCTGATCCAGCCCTTTTTAGGGCTTCTGACACCAAAACTCTGCAATCAACAGCCTTATTTCTAGGCCCCTTGGAAACCGCTCCGGAGCCTTAAAGGCTCCAGTTGTGTGCGGTTTCTTTTTTTTAGCCTGGAAGGGATTTAAACCCCTACCGCGGTTTTTCTGCCGGCCGCTCTACAGCTGATCTGCAATCAGCTGTTCAGGCCCCGCCCAGGCACGTCCTTTGAGACTGCCTATTGGCGGAGGCTCTTCTGTTGCCTTAAAGCAACAGCTGCTCTTTCCTTTTTGCTGCACTGGATCCTCTGCTATCGGCTGTGGATCTGCTCCGTTGGATCTGGATCTGGATCTGGATCTGGACATTTGCTCTGCGTCTGCCTGGTCTACTGGCCACCTGCCGCCCCCCCCCCCCGTCTGCTGCCCCCCCAGCAGACCAGGGAGACTCCGAGCAATGCTGCAGGGAGCAAAGCCACTCCGCGTCTCCCTGGTCCGCTGGGAACCCCCAGCGGACCAGGGAGACGCGGAGCGTACTTTCTCGCTGCGGCATTGCTCTGCCTCTCCCTGGTCTCCTGGGGGAGGTTTTTCCAAAGGCAGCATTGGCAAGCCGCCGCTTTTTTTCATTTTCATTTTCATTTTCCTTTTTTTTTTTTTTTTTTTTTTTAAATCAGGAACGGGAGTGAGGGCTCGGAAGAGCAGAGGCAAAGACAAAAAGACTGTGGGGAGAGGGGGCGGAGCCTGTCTGCAGATGAGCCCCGGGGGCTGCCGGGAAGGGAGGAAGGCAGGAGGGAGGGAGGGAGGAGAGCTGGGCGCCGCCCAGAGGGACCCCGGCGCCCCACCACCACCTGGGCCTCCCTGGGGTGAGGGAGGGTAGGCCGGAAGAGGCACGCGGGGTGGGTGAGTCGGTCGGTCTTGCTCCGGTCGCCGTGAGCCAGGAGAGGGTGGCGGACGGTGAGCGAGCGGGCGGGACTTAGAAAATTTCTATTCCCCCGCGCTGGGGGGTGTCTTGGGAGGGGGAGAGTACGTCTGTGTGCGCCGTAAGGTGAGGTAAGCTCGAGTGTAGTATCCGCCCGGGGTCCTGTTTGAAGATCGCCTGATTAAGCAACCGCCTGGGATCGAATCCTTTGCTCCCTGGGACCCGGTCTGATCCAGCCCTTTTTAGGGCTTCTGACACCAAAACTCTGCAATCAACAGCCTTATTTCTAGGCCCCTTGGAAACCGCTCCGGAGCCTTAAAGGCTCCAGTTGTGTGCGGTTTCTTTTTTTTAGCCTGGAAGGGATTTAAACCCCTACCGCGGTTTTTCTGCCGGCCGCTCTACAGCTGATCTGCAATCAGCTGTTCAGGCCCCGCCCAGGCACGTCCTTTGAGACTGCCTATTGGCGGAGGCTCTTCTGTTGCCTTAAAGCAACAGCTGCTCTTTCCTTTTTGCTGCACTGGATCCTCTGCTATCGGCTGTGGATCTGCTCCGTTGGATCTGGATCTGGATCTGGATCTGGACATTTGCTCTGCGTCTGCCTGGTCTACTGGCCCCCTGCCGCCCCCCCCCCCGTCTGCTGCCCCCCCAGCAGACCAGGGAGACTCCGAGCAATGCTGCAGGGAGCAAAGCCACTCCGCGTCTCCCTGGTCCGCTGGGGGGAACCCCCAGCGGACCAGGGAGACGCGGAGCGTACTTTCTCGCTGCGGCATTGCTCTGCCTCTCCCTGGTCTCCTGGGGGAGGTTTTTCCAAAGGCAGCATTGGCAAGCCGCCGCTTTTTTTCATTTTCATTTTCCTTTTTTTTTTTTTTTTAAATCAGGAACGGGAGTGAGGGCTCGGAAGAGCAGAGGCAAAGACAAAAAGACTGTGGGGAGAGGGGGCGGAGCCTGTCTGCAGATGAGCCCCGGGGGCTGCCGGGAAGGGAGGAAGGCAGGAGGGAGGGAGGGAGGAGAGCTGGGCGCCGCCCAGAGGGACCCCGGCGCCCCACCACCACCTGGGCCTCCCTGGGGCGAGGGAGGGTAGGCCGGAAGAGGCACGCGGGGTGGGTGAGTCGGTCGGTCTTGCTCCGGTCGCCGTGAGCCAGGAGAGGGTGGCGGACGGTGAGCGAGCGGGCGGGACTTAGAAAATTTCTATTCCCCCGCACTGGGGGGTGTCTTGGGAGGGGGAGAGTACGTCTGTGTGCGCCGTAAGGTGAGGTAAGCTCGAGTGTAGTATCCGCCCGGGGTCCTGTTTGAAGATCGCCTGATTAAGCGACCGCCTGGGATCGAATCCTTTGCTCCCTGGGACCCGGTCTGATCCAGCCCTTTTTAGGGCTTCTGACACCAAAACTCTGCAATCAACAGCCTTATTTCTAGGCCCCTTGGAAACCGCTCCGGAGCCTTAAAGGCTCCAGTTGTGTGCGGTTTCTTTTTTTTAGCCTGGAAGGGATTTAAACCCCTACCGCGGTTTTTCTGCCGGCCGCTCTACAGCTGATCTGCAATCAGCTGTTCAGGCCCCGCCCAGGCACGTCCTTTGAGACTGCCTATTGGCGGAGGCTCTTCTGTTGCCTTAAAGCAACAGCTGCTCTTTCCTTTTTGCTGCACTGGATCCTCTGCTATCGGCTGTGGATCTGCTCCGTTGGATCTGGATCTGGATCTGGATCTGGACATTTGCTCTGCGTCTGCCTGGTCTACTGGCCCCCTGCCACCCCACCCCCCGTCTGCTGCCCCCCCAGCAGACCAGGGAGACTCCGAGCAATGCTGCAGGGAGCAAAGCCACTCCGCGTCTCCCTGGTCCGCTGGGGGGAACCCCCAGCGGACCAGGGAGACGCGGAGCGTACTTTCTCGCTGCGGCATTGCTCTGCCTCTCCCTGGTCTCCTGGGGGAGGTTTTTCCAAAGGCAGCATTGGCAAGCCGCCGCTTTTTTTCATTTTCATTTTCCTTTTTTTTTTTTTTTTTTTTTTTAAATCAGGAACGGGAGTGAGGGCTCGGAAGAGCAGAGGCAAAGACAAAAAGACTGTGGGGAGAGGGGGCGGAGCCTGTCTGCAGATGAGCCCCGGGGGCTGCCGGGAAGGGAGGAAGGCAGGAGGGAGGGAGGGAGGAGAGCTGGGCGCCGCCCAGAGGGACCCCGGCGCCCCACCACCACCTGGGCCTCCCTGGGGCGAGGGAGGGTAGGCCGGAAGAGGCACGCGGGGTGGGTGAGTCGGTCGGTCTTGCTCCGGTCGCCGTGAGCCAGGAGAGGGTGGCGGACGGTGAGCGAGCGGGCGGGACTTAGAAAATTTCTATTCCCCCGTGCTGGGGGGTGTCTTGGGAGGGGGAGAGTACGTCTGTGTGCGCCGTAAGGTGAGGTAAGCTCGAGTGTAGTATCCGCCCGGGGTCCTGTTTGAAGATCGCCTGATTAAGCAACCGCCTGGGATCGAATCCTTTGCTCCCTGGGACCCGGTCTGATCCAGCCCTTTTTAGGGCTTCTGACACCAAAACTCTGCAATCAACAGCCTTATTTCTAGGCCCCTTGGAAACCGCTCCGGAGCCTTAAAGGCTCCAGTTGGGTGCGGTTTCTTTTTTTTAGCCTGGAAGGGATTTAAACCCCTACCGCGGTTTTTCTGCCGGCCGCTCTACAGCTGATCTGCAATCAGCTGTTCAGGCCCCGCCCAGGCACGTCCTTTGAGACTGCCTATTGGCGGAGGCTCTTCTGTTGCCTTAAAGCAACAGCTGCTCTTTCCTTTTTGCTGCACTGGATCCTCTGCTATCGGCTGTGGATCTGCTCCGTTGGATCTGGATCTGGATCTGGATCTGGACATTTGCTCTGCGTCTGCCTGGTCTACTGGCCCCCTGCCGCCCCCCCCCCCCGTCTGCTGCCCCCCCCAGCAGACCAGGGAGACTCCGAGCAATGCTGCAGGGAGCAAAGCCACTCCGCGTCTCCCTGGTCCGCTGGGGGGAACCCCCAGCGGACCAGGGAGACGCGGAGCGTACTTTCTCGCTGCGGCATTGCTCTGCCTCTCCCTGGTCTCCTGGGGGAGGTTTTTCCAAAGGCAGCATTGGCAAGCCGCCGCTTTTTTTCATTTTCCATTTTTTTTTTTAAAATCAGGAACGGGAGTGAGGGCTCGGAAGAGCAGAGGCAAAGACAAAAAGACTGTGGGGAGAGGGGGCGGAGCCTGTCTGCAGATGAGCCCCGGGGGCTGCCGGGAAGGGAGGAAGGCAGGAGGGAGGGAGGGAGGAGAGCTGGGCGCCGCCCAGAGGGACCCCGGCGCCCCACCACCACCTGGGCCTCCCTGGGGCGAGGGAGGGTAGGCCGGAAGAGGCACGCGGGGTGGGTGAGTCGGTCGGTCTTGCTCCGGTCGCCGTGAGCCAGGAGAGGGTGGCGGACGGTGAGCGAGCGGGCGGGACTTAGAAAATTTCTATTCCCCCGCGCTGGGGGGTGTCTTGGGAGGGGGAGAGTACGTCTGTGTGCGCCGTAAGGTGAGGTAAGCTCGAGTGTAGTATCCGCCCGGGGTCCTGTTTGAAGATCGCCTGATTAAGCAACCGCCTGGGATCGAATCCTTTGCTCCCTGGGACCCGGTCTGATCCAGCCCTTTTTAGGGCTTCTGACACCAAAACTCTGCAATCAACAGCCTTATTTCTAGGCCCCTTGGAAACCGCTCCGGAGCCTTAAAGGCTCCAGTTGTGTGCGGTTTCTTTTTTTTAGCCTGGAAGGGATTTAAACCCCTACCGCGGTTTTTCTGCCGGCCGCTCTACAGCTGATCTGCAATCAGCTGTTCAGGCCCCGCCCAGGCACGTCCTTTGAGACTGCCTATTGGCGGAGGCTCTTCTGTTGCCTTAAAGCAACAGCTGCTCTTTCCTTTTTGCTGCACTGGATCCTCTGCTATCGGCTGTGGATCTGCTCCGTTGGATCTGGATCTGGATCTGGATCTGGACATTTGCTCTGCGTCTGCCTGGTCTACTGGCCCCCTGCCGCCCCCCCCCCGTCTGCTGCCCCCCCCAGCAGACCAGGGAGACTCCGAGCAATGCTGCAGGGAGCAAAGCCACTCCGCGTCTCCCTGGTCCGCTGGGGGGAACCCCCAGCGGACCAGGGAGACGCGGAGCGTACTTTCTCGCTGCGGCATTGCTCTGCCTTTCCCTGGTCTCCTGGGGGAGGTTTTTCCAAAGGCAGCATTGGCAAGCCGCCGCTTTTTTTCATTTTCCATTTTTTTTTTTTTAAATCAGGAACGGGAGTGAGGGCTCGGAAGAGCAGAGGCAAAGACAAAAAGACTGTGGGGAGAGGGGGCGGAGCCTGTCTGCAGATGAGCCCCGGGGGCTGCCGGGAAGGGAGGAAGGCAGGAGGGAGGGAGGGAGGAGAGCTGGGCGCCGCCCTGAGGGACCCCGGCGCCCCACCACCACCTGGGCCTCCCTGGGGCGAGGGAGGGTAGGCCGGAAGAGGCACGCGGGGTGGGTGAGTCGGTCGGTCTTGCTCCGGTCGCCGTGAGCCAGGAGAGGGTGGCGGACGGTGAGCGAGCGGGCGGGACTTAGAAAATTTCTATTCCCCCGCGCTGGGGGATGTCTTGGGAGGGGGAGAGTACGTCTGTGTGCGCCGTAAGGTGAGGTAAGCTCGAGTGTAGTATCCGCCCGGGGTCCTGTTTGAAGATCGCCTGATTAAGCGACCGCCTGGGATCGAATCCTTTGCTCCCTGGGACCCGGTCTGATCCAGCCCTTTTTAGGGCTTCTGACACCAAAACTCTGCAATCAACAGCCTTATTTCTAGGCCCCTTGGAAACCGCTCCGGAGCCTTAAAGGCTCCAGTTGTGTGCGGTTTCTTTTTTTTAGCCTGGAAGGGATTTAAACCCCTACCGCGGTTTTTCTGCCGGCCGCTCTACAGCTGATCTGCAATCAGCTGTTCAGGCCCCGCCCAGGCACGTCCTTTGAGACTGCCTATTGGCGGAGGCTCTTCTGTTGCCTTAAAGCAACAGCTGCTCTTTCCTTTTTGCTGCACTGGATCCTCTGCTATCGGCTGTGGATCTGCTCCGTTGGATCTGGATCTGGATCTGGATCTGGACATTTGCTCTGCGTCTGCCTGGTCTACTGGCCCCCTGCCGCCCCCCCCCCCCGTCTGCTGCCCCCCCAGCAGACCAGGGAGACTCCGAGCAATGCTGCAGGGAGCAAAGCCACTCCGCGTCTCCCTGGTCCGCTGGGGGGAACCCCCAGCGGACCAGGGAGACGCGGAGCGTACTTTCTCGCTGCGGCATTGCTCTGCCTCTCCCTGGTCTCCTGGGGGAGGTTTTTCCAAAGGCAGCATTGGCAAGCCGCCGCTTTTTTTCATTTTCCTTTTTTTTTTTTTTTTTTAAATCAGGAACGGGAGTGAGGGCTCGGAAGAGCAGAGGCAAAGACAAAAAGACTGTGGGGAGAGGGGGCGGAGCCTGTCTGCAGATGAGCCCCGGGGGCTGCCGGGAAGGGAGGAAGGCAGGAGGGAGGGAGGGAGGAGAGCTGGGCGCCGCCCAGAGGGACCCCGGCGCCCCACCACCACCTGGGCCTCCCTGGGGCGAGGGAGGGTAGGCCGGAAGAGGCACGCGGGGTGGGTGAGTCGGTCGGTCTTGCTCCGGTCGCCGTGAGCCAGGAGAGGGTGGCGGACGGTGAGCGAGCGGGCGGGACTTAGAAAATTTCTATTCCCCCGCGCTGGGGGG
Organism: Pelodiscus sinensis; assembly: GCF_049634645.1. Lineage (NCBI taxonomy): Eukaryota > Metazoa > Chordata > Testudines > Trionychidae > Pelodiscus > Pelodiscus sinensis. Next base: position 85,244,403 of record NC_134714.1, read on the forward strand.
TGTCTTGGGAGGGGGAGAGTACGTCTGTGTGCGCCGTAAGGTGAGGTAAGCTCGAGTGTAGTATCCGCCCGGGGTCCTGTTTGAAGATCGCCTGATTAAGCAACCGCCTGGGATCGAATCCTTTGCTCCCTGGGACCCGGTCTGATCCAGCCCTTTTTAGGGCTTCTGACACCAAAACTCTGCAATCAACAGCCTTATTTCTAGGCCCCTTGGAAACCGCTCCGGAGCCTTAAAGGCTCCAGTTGTGTGCGGTTTCTTTTTTTTAGCCTGGAAGGGATTTAAACCCCTACCGCGGTTTTTCTGCCGGCCGCTCTACAGCTGATCTGCAATCAGCTGTTCAGGCCCCGCCCAGGCACGTCCTTTGAGACTGCCTATTGGCGGAGGCTCTTCTGTTGCCTTAAAGCAACAGCTGCTCTTTCCTTTTTGCTGCACTGGATCCTCTGCTATCGGCTGTGGATCTGCTCCGTTGGATCTGGATCTGGATCTGGATCTGGACATTTGCTCTGCGTCTGCCTGGTCTACTGGCCCCCTGCCGCCCCCCCCCGTCTGCTGCCCCCCCCAGCAGACCAGGGAGACTCCGAGCAATGCTGCAGGGAGCAAAGCCACTCCGCGTCTCCCTGGTCCGCTGGGGGGAACCCCCAGCGGACCAGGGAGACGCGGAGCGTACTTTCTCGCTGCGGCATTGCTCTGCCTCTCCCTGGTCTCCTGGGGGAGGTTTTTCCAAAGGCAGCATTGGCAAGCCGCCGCTTTTTTTCATTTTCATTTTCCTTTTTTTTTTTTTTTTAAATCAGGAACGGGAGTGAGGGCTCGGAAGAGCAGAGGCAAAGACAAAAAGACTGTGGGGAGAGGGGGCGGAGCCTGTCTGCAGATGAGCCCCGGGGGCTGCCGGGAAGGGAGGAAGGCAGGAGGGAGGGAGGGAGGAGAGCTGGGCGCCGCCCAGAGGGACCCCGGCGCCCCACCACCACCTGGGCCTCCCTGGGGCGAGGGAGGGTAGGCCGGAAGAGGCACGCGGGGTGGGTGAGTCGGTCGGTCTTGCTCCGGTCGCCGTGAGCCAGGAGAGGGTGGCGGACGGTGAGCGAGCGGGCGGGACTTAGAAAATTTCTATTCCCCCGCGCTGGGGGGTGTCTTGGGAGGGGGAGAGTACGTCTGTGTGCGCCGTAAGGTGAGGTAAGCTCGAGTGTAGTATCCGCCCGGGGTCCTGTTTGAAGATCGCCTGATTAAGCAACCGCCTGGGATCGAATCCTTTGCTCCCTGGGACCCGGTCTGATCCAGCCCTTTTTAGGGCTTCTGACACCAAAACTCTGCAATCAACAGCCTTATTTCTAGGCCCCTTGGAAACCGCTCCGGAGCCTTAAAGGCTCCAGTTGTGTGCGGTTTCTTTTTTTTAGCCTGGAAGGGATTTAAACCCCTACCGCGGTTTTTCTGCCGGCCGCTCTACAGCTGATCTGCAATCAGCTGTTCAGGCCCCGCCCAGGCACGTCCTTTGAGACTGCCTATTGGCGGAGGCTCTTCTGTTGCCTTAAAGCAACAGCTGCTCTTTCCTTTTTGCTGCACTGGATCCTCTGCTATCGGCTGTGGATCTGCTCCGTTGGATCTGGATCTGGATCTGGATCTGGATCTGGACATTTGCTCTGCGTCTGCCTGGTCTACTGGCCCCCTGCCGCCCCCCCCCCGTCTGCTGCCCCCCCAGCAGACCAGGGAGACTCCGAGCAATGCTGCAGGGAGCAAAGCCACTCCGCGTCTCCCTGGTCCGCTGGGGGGAACCCCCAGCGGACCAGGGAGACGCGGAGCGTACTTTCTCGCTGCGGCATTGCTCTGCCTCTCCCTGGTCTCCTGGGGGAGGTTTTTCCAAAGGCAGCATTGGCAAGCCGCCGCTTTTTTTCATTTTCCTTTTTTTTTTTTTTTTTTTTTTTTTTTTTTTTTTTAATCAGGAACGGGAGTGAGGGCTCGGAAGAGCAGAGGCAAAGACAAAAAGACTGTGGGGAGAGGGGGCGGAGCCTGTCTGCAGATGAGCCCCGGGGGCTGCCGGGAAGGGAGGAAGGCAGGAGGGAGGGAGGGAGGAGAGCTGGGCGCCGCCCAGAGGGACCCCGGCGCCCCACCACCACCTGGGCCTCCCTGGGGCGAGGGAGGGTAGGCCGGAAGAGGCACGCGGGGTGGGTGAGTCGGTCGGTCTTGCTCCGGTCGCCGTGAGCCAGGAGAGGGTGGCGGACGGTGAGCGAGCGGGCGGGACTTAGAAAATTTCTATTCCCCCGCGCTGGGGGGTGTCTTGGGAGGGGGAGAGTACGTCTGTGTGCGCCGTAAGGTGAGGTAAGCTCGAGTGTAGTATCCGCCCGGGGTCCTGTTTGAAGATCGCCTGATTAAGCAACCGCCTGGGATCGAATCCTTTGCTCCCTGGGACCCGGTCTGATCCAGCCCTTTTTAGGGCTTCTGACACCAAAACTCTGCAATCAACAGCCTTATTTCTAGGCCCCTTGGAAACCGCTCCGGAGCCTTAAAGGCTCCAGTTGTGTGCGGTTTCTTTTTTTTTAGCCTGGAAGGGATTTAAACCCCTACCGCGGTTTTTCTGCCGGCCGCTCTACAGCTGATCTGCAATCAGCTGTTCAGGCCCCGCCCAGGCACGTCCTTTGAGACTGCCTATTGGCGGAGGCTCTTCTGTTGCCTTAAAGCAACAGCTGCTCTTTCCTTTTTGCTGCACTGGATCCTCTGCTATCGGCTGTGGATCTGCTCCGTTGGATCTGGATCTGGATCTGGATCTGGACATTTGCTCTGCGTCTGCCTGGTCTACTGGCCCCCTGCCGCCCCCCCCCCCCCGTCTGCTGCCCCCCCAGCAGACCAGGGAGACTCCGAGCAATGCTGCAGGGAGCAAAGCCACTCCGCGTCTCCCTGGTCCGCTGGGGGAAACCCCCAGCGGACCAGGGAGACGCGGAGTGTACTTTCTCGCTGCGGCATTGCTCTGCCTCTCCCTGGTCTCCTGGGGGAGGTTTTTCCAAAGGCAGCATTGGCAAGCCGCCGCTTTTTTTCATTTTCCTTTTTTTTTTTTTTTTTAAATCAGGAACGGGAGTGAGGGCTCGGAAGAGCAGAGGCAAAGACAAAAAGACTGTGGGGAGAGGGGGCGGAGCCTGTCTGCAGATGAGTCCCGGGGGCTGCCGGGAAGGGAGGAAGGCAGGAGGGAGGGAGGGAGGAGAGCTGGGCGCCGCCCAGAGGGACCCCGGCGCCCCACCACCACCTGGGCCTCCCTGGGGCGAGGGAGGGTAGGCCAGAAGAGGCACGCGGGGTGGGTGAGTCGGTCGGTCTTGCTCCGGTCGCCGTGAGCCAGGAGAGGGTGGCGGACGGTGAGCGAGCGGGCGGGACTTAGAAAATTTCTATTCCCCCGCGCTGGGGGGTGTCTTGGGAGGGGGAGAGTACGTCTGTGTGCGCCGTAAGGTGAGGTAAGCTCGAGTGTAGTATCCGCCCGGGGTCCTGTTTGAAGATCGCCTGATTAAGCAACCGCCTGGGATCGAATCCTTTGCTCCCTGGGACCCGGTCTGATCCAGCCCTTTTTAGGGCTTCTGACACCAAAACTCTGCAATCAACAGCCTTATTTCTAGGCCCCTTGGAAACCGCTCCGGAGCCTTAAAGGCTCCAGTTGTGTGCGGTTTCTTTTTTTTAGCCTGGAAGGGATTTAAACCCCTACCGCGGTTTTTCTGCCGGCCGCTCTACAGCTGATCTGCAATCAGCTGTTCAGGCCCCGCCCAGGCACGTCCTTTGAGACTGCCTATTGGCGGAGGCTCTTCTGTTGCCTTAAAGCAACAGCTGCTCTTTCCTTTTTGCTGCACTGGATCCTCTGCTATCGGCTGTGGATCTGCTCCGTTGAATCTGGATCTGGATCTGGATCTGGACATTTGCTCTGCGTCTGCCTGGTCTACTGGCCCCCTGCCGCCCCCCCCCGTCTGCTGCCCCCCCAGCAGACCAGGGAGACTCCGAGCAATGCTGCAGGGAGCAAAGCCACTCCGCGTCTCCCTGGTCCGCTGGGGGGAACCCCCAGCGGACCAGGGAGACGCGGAGCGTACTTTCTCGCTGCGGCATTGCTCTGCCTCTCCCTGGTCTCCTGGGGGAGGTTTTTCCAAAGGCAGCATTGGCAAGCCGCCGCTTTTTTTCATTTTCATTTTCCTTTTTTTTTTTTTTTTTTTTTTTTTTTAAATCAGGAACGGGAGTGAGGGCTCGGAAGAGCAGAGGCAAAGACAAAAAGACTGTGGGGAGAGGGGGCGGAGCCTGTCTGCAGATGAGCCCCGGGGGCTGCCGGGAAGGGAGGAAGGCAGGAGGGAGGGAGGGAGGAGAGCTGGGCGCCGCCCTGAGGGACCCCGGCGCCCCACCACCACCTGGGCCTCCCTGGGGCGAGGGAGGGTAGGCCGGAAGAGGCACGCGGGGTGGGTGAGTCGGTCGGTCTTGCTCCGGTCGCCGTGAGCCAGGAGAGGGTGGCGGACGGTGAGCGAGCGGGCGGGACTTAGAAAATTTCTATTCCCCCGCGCTGGGGGATGTCTTGGGAGGGGGAGAGTACGTCTGTGTGCGCCGTAAGGTGAGGTAAGCTCGAGTGTAGTATCCGCCCGGGGTCCTGTTTGAAGATCGCCTGATTAAGCGACCGCCTGGGATCGAATCCTTTGCTCCCTGGGACCCGGTCTGATCCAGCCCTTTTTAGGGCTTCTGACACCAAAACTCTGCAATCAACAGCCTTATTTCTAGGCCCCTTGGAAACCGCTCCGGAGCCTTAAAGGCTCCGTTGTGTGCGGTTTCTTTTTTTTAGCCTGGAAGGGATTTAAACCCCTACCGCGGTTTTTCTGCCGGCCGCTCTACAGCTGATCTGCAATCAGCTGTTCAGGCCCCGCCCAGGCACGTCCTTTGAGACTGCCTATTGGCGGAGGCTCTTCTGTTGCCTTAAAGCAACAGCTGCTCTTTCCTTTTTGCTGCACTGGATCCTCTGCTATCGGCTGTGGATCTGCTCCGTTGGATCTGGATCTGGATCTGGATCTGGACATTTGCTCTGCGTCTGCCTGGTCTACTGGCCCCCTGCCGCCCCCCCCCCCCGTCTGCTGCCCCCCCAGCAGACCAGGGAGACTCCGAGCAATGCTGCAGGGAGCAAAGCCACTCCGCGTCTCCCTGGTCCGCTGGGGGGAACCCCCAGCGGACCAGGGAGACGCGGAGCGTACTTTCTCGCTGCGGCATTGCTCTGCCTCTCCCTGGTCTCCTGGGGGAGGTTTTTCCAAAGGCAGCATTGGCAAGCCGCCGCTTTTTTTCATTTTCCTTTTTTTTTTTTTTTTTAAATCAGGAACGGGAGTGAGGGCTCGGAAGAGCAGAGGCAAAGACAAAAAGACTGTGGGGAGAGGGGGCGGAGCCTGTCTGCAGATGAGCCCCGGGGGCTGCCGGGAAGGGAGGAAGGCAGGAGGGAGGGAGGGAGGAGAGCTGGGCGCCGCCCAGAGGGACCCCGGCGCCCCACCACCACCTGGGCCTCCCTGGGGCGAGGGAGGGTAGGCCGGAAGAGGCACGCGGGGTGGGTGAGTCGGTCGGTCTTGCTCCGGTCGCCGTGAGCCAGGAGAGGGTGGCGGACGGTGAGCGAGCGGGCGGGACTTAGAAAATTTCTATTCCCCCGCGCTGGGGGGTGTCTTGGGAGGGGGAGAGTACGTCTGTGTGCGCCGTAAGGTGAGGTAAGCTCGAGTGTAGTATCCGCCCGGGGTCCTGTTTGAAGATCGCCTGATTAAGCAACCGCCTGGGATCGAATCCTTTGCTCCCTGGGACCCGGTCTGATCCAGCCCTTTTTAGGGCTTCTGACACCAAAACTCTGCAATCAACAGCCTTATTTCTAGGCCCCTTGGAAACCGCTCCGGAGCCTTAAAGGCTCCAGTTGTGTGCGGTTTCTTTTTTTTAGCCTGGAAGGGATTTAAACCCCTACCGCGGTTTTTCTGCCGGCCGCTCTACAGCTGATCTGCAATCAGCTGTTCAGGCCCCGCCCAGGCACGTCCTTTGAGACTGCCTATTGGCGGAGGCTCTTCTGTTGCCTTAAAGCAACAGCTGCTCTTTCCTTTTTGCTGCACTGGATCCTCTGCTATCGGCTGTGGATCTGCTCCGTTGGATCTGGATCTGGATCTGGATCTGGACATTTGCTCTGCGTCTGCCTGGTCTACTGGCCCCCTGCCGCCCCCCCCCGTCTGCTGCCCCCCCCAGCAGACCAGGGAGACTCCGAGCAATGCTGCAGGGAGCAAAGCCACTCCGCGTCTCCCTGGTCCGCTGGGGGGAACCCCCAGCGGACCAGGGAGACGCGGAGCGTACTTTCTCGCTGCGGCATTGCTCTGCCTCTCCCTGGTCTCCTGGGGGAGGTTTTTCCAAAGGCAGCATTGGCAAGCCGCCGCTTTTTTTCATTTTCATTTTCCTTTTTTTTTTTTTTTTAAATCAGGAACGGGAGTGAGGGCTCGGAAGAGCAGAGGCAAAGACAAAAAGACTGTGGGGAGAGGGGGCGGAGCCTGTCTGCAGATGAGCCCCGGGGGCTGCCGGGAAGGGAGGAAGGCAGGAGGGAGGGAGGGAGGAGAGCTGGGGCGCCGCCCAGAGGGACCCCGGCGCCCCACCACCACCTGGGCCTCCCTGGGGCGAGGGAGGGTAGGCCGGAAGAGGCACGCGGGGTGGGTGAGTCGGTCGGTCTTGCTCCGGTCGCCGTGAGCCAGGAGAGGGTGGCGGACGGTGAGCGAGCGGGCGGGACTTAGAAAATTTCTATTCCCCCGCGCTGGGGGGTGTCTTGGGAGGGGGAGAGTACGTCTGTGTGCGCCGTAAGGTGAGGTAAGCTCGAGTGTAGTATCCGCCCGGGGTCCTGTTTGAAGATCGCCTGATTAAGCAACCGCCTGGGATCGAATCCTTTGCTCCCTGGGACCCGGTCTGATCCAGCCCTTTTTAGGGCTTCTGACACCAAAACTCTGCAATCAACAGCCTTATTTCTAGGCCCCTTGGAAACCGCTCCGGAGCCTTAAAGGCTCCAGTTGTGTGCGGTTTCTTTTTTTTAGCCTGGAAGGGATTTAAACCCCTACCGCGGTTTTTCTGCCGGCCGCTCTACAGCTGATCTGCAATCAGCTGTTCAGGCCCCGCCCAGGCACGTCCTTTGAGACTGCCTATTGGCGGAGGCTCTTCTGTTGCCTTAAAGCAACAGCTGCTCTTTCCTTTTTGCTGCACTGGATCCTCTGCTATCGGCTGTGGATCTGCTCCGTTGGATCTGGATCTGGATCTGGATCTGGATCTGGACATTTGCTCTGCGTCTGCCTGGTCTACTGGCCCCCTGCCGCCCCCCCCCCGTCTGCTGCCCCCCCAGCAGACCAGGGAGACTCCGAGCAATGCTGCAGGGAGCAAAGCCACTCCGCGTCTCCCTGGTCCGCTGGGGGGAACCCCCAGCGGACCAGGGAGACGCGGAGCGTACTTTCTCGCTGCGGCATTGCTCTGCCTCTCCCTGGTCTCCTGGGGGAGGTTTTTCCAAAGGCAGCATTGGCAAGCCGCCGCTTTTTTTCATTTTCCTTTTTTTTTTTTTTTTTTTTTTTTTTTTTTTTTTTTTAATCAGGAACGGGAGTGAGGGCTCGGAAGAGCAGAGGCAAAGACAAAAAGACTGTGGGGAGAGGGGGCGGAGCCTGTCTGCAGATGAGCCCCGGGGGCTGCCGGGAAGGGAGGAAGGCAGGAGGGAGGGAGGGAGGAGAGCTGGGCGCCGCCCAGAGGGACCCCGGCGCCCCACCACCACCTGGGCCTCCCTGGGGCGAGGGAGGGTAGGCCGGAAGAGGCACGCGGGGTGGGTGAGTCGGTCGGTCTTGCTCCGGTCGCCGTGAGCCAGGAGAGGGTGGCGGACGGTGAGCGAGCGGGCGGGACTTAGAAAATTTCTATTCCCCCGCGCTGGGGGGTGTCTTGGGAGGGGGAGAGTACGTCTGTGTGCGCCGTAAGGTGAGGTAAGCTCGAGTGTAGTATCCGCCCGGGGTCCTGTTTGAAGATCGCCTGATTAAGCAACCGCCTGGGATCGAATCCTTTGCTCCCTGGGACCCGGTCTGATCCAGCCCTTTTTAGGGCTTCTGACACCAAAACTCTGCAATCAACAGCCTTATTTCTAGGCCCCTTGGAAACCGCTCCGGAGCCTTAAAGGCTCCAGTTGTGTGCGGTTTCTTTTTTTTTAGCCTGGAAGGGATTTAAACCCCTACCGCGGTTTTTCTGCCGGCCGCTCTACAGCTGATCTGCAATCAGCTGTTCAGGCCCCGCCCAGGCACGTCCTTTGAGACTGCCTATTGGCGGAGGCTCTTCTGTTGCCTTAAAGCAACAGCTGCTCTTTCCTTTTTGCTGCACTGGATCCTCTGCTATCGGCTGTGGATCTGCTCCGTTGGATCTGGATCTGGATCTGGATCTGGACATTTGCTCTGCGTCTGCCTGGTCTACTGGCCCCCTGCCGCCCCCCCCCCCCCGTCTGCTGCCCCCCCAGCAGACCAGGGAGACTCCGAGCAATGCTGCAGGGAGCAAAGCCACTCCGCGTCTCCCTGGTCCGCTGGGGGAAACCCCCAGCGGACCAGGGAGACGCGGAGTGTACTTTCTCGCTGCGGCATTGCTCTGCCTCTCCCTGGTCTCCTGGGGGAGGTTTTTCCAAAGGCAGCATTGGCAAGCCGCCGCTTTTTTTCATTTTCCTTTTTTTTTTTTTTTTTAAATCAGGAACGGGAGTGAGGGCTCGGAAGAGCAGAGGCAAAGACAAAAAGACTGTGGGGAGAGGGGGCGGAGCCTGTCTGCAGATGAGTCCCGGGGGCTGCCGGGAAGGGAGGAAGGCAGGAGGGAGGGAGGGAGGAGAGCTGGGCGCCGCCCAGAGGGACCCCGGCGCCCCACCACCACCTGGGCCTCCCTGGGGCGAGGGAGGGTAGGCCAGAAGAGGCACGCGGGGTGGGTGAGTCGGTCGGTCTTGCTCCGGTCGCCGTGAGCCAGGAGAGGGTGGCGGACGGTGAGCGAGCGGGCGGGACTTAGAAAATTTCTATTCCCCCGCGCTGGGGGGTGTCTTGGGAGGGGGAGAGTACGTCTGTGTGCGCCGTAAGGTGAGGTAAGCTCGAGTGTAGTATCCGCCCGGGGTCCTGTTTGAAGATCGCCTGATTAAGCAACCGCCTGGGATCGAATCCTTTGCTCCCTGGGACCCGGTCTGATCCAGCCCTTTTTAGGGCTTCTGACACCAAAACTCTGCAATCAACAGCCTTATTTCTAGGCCCCTTGGAAACCGCTCCGGAGCCTTAAAGGCTCCAGTTGTGTGCGGTTTCTTTTTTTTAGCCTGGAAGGGATTTAAACCCCTACCGCGGTTTTTCTGCCGGCCGCTCTACAGCTGATCTGCAATCAGCTGTTCAGGCCCCGCCCAGGCACGTCCTTTGAGACTGCCTATTGGCGGAGGCTCTTCTGTTGCCTTAAAGCAACAGCTGCTCTTTCCTTTTTGCTGCACTGGATCCTCTGCTATCGGCTGTGGATCTGCTCCGTTGAATCTGGATCTGGATCTGGATCTGGACATTTGCTCTGCGTCTGCCTGGTCTACTGGCCCCCTGCCGCCCCCCCCCGTCTGCTGCCCCCCCAGCAGACCAGGGAGACTCCGAGCAATGCTGCAGGGAGCAAAGCCACTCCGCGTCTCCCTGGTCCGCTGGGGGGAACCCCCAGCGGACCAGGGAGACGCGGAGCGTACTTTCTCGCTGCGGCATTGCTCTGCCTCTCCCTGGTCTCCTGGGGGAGGTTTTTCCAAAGGCAGCATTGGCAAGCCGCCGCTTTTTTTCATTTTCATTTTCCTTTTTTTTTTTTTTTTTTTTTTTTTTTAAATCAGGAACGGGAGTGAGGGCTCGGAAGAGCAGAGGCAAAGACAAAAAGACTGTGGGGAGAGGGGGCGGAGCCTGTCTGCAGATGAGCCCCGGGGGCTGCCGGGAAGGGAGGAAGGCAGGAGGGAGGGAGGGAGGAGAGCTGGGCGCCGCCCAGAGGGACCCCGGCGCCCCACCACCACCTGGGCCTCCCTGGGGCGAGGGAGGGTAGGCCGGAAGAGGCACGCGGGGTGGGTGAGTCGGTCGGTCTTGCTCCGGTCGCCGTGAGCCAGGAGAGGGTGGCGGACGGTGAGCGAGCGGGCGGGACTTAGAAAATTTCTATTCCCCCGCGCTGGGGGGTGTCTTGGGAGGGGGAGAGTACGTCTGTGTGCGCCGTAAGGTGAGGTAAGCTCGAGTGTAGTATCCGCCCGGGGTCCTGTTTGAAGATCGCCTGATTAAGCAACCGCCTGGGATCGAATCCTTTGCTCCCTGGGACCCGGTCTGATCCAGCCCTTTTTAGGGCTTCTGACACCAAAACTCTGCAATCAACAGCCTTATTTCTAGGCCCCTTGGAAACCGCTCCGGAGCCTTAAAGGCTCCAGTTGTGTGCGGTTTCTTTTTTTTAGCCTGGAAGGGATTTAAACCCCTACCGCGGTTTTTCTGCCGGCCGCTCTACAGCTGATCTGCAATCAGCTGTTCAGGCCCCGCCCAGGCACGTCCTTTGAGACTGCCTATTGGCGGAGGCTCTTCTGTTGCCTTAAAGCAACAGCTGCTCTTTCCTTTTTGCTGCACTGGATCCTCTGCTATCGGCTGTGGATCTGCTCCGTTGGATCTGGATCTGGATCTGGATCTGGACATTTGCTCTGCGTCTGCCTGGTCTACTGGCCCCCTGCCGCCCTCCCCCCCGTCTGCTGCCCCCCCAGCGGACCAGGGAGACGCGGAGCGTACTTTCTCGCTGCGGCATTGCTCTGCCTCTCCCTGGTCTCCTGGGGGAGGTTTTTCCAAAGGCAGCATTGGCAAGCCGCCGCTTTTTTTCATTTTCATTTTCCTTTTTTTTTTTTTTTTTTTTTTTAAATCAGGAACGGGAGTGAGGGCTCGGAAGAGCAGAGGCAAAGACAAAAAGACTGTGGGGAGAGGGGGCGGAGCCTGTCTGCAGATGAGCCCCGGGGGCTGCCGGGAAGGGAGGAAGGCAGGAGGGAGGGAGGGAGGAGAGCTGGGCGCCGCCCAGAGGGACCCCGGCGCCCCACCACCACCTGGGCCTCCCTGGGGCGAGGGAGGGTAGGCCGGAAGAGGCACGCGGGGTGGGTGAGTCGGTCGGTCTTGCTCCGGTCGCCGTGAGCCAGGAGAGGGTGGCGGACGGTGAGCGAGCGGGCGGGACTTAGAAAATTTCTATTCCCCCGCGCTGGGGGGTGTCTTGGGAGGGGGAGAGTACGTCTGTGTGCGCCGTAAGGTGAGGTAAGCTCGAGTGTAGTATCCGCCCGGGGTCCTGTTTGAAGATCGCCTGATTAAGCAACCGCCTGGGATCGAATCCTTTGCTCCCTGGGACCCGGTCTGATCCAGCCCTTTTTAGGGCTTCTGACACCAAAACTCTGCAATCAACAGCCTTATTTCTAGGCCCCTTGGAAACCGCTCCGGAGCCTTAAAGGCTCCAGTTGGGTGCGGTTTCTTTTTTTTAGCCTGGAAGGGATTTAAACCCCTACCGCGGTTTTTCTGCCGGCCGCTCTACAGCTGATCTGCAATCAGCTGTTCAGGCCCCGCCCAGGCACGTCCTTTGAGACTGCCTATTGGCGGAGGCTCTTCTGTTGCCTTAAAGCAACAGCTGCTCTTTCCTTTTTGCTGCACTGGATCCTCTGCTATCGGCTGTGGATCTGCTCCGTTGAATCTGGATCTGGATCTGGATCTGGACATTTGCTCTGCGTCTGCCTGGTCTACTGGCCCCCTGCCGCCCCCCCCCGTCTGCTGCCCCCCCAGCAGACCAGGGAGACTCCGAGCAATGCTGCAGGGAGCAAAGCCACTCCGCGTCTCCCTGGTCCGCTGGGGGGAACCCCCAGCGGACCAGGGAGACGCGGAGCGTACTTTCTCGCTGCGGCATTGCTCTGCCTCTCCCTGGTCTCCTGGGGGAGGTTTTTCCAAAGGCAGCATTGGCAAGCCGCCGCTTTTTTTCATTTTCATTTTCCTTTTTTTTTTTTTTTTTTTTTTTTTTAAATCAGGAACGGGAGTGAGGGCTCGGAAGAGCAGAGGCAAAGACAAAAAGACTGTGGGGAGAGGGGGCGGAGCCTGTCTGCAGATGAGCCCCGGGGGCTGCCGGGAAGGGAGGAAGGCAGGAGGGAGGGAGGGAGGAGAGCTGGGCGCCGCCCAGAGGGACCCCGGCGCCCCACCACCACCTGGGCCTCCCTGGGGCGAGGGAGGGTAGGCCGGAAGAGGCACGCGGGGTGGGTGAGTCGGTCGGTCTTGCTCCGGTCGCCGTGAGCCAGGAGAGGGTGGCGGACGGTGAGCGAGCGGGCGGGACTTAGAAAATTTCTATTCCCCCGCGCTGGGGGGTGTCTTGGGAGGGGGAGAGTACGTCTGTGTGCGCCGTAAGGTGAGGTAAGCTCGAGTGTAGTATCCGCCCGGGGTCCTGTTTGAAGATCGCCTGATTAAGCAACCGCCTGGGATCGAATCCTTTGCTCCCTGGGACCCGGTCTGATCCAGCCCTTTTTAGGGCTTCTGACACCAAAACTCTGCAATCAACAGCCTTATTTCTAGGCCCCTTGGAAACCGCTCCGGAGCCTTAAAGGCTCCAGTTGTGTGCGGTTTCTTTTTTTTAGCCTGGAAGGGATTTAAACCCCTACCGCGGTTTTTCTGCCGGCCGCTCTACAGCTGATCTGCAATCAGCTGTTCAGGCCCCGCCCAGGCACGTCCTTTGAGACTGCCTATTGGCGGAGGCTCTTCTGTTGCCTTAAAGCAACAGCTGCTCTTTCCTTTTTGCTGCACTGGATCCTCTGCTATCGGCTGTGGATCTGCTCCGTTGGATCTGGATCTGGATCTGGATCTGGACATTTGCTCTGCGTCTGCCTGGTCTACTGGCCCCCTGCCGCCCCCCCCCCGTCTGCTGCCCCCCCCAGCAGACCAGGGAGACTCCGAGCAATGCTGCAGGGAGCAAAGCCACTCCGCGTCTCCCTGGTCCGCTGGGGGGAACCCCCAGCGGACCAGGGAGACGCGGAGCGTACTTTCTCGCTGCGGCATTGCTCTGCCTCTCCCTGGTCTCCTGGGGGAGGTTTTTCCAAAGGCAGCATTGGCAAGCCGCCGCTTTTTTTCATTTTCCATTTTTTTTTTTTAAATCAGGAACGGGAGTGAGGGCTCGGAAGAGCAGAGGCAAAGACAAAAAGACTGTGGGGAGAGGGGGCGGAGCCTGTCTGCAGATGAGCCCCGGGGGCTGCCGGGAAGGGAGGAAGGCAGGAGGGAGGGAGGGAGGAGAGCTGGGCGCCGCCCAGAGGGACCCCGGCGCCCCACCACCACCTGGGCCTCCCTGAGGCGAGGGAGGGTAGGCCGGAAGAGGCACGCGGGGTGGGTGAGTCGGTCGGTCTTGCTCCGGTCGCCGTGAGCCAGGAGAGGGTGGCGGACGGTGAGCGAGCGGGCGGGACTTAGAAAATTTCTATTCCCCCGCGCTGGGGGGTGTCTTGGGAGGGGGAGAGTACGTCTGTGTGCGCCGTAAGGTGAGGTAAGCTCGAGTGTAGTATCCGCCCGGGGTCCTGTTTGAAGATCGCCTGATTAAGCAACCGCCTGGGATCGAATCCTTTGCTCCCTGGGACCCGGTCTGATCCAGCCCTTTTTAGGGCTTCTGACACCAAAACTCTGCAATCAACAGCCTTATTTCTAGGCCCCTTGGAAACCGCTCCGGAGCCTTAAAGGCTCCAGTTGTGTGCGGTTTCTTTTTTTTAGCCTGGAAGGGATTTAAACCCCTACCGCGGTTTTTCTGCCGGCCGCTCTACAGCTGATCTGCAATCAGCTGTTCAGGCCCCGCCCAGGCACGTCCTTTGAGACTGCCTATTGGCGGAGGCTCTTCTGTTGCCTTAAAGCAACAGCTGCTCTTTCCTTTTTGCTGCACTGGATCCTCTGCTATCGGCTGTGGATCTGCTCCGTTGGATCTGGATCTGGATCTGGATCTGGATCTGGATCTGGACATTTGCTCTGCGTCTGCCTGGTCTACTGGCCCCCTGCCGCCCCCCCCCGTCTGCTGCCCCCCCAGCAGACCAGGGAGACTCCGAGCAATGCTGCAGGGAGCAAAGCCACTCCGCGTCTCCCTGGTCCGCTGGGGGGAACCCCCAGCGGACCAGGGAGACGCGGAGCGTACTTTCTCGCTGCGGCATTGCTCTGCCTCTCCCTGGTCTCCTGGGGGAGGTTTTTCCAAAGGCAGCATTGGCAAGCCGCCGCTTTTTTTCATTTTCATTTTCCTTTTTTTTTTTTTTTAAATCAGGAACGGGAGTGAGGGCTCGGAAGAGCAGAGGCAAAGACAAAAAGACTGTGGGGAGAGGGGGTGGAGCCTGTCTGCAGATGAGCCCCGGGGGCTGCCGGGAAGGGAGGAAGGCAGGAGGGAGGGAGAGAGGAGAGCTGGGCGCCGCCCAGAGGGACCCCGGCGCCCCACCACCACCTGGGCCTCCCTGGGGCGAGGGAGGGTAGGCCGGAAGAGGCACGCGGGGTGGGTGAGTCGGTCGGTCTTGCTCCGGTCGCCGTGAGCCAGGAGAGGGTGGCGGACGGTGAGCGAGCGGGCGGGACTTAGAAAATTTCTATTCCCCCGCGCTGGGGGGTGTCTTGGGAGGGGGAGAGTACGTCTGTGTGCGCCGTAAGGTGAGGTAAGCTCGAGTGTAGTATCCGCCCGGGGTCCTGTTTGAAGATCGCCTGATTAAGCAACCGCCTGGGATCGAATCCTTTGCTCCCTGGGACCCGGTCTGATCCAGCCCTTTTTAGGGCTTCTGACACCAAAACTCTGCAATCAACAGCCTTATTTCTAGGCCCCTTGGAAACCGCTCCGGAGCCTTAAAGGCTCCAGTTGGGTGCGGTTTCTTTTTTTTAGCCTGGAAGGGATTTAAACCCCTACCGCGGTTTTTCTGCCGGCCGCTCTACAGCTGATCTGCAATCAGCTGTTCAGGCCCCGCCCAGGCACGTCCTTTGAGACTGCCTATTGGCGGAGGCTCTTCTGTTGCCTTAAAGCAACAGCTGCTCTTTCCTTTTTGCTGCACTGGATCCTCTGCTATCGGCTGTGGATCTGCTCCGTTGGATCTGGATCTGGATCTGGATCTGGACATTTGCTCTGCGTCTGCCTGGTGTACTGGCCCCCTGCCGCCCCCCCCCCCCGTCTGCTGCCCCCCCAGCAGACCAGGGAGACTCCGAGCAATGCTGCAGGGAGCAAAGCCACTCCGCGTCTCCCTGGTCCGCTGGGGGGAACCCCCAGCGGACCAGGGAGACGCGGAGCGTACTTTCTCGCTGCGGCATTGCTCTGCCTCTCCCTGGTCTCCTGGGGGAGGTTTTTCCAAAGGCAGCATTGGCAAGCCGCCGCTTTTTTTCATTTTCATTTTCCTTTTTTTTTTTTTTTTAAATCAGGAACGGGAGTGAGGGCTCGGAAGAGCAGAGGCAAAGACAAAAAGACTGTGGGGAGAGGGGGCGGAGCCTGTCTGCAGATGAGCCCCGGGGGCTGCCGGGAAGGGAGGAAGGCAGGAGGGAGGGAGGGAGGAGAGCTGGGCGCCGCCCAGAGGGACCCCGGCGCCTCACCACCACCTGGGCCTCCCTGGGGCGAGGGAGGGTAGGCCGGAAGAGGCACGCGGGGTGGGTGAGTCGGTCGGTCTTGCTCCGGTCGCCGTGAGCCAGGAGAGGGTGGCGGACGGTGAGCGAGCGGGCGGGACTTAGAAAATTTCTATTCCCCCGCGCTGGGGGGTGTCTTGGGAGGGGGAGAGTACGTCTGTGTGCGCCGTAAGGTGAGGTAAGCTCGAGTGTAGTATCCGCCCGGGGTCCTGTTTGAAGATCGCCTGATTAAGCAACCGCCTGGGATCGAATCCTTTGCTCCCTGGGACCCGGTCTGATCCAGCCCTTTTTAGGGCTTCTGACACCAAAACTCTGCAATCAACAGCCTTATTTCTAGGCCCCTTGGAAACCGCTCCGGAGCCTTAAAGGCTCCAGTTGTGTGCGGTTTCTTTTTTTTAGCCTGGAAGGGATTTAAACCCCTACCGCGGTTTTTCTGCCGGCCGCTCTACAGCTGATCTGCAATCAGCTGTTCAGGCCCCGCCCAGGCACGTCCTTTGAGACTGCCTATTGGCGGAGGCTCTTCTGTTGCCTTAAAGCAACAGCTGCTCTTTCCTTTTTGCTGCACTGGATCCTCTGCTATCGGCTGTGGATCTGCTCCGTTGGATCTGGATCTGGATCTGGATCTGGACATTTGCTCTGCGTCTGCCTGGTCTACTGGCCCCCTGCCGCCCCCCCCCCCCCGTCTGCTGCCCCCCCAGCAGACCAGGGAGACTCCGAGCAATGCTGCAGGGAGCAAAGCCACTCCGCGTCTCCCTGGTCCGCTGGGGGAAACCCCCAGCGGACCAGGGAGACGCGGAGTGTACTTTCTCGCTGCGGCATTGCTCTGCCTCTCCCTGGTCTCCTGGGGGAGGTTTTTCCAAAGGCAGCATTGGCAAGCCGCCGCTTTTTTTCATTTTCCTTTTTTTTTTTTTTTTTTAAATCAGGAACGGGAGTGAGGGCTCGGAAGAGCAGAGGCAAAGACAAAAAGACTGTGGGGAGAGGGGGCGGAGCCTGTCTGCAGATGAGCCCCGGGGGCTGCCGGGAAGGGAGGAAGGCAGGAGGGAGGGAGGGAGGAGAGCTGGGCGCCGCCCAGAGGGACCCCGGCGCCCCACCACCACCTGGGCCTCCCTGGGGCGAGGGAGGGTAGGCCGGAAGAGGCACGCGGGGTGGGTGAGTCGGTCGGTCTTGCTCCGGTCGCCGTGAGCCAGGAGAGGGTGGCGGACGGTGAGCGAGCGGGCGGGACTTAGAAAATTTCTATTCCCCCGCGCTGGGGGGTGTCTTGGGAGGGGGAGAGTACGTCTGTGTGCGCCGTAAGGTGAGGTAAGCTCGAGTGTAGTATCCGCCCGGGGTCCTGTTTGAAGATCGCCTGATTAAGCGACCGCCTGGGATCGAATCCTTTGCTCCCTGGGACCCGGTCTGATCCAGCCCTTTTTAGGGCTTCTGACACCAAAACTCTGCAATCAACAGCCTTATTTCTAGGCCCCTTGGAAACCGCTCCGGAGCCTTAAAGGCTCCAGTTGTGTGCGGTTTCTTTTTTTTAGCCTGGAAGGGATTTAAACCCCTACCGCGGTTTTTCTGCCGGCCGCTCTACAGCTGATCTGCAATCAGCTGTTCAGGCCCCGCCCAGGCACGTCCTTTGAGACTGCCTATTGGCGGAGGCTCTTCTGTTGCCTTAAAGCAACAGCTGCTCTTTCCTTTTTGCTGCACTGGATCCTCTGCTATCGGCTGTGGATCTGCTCCGTTGGATCTGGATCTGGATCTGGATCTGGACATTTGCTCTGCGTCTGCCTGGTCTACTGGCCCCCTGCCGCCCTCCCCCCCCGTCTGCTGCCCCCCCAGCAGACCAGGGAGACTCCGAGCAATGCTGCAGGGAGCAAAGCCACTCCGCGTCTCCCTGGTCCGCTGGGGGGAACCCCCAGCGGACCAGGGAGACGCGGAGCGTACTTTCTCGCTGCGGCATTGCTCTGCCTCTCCCTGGTCTCCTGGGGGAGGTTTTTCCAAAGGCAGCATTGGCAAGCCGCCGCTTTTTTTCATTTTCCTTTTTTTTTTTTTTTTTAAAATCAGGAACGGGAGTGAGGGCTCGGAAGAGCAGAGGCAAAGACAAAAAGACTGTGGGGAGAGGGGGCGGAGCCTGTCTGCAGATGAGCCCCGGGGGCTGCCGGGAAGGGAGGAAGGCAGGAGGGAGGGAGGGAGGAGAGCTGGGCGCCGCCCAGAGGGACCCCGGCGCCCCACCACCACCTGGGCCTCCCTGGGGCGAGGGAGGGTAGGCCGGAAGAGGCACGCGGGGTGGGTGAGTCGGTCGGTCTTGCTCCGGTCGCCGTGAGCCAGGAGAGGGTGGCGGACGGTGAGCGAGCGGGCGGGACTTAGAAAATTTCTATTCCCCCGCGCTGGGGGGTGTCTTGGGAGGGGGAGAGTACGTCTGTGTGCGCCGTAAGGTGAGGTAAGCTCGAGTGTAGTATCCGCCCGGGGTCCTGTTTGAAGATCGCCTGATTAAGCAACCGCCTGGGATCGAATCCTTTGCTCCCTGGGACCCGGTCTGATCCAGCCCTTTTTAGGGCTTCTGACACCAAAACTCTGCAATCAACAGCCTTATTTCTAGGCCCCTTGGAAACCGCTCCGGAGCCTTAAAGGCTCCAGTTGTGTGCGGTTTCTTTTTTTTAGCCTGGAAGGGATTTAAACCCCTACCGCGGTTTTTCTGCCGGCCGCTCTACAGCTGATCTGCAATCAGCTGTTCAGGCCCCGCCCAGGCACGTCCTTTGAGACTGCCTATTGGCGGAGGCTCTTCTGTTGCCTTAAAGCAACAGCTGCTCTTTCCTTTTTGCTGCACTGGATCCTCTGCTATCGGCTGTGGATCTGCTCCGTTGGATCTGGATCTGGATCTGGATCTGGATCTGGATCTGGACATTTGCTCTGCGTCTGCCTGGTCTACTGGCCCCCTGCCGCCCCCCCCCCGTCTGCTGCCCCCCCAGCAGACCAGGGAGACTCCGAGCAATGCTGCAGGGAGCAAAGCCACTCCGCGTCTCCCTGGTCCGCTGGGGGGAACCCCCAGCGGACCAGGGAGACGCGGAGCGTACTTTCTCGCTGCGGCATTGCTCTGCCTCTCCCTGGTCTCCTGGGGGAGGTTTTTCCAAAGGCAGCATTGGCAAGCCGCCGCTTTTTTTCATTTTCATTTTCCTTTTTTTTTTTTTTTAAATCAGGAACGGGAGTGAGGGCTCGGAAGAGCAGAGGCAAAGACAAAAAGACTGTGGGGAGAGGGGGTGGAGCCTGTCTGCAGATGAGCCCCGGGGGCTGCCGGGAAGGGAGGAAGGCAGGAGGGAGGGAGAGAGGAGAGCTGGGCGCCGCCCAGAGGGACCCCGGCGCCCCACCACCACCTGGGCCTCCCTGGGGCGAGGGAGGGTAGGCCGGAAGAGGCACGCGGGGTGGGTGAGTCGGTCGGTCTTGCTCCGGTCGCCGTGAGCCAGGAGAGGGTGGCGGACGGTGAGCGAGCGGGCGGGACTTAGAAAATTTCTATTCCCCCGCGCTGGGGGGTGTCTTGGGAGGGGGAGAGTACGTCTGTGTGCGCCGTAAGGTGAGGTAAGCTCGAGTGTAGTATCCGCCCGGGGTCCTGTTTGAAGATCGCCTGATTAAGCAACCGCCTGGGATCGAATCCTTTGCTCCCTGGGACCCGGTCTGATCCAGCCCTTTTTAGGGCTTCTGACACCAAAACTCTGCAATCAACAGCCTTATTTCTAGGCCCCTTGGAAACCGCTCCGGAGCCTTAAAGGCTCCAGTTGGGTGCGGTTTCTTTTTTTTAGCCTGGAAGGGATTTAAACCCCTACCGCGGTTTTTCTGCCGGCCGCTCTACAGCTGATCTGCAATCAGCTGTTCAGGCCCCGCCCAGGCACGTCCTTTGAGACTGCCTATTGGCGGAGGCTCTTCTGTTGCCTTAAAGCAACAGCTGCTCTTTCCTTTTTGCTGCACTGGATCCTCTGCTATCGGCTGTGGATCTGCTCCGTTGGATCTGGATCTGGATCTGGATCTGGACATTTGCTCTGCGTCTGCCTGGTCTACTGGCCCCCTGCCGCCCCCCCCCCCCGTCTGCTGCCCCCCCAGCAGACCAGGGAGACTCCGAGCAATGCTGCAGGGAGCAAAGCCACTCCGCGTCTCCCTGGTCCGCTGGGGGGAACCCCCAGCGGACCAGGGAGACGCGGAGCGTACTTTCTCGCTGCGGCATTGCTCTGCCTCTCCCTGGTCTCCTGGGGGAGGTTTTTCCAAAGGCAGCATTGGCAAGCCGCCGCTTTTTTTCATTTTCATTTTCCTTTTTTTTTTTTTTTAAATCAGGAACGGGAGTGAGGGCTCGGAAGAGCAGAGGCAAAGACAAAAAGACTGTGGGGAGAGGGGGTGGAGCCTGTCTGCAGATGAGCCCCGGGGGCTGCCGGGAAGGGAGGAAGGCAGGAGGGAGGGAGAGAGGAGAGCTGGGCGCCGCCCAGAGGGACCCCGGCGCCCCACCACCACCTGGGCCTCCCTGGGGCGAGGGAGGGTAGGCCGGAAGAGGCACGCGGGGTGGGTGAGTCGGTCGGTCTTGCTCCGGTCGCCGTGAGCCAGGAGAGGGTGGCGGACGGTGAGCGAGCGGGCGGGACTTAGAAAATTTCTATTCCCCCGCGCTGGGGGGTGTCTTGGGAGGGGGAGAGTACGTCTGTGTGCGCCGTAAGGTGAGGTAAGCTCGAGTGTAGTATCCGCCCGGGGTCCTGTTTGAAGATCGCCTGATTAAGCAACCGCCTGGGATCGAATCCTTTGCTCCCTGGGACCCGGTCTGATCCAGCCCTTTTTAGGGCTTCTGACACCAAAACTCTGCAATCAACAGCCTTATTTCTAGGCCCCTTGGAAACCGCTCCGGAGCCTTAAAGGCTCCAGTTGTGTGCGGTTTCTTTTTTTTAGCCTGGAAGGGATTTAAACCCCTACCGCGGTTTTTCTGCCGGCCGCTCTACAGCTGATCTGCAATCAGCTGTTCAGGCCCCGCCCAGGCACGTCCTTTGAGACTGCCTATTGGCGGAGGCTCTTCTGTTGCCTTAAAGCAACAGCTGCTCTTTCCTTTTTGCTGCACTGGATCCTCTGCTATCGGCTGTGGATCTGCTCCGTTGGATCTGGATCTGGATCTGGATCTGGATCTGGATCTGGACATTTGCTCTGCGTCTGCCTGGTCTACTGGCCCCCTGCCGCCCCCCCCCCGTCTGCTGCCCCCCCAGCAGACCAGGGAGACTCCGAGCAATGCTGCAGGGAGCAAAGCCACTCCGCGTCTCCCTGGTCCGCTGGGGGGAACCCCCAGCGGACCAGGGAGACGCGGAGCGTACTTTCTCGCTGCGGCATTGCTCTGCCTCTCCCTGGTCTCCTGGGGGAGGTTTTTCCAAAGGCAGCATTGGCAAGCCGCCGCTTTTTTTCATTTTCATTTTCCTTTTTTTTTTTTTTTAAATCAGGAACGGGAGTGAGGGCTCGGAAGAGCAGAGGCAAAGACAAAAAGACTGTGGGGAGAGGGGGTGGAGCCTGTCTGCAGATGAGCCCCGGGGGCTGCCGGGAAGGGAGGAAGGCAGGAGGGAGGGAGAGAGGAGAGCTGGGCGCCGCCCAGAGGGACCCCGGCGCCCCACCACCACCTGGGCCTCCCTGGGGCGAGGGAGGGTAGGCCGGAAGAGGCACGCGGGGTGGGTGAGTCGGTCGGTCTTGCTCCGGTCGCCGTGAGCCAGGAGAGGGTGGCGGACGGTGAGCGAGCGGGCGGGACTTAGAAAATTTCTATTCCCCCGCGCTGGGGGGTGTCTTGGGAGGGGGAGAGTACGTCTGTGTGCGCCGTAAGGTGAGGTAAGCTCGAGTGTAGTATCCGCCCGGGGTCCTGTTTGAAGATCGCCTGATTAAGCAACCGCCTGGGATCGAATCCTTTGCTCCCTGGGACCCGGTCTGATCCAGCCCTTTTTAGGGCTTCTGACACCAAAACTCTGCAATCAACAGCCTTATTTCTAGGCCCCTTGGAAACCGCTCCGGAGCCTTAAAGGCTCCAGTTGGGTGCGGTTTCTTTTTTTTAGCCTGGAAGGGATTTAAACCCCTACCGCGGTTTTTCTGCCGGCCGCTCTACAGCTGATCTGCAATCAGCTGTTCAGGCCCCGCCCAGGCACGTCCTTTGAGACTGCCTATTGGCGGAGGCTCTTCTGTTGCCTTAAAGCAACAGCTGCTCTTTCCTTTTTGCTGCACTGGATCCTCTGCTATCGGCTGTGGATCTGCTCCGTTGGATCTGGATCTGGATCTGGATCTGGACATTTGCTCTGCGTCTGCCTGGTCTACTGGCCCCCTGCCGCCCCCCCCCCCCGTCTGCTGCCCCCCCAGCAGACCAGGGAGACTCCGAGCAATGCTGCAGGGAGCAAAGCCACTCCGCGTCTCCCTGGTCCGCTGGGGGGAACCCCCAGCGGACCAGGGAGACGCGGAGCGTACTTTCTCGCTGCGGCATTGCTCTGCCTCTCCCTGGTCTCCTGGGGGAGGTTTTTCCAAAGGCAGCATTGGCAAGCCGCCGCTTTTTTTCATTTTCATTTTCCTTTTTTTTTTTTTTTAAATCAGGAACGGGAGTGAGGGCTCGGAAGAGCAGAGGCAAAGACAAAAAGACTGTGGGGAGAGGGGGTGGAGCCTGTCTGCAGATGAGCCCCGGGGGCTGCCGGGAAGGGAGGAAGGCAGGAGGGAGGGAGAGAGGAGAGCTGGGCGCCGCCCAGAGGGACCCCGGCGCCCCACCACCACCTGGGCCTCCCTGGGGCGAGGGAGGGTAGGCCGGAAGAGGCACGCGGGGTGGGTGAGTCGGTCGGTCTTGCTCCGGTCGCCGTGAGCCAGGAGAGGGTGGCGGACGGTGAGCGAGCGGGCGGGACTTAGAAAATTTCTATTCCCCCGCGCTGGGGGGTGTCTTGGGAGGGGGAGAGTACGTCTGTGTGCGCCGTAAGGTGAGGTAAGCTCGAGTGTAGTATCCGCCCGGGGTCCTGTTTGAAGATCGCCTGATTAAGCAACCGCCTGGGATCGAATCCTTTGCTCCCTGGGACCCGGTCTGATCCAGCCCTTTTTAGGGCTTCTGACACCAAAACTCTGCAATCAACAGCCTTATTTCTAGGCCCCTTGGAAACCGCTCCGGAGCCTTAAAGGCTCCAGTTGGGTGCGGTTTCTTTTTTTTAGCCTGGAAGGGATTTAAACCCCTACCGCGGTTTTTCTGCCGGCCGCTCTACAGCTGATCTGCAATCAGCTGTTCAGGCCCCGCCCAGGCACGTCCTTTGAGACTGCCTATTGGCGGAGGCTCTTCTGTTGCCTTAAAGCAACAGCTGCTCTTTCCTTTTTGCTGCACTGGATCCTCTGCTATCGGCTGTGGATCTGCTCCGTTGGATCTGGATCTGGATCTGGATCTGGACATTTGCTCTGCGTCTGCCTGGTCTACTGGCCCCCTGCCGCCCCCCCCCCCCGTCTGCTGCCCCCCCAGCAGACCAGGGAGACTCCGAGCAATGCTGCAGGGAGCAAAGCCACTCCGCGTCTCCCTGGTCCGCTGGGGGGAACCCCCAGCGGACCAGGGAGACGCGGAGCGTACTTTCTCGCTGCGGCATTGCTCTGCCTCTCCCTGGTCTCCTGGGGGAGGTTTTTCCAAAGGCAGCATTGGCAAGCCGCCGCTTTTTTTCATTTTCATTTTCCTTTTTTTTTTTTTTTTAAATCAGGAACGGGAGTGAGGGCTCGGAAGAGCAGAGGCAAAGACAAAAAGACTGTGGGGAGAGGGGGCGGAGCCTGTCTGCAGATGAGCCCCGGGGGCTGCCGGGAAGGGAGGAAGGCAGGAGGGAGGGAGGGAGGAGAGCTGGGCGCCGCCCAGAGGGACCCCGGCGCCTCACCACCACCTGGGCCTCCCTGGGGCGAGGGAGGGTAGGCCGGAAGAGGCACGCGGGGTGGGTGAGTCGGTCGGTCTTGCTCCGGTCGCCGTGAGCCAGGAGAGGGTGGCGGACGGTGAGCGAGCGGGCGGGACTTAGAAAATTTCTATTCCCCCGCGCTGGGGGGTGTCTTGGGAGGGGGAGAGTACGTCTGTGTGCGCCGTAAGGTGAGGTAAGCTCGAGTGTAGTATCCGCCCGGGGTCCTGTTTGAAGATCGCCTGATTAAGCAACCGCCTGGGATCGAATCCTTTGCTCCCTGGGACCCGGTCTGATCCAGCCCTTTTTAGGGCTTCTGACACCAAAACTCTGCAATCAACAGCCTTATTTCTAGGCCCCTTGGAAACCGCTCCGGAGCCTTAAAGGCTCCAGTTGTGTGCGGTTTCTTTTTTTTAGCCTGGAAGGGATTTAAACCCCTACCGCGGTTTTTCTGCCGGCCGCTCTACAGCTGATCTGCAATCAGCTGTTCAGGCCCCGCCCAGGCACGTCCTTTGAGACTGCCTATTGGCGGAGGCTCTTCTGTTGCCTTAAAGCAACAGCTGCTCTTTCCTTTTTGCTGCACTGGATCCTCTGCTATCGGCTGTGGATCTGCTCCGTTGGATCTGGATCTGGATCTGGATCTGGACATTTGCTCTGCGTCTGCCTGGTCTACTGGCCCCCTGCCGCCCCCCCCCCCCGTCTGCTGCCCCCCCAGCAGACCAGGGAGACTCCGAGCAATGCTGCAGGGAGCAAAGCCACTCCGCGTCTCCCTGGTCCGCTGGGGGAAACCCCCAGCGGACCAGGGAGACGCGGAGTGTACTTTCTCGCTGCGGCATTGCTCTGCCTCTCCCTGGTCTCCTGGGGGAGGTTTTTCCAAAGGCAGCATTGGCAAGCCGCCGCTTTTTTTCATTTTCCTTTTTTTTTTTTTTTTTTAAATCAGGAACGGGAGTGAGGGCTCGGAAGAGCAGAGGCAAAGACAAAAAGACTGTGGGGAGAGGGGGCGGAGCCTGTCTGCAGATGAGCCCCGGGGGCTGCCGGGAAGGGAGGAAGGCAGGAGGGAGGGAGGGAGGAGAGCTGGGCGCCGCCCAGAGGGACCCCGGCGCCCCACCACCACCTGGGCCTCCCTGGGGCGAGGGAGGGTAGGCCGGAAGAGGCACGCGGGGTGGGTGAGTCGGTCGGTCTTGCTCCGGTCGCCGTGAGCCAGGAGAGGGTGGCGGACGGTGAGCGAGCGGGCGGGACTTAGAAAATTTCTATTCCCCCGCGCTGGGGGGTGTCTTGGGAGGGGGAGAGTACGTCTGTGTGCGCCGTAAGGTGAGGTAAGCTCGAGTGTAGTATCCGCCCGGGGTCCTGTTTGAAGATCGCCTGATTAAGCGACCGCCTGGGATCGAATCCTTTGCTCCCTGGGACCCGGTCTGATCCAGCCCTTTTTAGGGCTTCTGACACCAAAACTCTGCAATCAACAGCCTTATTTCTAGGCCCCTTGGAAACCGCTCCGGAGCCTTAAAGGCTCCAGTTGTGTGCGGTTTCTTTTTTTTAGCCTGGAAGGGATTTAAACCCCTACCGCGGTTTTTCTGCCGGCCGCTCTACAGCTGATCTGCAATCAGCTGTTCAGGCCCCGCCCAGGCACGTCCTTTGAGACTGCCTATTGGCGGAGGCTCTTCTGTTGCCTTAAAGCAACAGCTGCTCTTTCCTTTTTGCTGCACTGGATCCTCTGCTATCGGCTGTGGATCTGCTCCGTTGGATCTGGATCTGGATCTGGATCTGGACATTTGCTCTGCGTCTGCCTGGTCTACTGGCCCCCTGCCGCCCTCCCCCCCCGTCTGCTGCCCCCCCAGCAGACCAGGGAGACTCCGAGCAATGCTGCAGGGAGCAAAGCCACTCCGCGTCTCCCTGGTCCGCTGGGGGGAACCCCCAGCGGACCAGGGAGACGCGGAGCGTACTTTCTCGCTGCGGCATTGCTCTGCCTCTCCCTGGTCTCCTGGGGGAGGTTTTTCCAAAGGCAGCATTGGCAAGCCGCCGCTTTTTTTCATTTTCCTTTTTTTTTTTTTTTTTAAAATCAGGAACGGGAGCGAGGGCTCGGAAGAGCAGAGGCAAAGACAAAAAGACTGTGGGGAGAGGGGGCGGAGCCTGTCTGCAGATGAGCCCCGGGGGCTGCCGGGAAGGGAGGAAGGCAGGAGGGAGGGAGGGAGGAGAGCTGGGCGCCGCCCAGAGGGACCCCGGCGCCCCACCACCACCTGGGCCTCCCTGGGGCGAGGGAGGGTAGGCCGGAAGAGGCACGCGGGGTGGGTGAGTCGGTCGGTCTTGCTCCGGTCGCCGTGAGCCAGGAGAGGGTGGCGGACGGTGAGCGAGCGGGCGGGACTTAGAAAATTTCTATTCCCCCGCGCTGGGGGGTGTCTTGGGAGGGGGAGAGTACGTCTGTGTGCGCCGTAAGGTGAGGTAAGCTCGAGTGTAGTATCCGCCCGGGGTCCTGTTTGAAGATCGCCTGATTAAGCAACCGCCTGGGATCGAATCCTTTGCTCCCTGGGACCCGGTCTGATCCAGCCCTTTTTAGGGCTTCTGACACCAAAACTCTGCAATCAACAGCCTTATTTCTAGGCCCCTTGGAAACCGCTCCGGAGCCTTAAAGGCTCCAGTTGTGTGCGGTTTCTTTTTTTTAGCCTGGAAGGGATTTAAACCCCTACCGCGGTTTTTCTGCCGGCCGCTCTACAGCTGATCTGCAATCAGCTGTTCAGGCCCCGCCCAGGCACGTCCTTTGAGACTGCCTATTGGCGGAGGCTCTTCTGTTGCCTTAAAGCAACAGCTGCTCTTTCCTTTTTGCTGCACTGGATCCTCTGCTATCGGCTGTGGATCTGCTCCGTTGGATCTGGATCTGGATCTGGACATTTGCTCTGCGTCTGCCTGGTCTACTGGCCCCCTGCCGCCCCCCCCCCCGTCTGCTGCCCCCCCAGCAGACCAGGGAGACTCCGAGCAATGCTGCAGGGAGCAAAGCCACTCCGCGTCTCCCTGGTCCGCTGGGGGGAACCCCCAGCGGACCAGGGAGACGCGGAGCGTACTTTCTCGCTGCGGCATTGCTCTGCCTCTCCCTGGTCTCCTGGGGGAGGTTTTTCCAAAGGCAGCATTGGCAAGCCGCCGCTTTTTTTCATTTTCATTTTCCTTTTTTTTTTTTTTTTTTTTTTTAAAATCAGGAACGGGAGTGAGGGCTCGGAAGAGCAGAGGCAAAGACAAAAAGACTGTGGGGAGAGGGGGCGGAGCCTGTCTGCAGATGAGCCCCGGGGGCTGCCGGGAAGGGAGGAAGGCAGGAGGGAGGGAGGGAGGAGAGCTGGGCGCCGCCCAGAGGGACCCCGGCGCCCCACCACCACCTGGGCCTCCCTGGGGCGAGGGAGGGTAGGCCGGAAGAGGCACGCGGGGTGGGTGAGTCGGTCGGTCTTGCTCCGGTCGCCGTGAGCCAGGAGAGGGTGGCGGACGGTGAGCGAGCGGGCGGGACTTAGAAAATTTCTATTCCCCCGCGCTGGGGGGTGTCTTGGGAGGGGGAGAGTACGTCTGTGTGCGCCGTAAGGTGAGGTAAGCTCGAGTGTAGTATCCGCCCGGGGTCCTGTTTGAAGATCGCCTGATTAAGCAACCGCCTGGGATCGAATCCTTTGCTCCCTGGGACCCGGTCTGATCCAGCCCTTTTTAGGGCTTCTGACACCAAAACTCTGCAATCAACAGCCTTATTTCTAGGCCCCTTGGAAACCGCTCCGGAGCCTTAAAGGCTCCAGTTGTGTGCGGTTTCTTTTTTTTAGCCTGGAAGGGATTTAAACCCCTACCGCGGTTTTTCTGCCGGCCGCTCTACAGCTGATCTGCAATCAGCTGTTCAGGCCCCGCCCAGGCACGTCCTTTGAGACTGCCTATTGGCGGAGGCTCTTCTGTTGCCTTAAAGCAACAGCTGCTCTTTCCTTTTTGCTGCACTGGATCCTCTGCTATCGGCTGTGGATCTGCTCCGTTGGATCTGGATCTGGATCTGGATCTGGACATTTGCTCTGCGTCTGCCTGGTCTACTGGCCCCCTGCCGCCCCCCCCCCCGTCTGCTGCCCCCCCAGCAGACCAGGGAGACTCCGAGCAATGCTGCAGGGAGCAAAGCCACTCCGCGTCTCCCTGGTCCGCTGGGGGGAACCCCCAGCGGACCAGGGAGACGCGGAGCGTACTTTCTCGCTGCGGCATTGCTCTGCCTCTCCCTGGTCTCCTGGGGGAGGTTTTTCCAAAGGCAGCATTGGCAAGCCGCCGCTTTTTTTCATTTTCATTTTCCTTTTTTTTTTTTTTTTTTTTTTTTTTAAATCAGGAACGGGAGTGAGGGCTCGGAAGACCAGAGGCAAAGACAAAAAGACCGTGGGGAGAGGGGGCGGAGCCTGTCTGCAGATGAGCCCCGGGGGCTGCCGGGAAGGGAGGAAGGCAGGAGGGAGGGAGGGAGGAGAGCTGGGCGCCGCCCAGAGGGACCCCGGCGCCCCACCACCACCTGGGCCTCCCTGGGGCGAGGGAGGGTAGGCCGGAAGAGGCACGCGGGGTGGGTGAGTCGGTCGGTCTTGCTCCGGTCGCCGTGAGCCAGGAGAGGGTGGCGGACGGTGAGCGAGCGGGCGGGACTTAGAAAATTTCTATTCCCCCGCGCTGGGGGGTGTCTTGGGAGGGGGAGAGTACGTCTGTGTGCGCCGTAAGGTGAGGTAAGCTCGAGTGTAGTATCCGCCCGGGGTCCTGTTTGAAGATCGCCTGATTAAGCAACCGCCTGGGATCGAATCCTTTGCTCCCTGGGACCCGGTCTGATCCAGCCCTTTTTAGGGCTTCTGACACCAAAACTCTGCAATCAACAGCCTTATTTCTAGGCCCCTTGGAAACCGCTCCGGAGCCTTAAAGGCTCCAGTTGTGTGCGGTTTCTTTTTTTTAGCCTGGAAGGGATTTAAACCCCTACCGCGGTTTTACTGCCGGCCGCTCTACAGCTGATCTGCAATCAGCTGTTCAGGCCCCGCCCAGGCACGTCCTTTGAGACTGCCTATTGGCGGAGGCTCTTCTGTTGCCTTAAAGCAACAGCTGCTCTTTCCTTTTTGCTGCACTGGATCCTCTGCTATCGGCTGTGGATCTGCTCCGTTGGATCTGGATCTGGATCTGGATCTGGACATTTGCTCTGCGTCTGCCTGGTCTACTGGCCCCCTGCCGCCTCCCCCCCCGTCTGCTGCCCCCCCCAGCAGACCAGGGAGACTCCGAGCAATGCTGCAGGGAGCAAAGCCACTCCGCGTCTCCCTGGTCCGCTGGGGGGAACCCCCAGCGGACCAGGGAGACGCGGAGCGTACTTTCTCGCTGCGGCATTGCTCTGCCTCTCCCTGGTCTCCTGGGGGAGGTTTTTCCAAAGGCAGCATTGGCAAGCCGCCGCTTTTTTTCATTTTCATTTTCCTTTTTTTTTTTTTTTTTTTTTTTTTAAATCAGGAACGGGAGTGAGGGCTCGGAAGAGCAGAGGCAAAGACAAAAAGACCGTGGGGAGAGGGGGCGGAGCCTGTCTGCAGATGAGCCCCGGGGGCTGCCGGGAAGGGAGGAAGGCAGGAGGGAGGGAGGGAGGAGAGCTGGGCGCCGCCCAGAGGGACCCCGGCGCCCCACCACCACCTGGGCCTCCCTGGGGCGAGGGAGGGTAGGCCGGAAGAGGCACGCGGGGTGGGTGAGTCGGTCGGTCTTGCTCCGGTCGCCGTGAGCCAGGAGAGGGTGGCGGACGGTGAGCGAGCGGGCGGGACTTAGAAAATTTCTATTCCCCCGCGCTGGGGGGTGTCTTGGGAGGGGGAGAGTACGTCTGTGTGCGCCGTAAGGTGAGGTAAGCTCGAGTGTAGTATCCGCCCGGGGTCCTGTTTGAAGATCGCCTGATTAAGCAACCGCCTGGGATCGAATCCTTTGCTCCCTGGGACCCGGTCTGATCCAGCCCTTTTTAGGGCTTCTGACACCAAAACTCTGCAATCAACAGCCTTATTTCTAGGCCCCTTGGAAACCGCTCCGGAGCCTTAAAGGCTCCAGTTGTGTGCGGTTTCTTTTTTTTAGCCTGGAAGGGATTTAAACCCCTACCGCGGTTTTTCTGCCGGCCGCTCTACAGCTGATCTGCAATCAGCTGTTCAGGCCCCGCCCAGGCACGTCCTTTGAGACTGCCTATTGGCGGAGGCTCTTCTGTTGCCTTAAAGCAACAGCTGCTCTTTCCTTTTTGCTGCACTGGATCCTCTGCTATCGGCTGTGGATCTGCTCCGTTGGATCTGGATCTGGATCTGGATCTGGATCTGGACATTTGCTCTGCGTCTGCCTGGTCTACTGGCCCCCTGCCGCCCCCCCCCCCCGTCTGCTGCCCCCCCAGCAGACCAGGGAGACTCCGAGCAATGCTGCAGGGAGCAAAGCCACTCCGCGTCTCCCTGGTCCGCTGGGGGGAACCCCCAGCGGACCAGGGAGACGCGGAGCGTACTTTCTCGCTGCGGCATTGCTCTGCCTCTCCCTGGTCTCCTGGGGGAGGTTTTTCCAAAGGCAGCATTGGCAAGCCGCCGCTTTTTTTCATTTTCATTTTCCTTTTTTTTTTTTTTTTAAATCAGGAACGGGAGTGAGGGCTCGGAAGAGCAGAGGCAAAGACAAAAAGACTGTGGGGAGAGGGGGCGGAGCCTGTCTGCAGATGAGCCCCGGGGGCTGCCGGGAAGGGAGGAAGGCAGGAGGGAGGGAGGGAGGAGAGCTGGGCGCCGCCCAGAGGGACCCCGGCGCCCCACCACCACCTGGGCCTCCCTGGGGCGAGGGAGGGTAGGCCGGAAGAGGCACGTGGGGTGGGTGAGTCGGTCGGTCTTGCTCCGGTCGCCGTGAGCCAGGAGAGGGTGGCGGACGGTGAGCGAGCGGGCGGGACTTAGAAAATTTCTATTCCCCCGCGCTGGGGGGTGTCTTGGGAGGGGGAGAGTACGTCTGTGTGCGCCGTAAGGTGAGGTAAGCTCGAGTGTAGTATCCGCCCGGGGTCCTGTTTGAAGATCGCCTGATTAAGCAACCGCCTGGGATCGAATCCTTTGCTCCCTGGGACCCGGTCTGATCCAGCCCTTTTTAGGGCTTCTGACACCAAAACTCTGCAATCAACAGCCTTATTTCTAGGCCCCTTGGAAACCGCTCCGGAGCCTTAAAGGCTCCAGTTGTGTGCGGTTTCTTTTTTTTAGCCTGGAAGGGATTTAAACCCCTACCGCGGTTTTTCTGCCGGCCGCTCTACAGCTGATCTGCAATCAGCTGTTCAGGCCCCGCCCAGGCACGTCCTTTGAGACTGCCTATTGGCGGAGGCTCTTCTGTTGCCTTAAAGCAACAGCTGCTCTTTCCTTTTTGCTGCACTGGATCCTCTGCTATCGGCTGTGGATCTGCTCCGTTGGATCTGGATCTGGATCTGGATCTGGACATTTGCTCTGCGTCTGCCTGGTCTACTGGCCCCCTGCCGCCCCCCCCCCCCGTCTGCTGCCCCCCCAGCAGACCAGGGAGACTCCGAGCAATGCTGCAGGGAGCAAAGCCACTCCGCGTCTCCCTGGTCCGCTGGGGGGAACCCCCAGCGGACCAGGGAGACGCGGAGCGTACTTTCTCGCTGCGGCATTGCTCTGCCTCTCCCTGGTCTCCTGGGGGAGGTTTTTCCAAAGGCAGCATTGGCAAGCCGCCGCTTTTTTTCATTTTCATTTTCCTTTTTTTTTTTTTTTTTTTTTTTTTAAATCAGGAATGGGAGTGAGGGCTCGGAAGAGCAGAGGCAAAGACAAAAAGACTGTGGGGAGAGGGGGCGGAGCCTGTCTGCAGATGAGCCCCGGGGGCTGCCGGGAAGGGAGGAAGGCAGGAGGGAGGGAGGGAGGAGAGCTGGGCGCCGCCCAGAGGGACCCCGGCGCCCCACCACCACCTGGGCCTCCCTGGGGCGAGGGAGGGTAGGCCGGAAGAGGCACGCGGGGTGGGTGAGTCGGTCGGTCTTGCTCCGGTCGCCGTGAGCCAGGAGAGGGTGGCGGACGGTGAGCGAGAGGCCGGGACTTAGAAAATTTCTATTCCCCCGCGCTGGGGGGTGTCTTGGGAGGGGGAGAGTACGTCTGTGTGCGCCGTAAGGTGAGGTAAGCTCGAGTGTAGTATCCGCCCGGGGTCCTGTTTGAAGATCGCCTGATTAAGCAACCGCCTGGGATCGAATCCTTTGCTCCCTGGGACCCGGTCTGATCCAGCCCTTTTTAGGGCTTCTGACACCAAAACTCTGCAATCAACAGCCTTATTTCTAGGCCCCTTGGAAACCGCTCCGGAGCCTTAAAGGCTCCAGTTGTGTGCGGTTTCTTTTTTTTAGCCTGGAAGGGATTTAAACCCCTACCGCGGTTTTTCTGCCGGCCGCTCTACAGCTGATCTGCAATCAGCTGTTCAGGCCCCGCCCAGGCACGTCCTTTGAGACTGCCTATTGGCGGAGGCTCTTCTGTTGCCTTAAAGCAACAGCTGCTCTTTCCTTTTTGCTGCACTGGATCCTCTGCTATCGGCTGTGGATCTGCTCCGTTGGATCTGGATCTGGATCTGGATCTGGATCTGGACATTTGCTCTGCGTCTGCCTGGTCTACTGGCCCCCTGCCGCCCTCCCCCCCGTCTGCTGCCCCCCCAGCGGACCAGGGAGACGCGGAGCGTACTTTCTCGCTGCGGCATTGCTCTGCCTCTCCCTGGTCTCCTGGGGGAGGTTTTTCCAAAGGCAGCATTGGCAAGCCGCCGCTTTTTTTCATTTTCATTTTCCTTTTTTTTTTTTTTTTAAATCAGGAACGGGAGTGAGGGCTCGGAAGAGCAGAGGCAAAGACAAAAAGACTGTGGGGAGAGGGGGCGGAGCCTGTCTGCAGATGAGCCCCGGGGGCTGCCGGGAAGGGAGGAAGGCAGGAGGGAGGGAGGGAGGAGAGCTGGGCGCCGCCCAGAGGGACCCCGGCGCCCCACCACCACCTGGGCCTCCCTGGGGCGAGGGAGGGTAGGCCGGAAGAGGCACGCGGGGTGGGTGAGTCGGTCGGTCTTGCTCCGGTCGCCGTGAGCCAGGAGAGGGTGGCGGACGGTGAGCGAGCGGGCGGGACTTAGAAAATTTCTATTCCCCCGCGCTGGGGGGTGTCTTGGGAGGGGGAGAGTACGTCTGTGTGCGCCGTAAGGTGAGGTAAGCTCGAGTGTAGTATCCGCCCGGGGTCCTGTTTGAAGATCGCCTGATTAAGCAACCGCCTGGGATCGAATCCTTTGCTCCCTGGGACCCGGTCTGATCCAGCCCTTTTTAGGGCTTCTGACACCAAAACTCTGCAATCAACAGCCTTATTTCTAGGCCCCTTGGAAACCGCTCCGGAGCCTTAAAGGCTCCAGTTGTGTGCGGTTTCTTTTTTTTAGCCTGGAAGGGATTTAAACCCCTACCGCGGTTTTTCTGCCGGCCGCTCTACAGCTGATCTGCAATCAGCTGTTCAGGCCCCGCTCAGGCACGTCCTTTGAGACTGCCTATTGGCGGAGGCTCTTCTGTTGCCTTAAAGCAACAGCTGCTCTTTCCTTTTTGCTGCACTGGATCCTCTGCTATCGGCTGTGGATCTGCTCCGTTGGATCTGGATCTGGATCTGGATCTGGACATTTGCTCTGCGTCTGCCTGGTCTACTGGCCCCCTGCCGCCCCCCCCCCCGTCTGCTGCCCCCCCAGCAGACCAGGGAGACTCCGAGCAATGCTGCAGGGAGCAAAGCCACTCCGCGTCTCCCTGGTCCGCTGGGGGGAACCCCCAGCGGACCAGGGAGACGCGGAGCGTACTTTCTCGCTGCGGCATTGCTCTGCCTCTCCCTGGTCTCCTGGGGGAGGTTTTTCCAAAGGCAGCATTGGCAAGCCGCCGCTTTTTTTCATTTTCATTTTCATTTTCCTTTTTTTTTTTTTTTTTTTTTTTTTTTTTTTTAAATCAGGAACGGGAGTGAGGGCTCGAAGAGCAGAGGCAAAGACAAAAAGACTGTGGGGAGAGGGGGCGGAGCCTGTCTGCAGATGAGCCCCGGGGGCTGCCGGGAAGGGAGGAAGGTAGGAGGGAGGGAGGGAGGAGAGCTGGGCGCCGCCCAGAGGGACCCCGGCGCCCCACCACCACCTGGGCCTCCCTGGGGCGAGGGAGGGTAGGCCGGAAGAGGCACGCGGGGTGGGTGAGTCGGTCGGTCTTGCTCCGGTCGCCGTGAGCCAGGAGAGGGTGGCGGACGGTGAGCGAGCGGGCGGGACTTAGAAAATTTCTATTCCCCCGCGCTGGGGGGTGTCTTGGGAGGGGGAGAGTACGTCTGTGTGCGCCGTAAGGTGAGGTAAGCTCGAGTGTAGTATCCGCCCGGGGTCCTGTTTGAAGATCGCCTGATTAAGCAACCGCCTGGGATCGAATCCTTTGCTCCCTGGGACCCGGTCTGATCCAGCCCTTTTTAGGGCTTCTGACACCAAAACTCTGCAATCAACAGCCTTATTTCTAGGCCCCTTGGAAACCGCTCCGGAGCCTTAAAGGCTCCAGTTGTGTGCGGTTTCTTTTTTTTAGCCTGGAAGGGATTTAAACCCCTACCGCGGTTTTTCTGCCGGCCGCTCTACAGCTGATCTGCAATCAGCTGTTCAGGCCCCGCTCAGGCACGTCCTTTGAGACTGCCTATTGGCGGAGGCTCTTCTGTTGCCTTAAAGCAACAGCTGCTCTTTCCTTTTTGCTGCACTGGATCCTCTGCTATCGGCTGTGGATCTGCTCCGTTGGATCTGGATCTGGATCTGGATCTGGACATTTGCTCTGCGTCTGCCTGGTCTACTGGCCCCCTGCCGCCCCCCCCCCCGTCTGCTGCCCCCCCAGCAGACCAGGGAGACTCCGAGCAATGCTGCAGGGAGCAAAGCCACTCCGCGTCTCCCTGGTCCGCTGGGGGGAACCCCCAGCGGACCAGGGAGACGCGGAGCGTACTTTCTCGCTGCGGCATTGCTCTGCCTCTCCCTGGTCTCCTGGGGGAGGTTTTTCCAAAGGCAGCATTGGCAAGCCGCCGCTTTTTTTCATTTTCATTTTCCTTTTTTTTTTTTTTTTTTTTTTTTTTTTTTTTAAATCAGGAACGGGAGTGAGGGCTCGAAGAGCAGAGGCAAAGACAAAAAGACTGTGGGGAGAGGGGGCGGAGCCTGTCTGCAGATGAGCCCCGGGGGCTGCCGGGAAGGGAGGAAGGCAGGAGGGAGGGAGGGAGGAGAGCTGGGCGCCGCCCAGAGGGACCCCGGCGCCCCACCACCACCTGGGCCTCCCTGGGGCGAGGGAGGGTAGGCCGGAAGAGGCACGCGGGGTGGGTGAGTCGGTCGGTCTTGCTCCGGTCGCCGTGAGCCAGGAGAGGGTGGCGGACGGTGAGCGAGCGGGCGGGACTTAGAAAATTTCTATTCCCCCGCGCTGGGGGGTGTCTTGGGAGGGGGAGAGTACGTCTGTGTGCGCCGTAAGGTGAGGTAAGCTCGAGTGTAGTATCCGCCCGGGGTCCTGTTTGAAGATCGCCTGATTAAGCAACCGCCTGGGATCGAATCCTTTGCTCCCTGGGACCCGGTCTGATCCAGCCCTTTTTAGGGCTTCTGACACCAAAACTCTGCAATCAACAGCCTTATTTCTAGGCCCCTTGGAAACCGCTCCGGAGCCTTAAAGGCTCCAGTTGTGTGCGGTTTCTTTTTTTTAGCCTGGAAGGGATTTAAACCCCTACCGCGGTTTTTCTGCCGGCCGCTCTACAGCTGATCTGCAATCAGCTGTTCAGGCCCCGCCCAGGCACGTCCTTTGAGACTGCCTATTGGCGGAGGCTCTTCTGTTGCCTTAAAGCAACAGCTGCTCTTTCCTTTTTGCTGCACTGGATCCTCTGCTATCGGCTGTGGATCTGCTCCGTTGGATCTGGATCTGGATCTGGATCTGGACATTTGCTCTGCGTCTGCCTGGTCTACTGGCCCCCTGCCGCCCCCCCCCCCGTCTGCTGCCCCCCCAGCAGACCAGGGAGACTCCGAGCAATGCTGCAGGGAGCAAAGCCACTCCGCGTCTCCCTGGTCCGCTGGGGGGAACCCCCAGCGGACCAGGGAGACGCGGAGCGTACTTTCTCGCTGCGGCATTGCTCTGCCTCTCCCTGGTCTCCTGGGGGAGGTTTTTCCAAAGGCAGCATTGGCAAGCCGCCGCTTTTTTTCATTTTCATTTTCCTTTTTTTTTTTTTTTTTTTTTTTTTTAAATCAGGAACGGGAGTGAGGGCTCGGAAGAGCAGAGGCAAAGACAAAAAGACTGTGGGGAGAGGGGGCGGAGCCTGTCTGCAGATGAGCCCCGGGGGCTGCCGGGAAGGGAGGAAGGTAGGAGGGAGGGAGGGAGGAGAGCTGGGCGCCGCCCAGAGGGACCCCGGCGCCCCACCACCACCTGGGCCTCCCTGGGGCGAGGGAGGGTAGGCCGGAAGAGGCACGCGGGGTGGGTGAGTCGGTCGGTCTTGCTCCGGTCGCCGTGAGCCAGGAGAGGGTGGCGGACGGTGAGCGAGCGGGCGGGACTTAGAAAATTTCTATTCCCCCGCGCTGGGGGGTGTCTTGGGAGGGGGAGAGTACGTCTGTGTGCGCCGTAAGGTGAGGTAAGCTCGAGTGTAGTATCCGCCCGGGGTCCTGTTTGAAGATCGCCTGATTAAGCAACCGCCTGGGATCGAATCCTTTGCTCCCTGGGACCCGGTCTGATCCAGCCCTTTTTAGGGCTTCTGACACCAAAACTCTGCAATCAACAGCCTTATTTCTAGGCCCCTTGGAAACCGCTCCGGAGCCTTAAAGGCTCCAGTTGTGTGCGGTTTCTTTTTTTTAGCCTGGAAGGGATTTAAACCCCTACCGCGGTTTTTCTGCCGGCCGCTCTACAGCTGATCTGCAATCAGCTGTTCAGGCCCCGCTCAGGCACGTCCTTTGAGACTGCCTATTGGCGGAGGCTCTTCTGTTGCCTTAAAGCAACAGCTGCTCTTTCCTTTTTGCTGCACTGGATCCTCTGCTATCGGCTGTGGATCTGCTCCGTTGGATCTGGATCTGGATCTGGATCTGGACATTTGCTCTGCGTCTGCCTGGTCTACTGGCCCCCTGCCGCCCCCCCCCCCCGTCTGCTGCCCCCCCAGCAGACCAGGGAGACTCCGAGCAATGCTGCAGGGAGCAAAGCCACTCCGCGTCTCCCTGGTCCGCTGGGGGGAACCCCCAGCGGACCAGGGAGACGCGGAGCGTACTTTCTCGCTGCGGCATTGCTCTGCCTCTCCCTGGTCTCCTGGGGGAGGTTTTTCCAAAGGCAGCATTGGCAAGCCGCCGCTTTTTTTCATTTTCATTTTCCTTTTTTTTTTTTTTTTTTTTTTTTTTTTTTTTAAATCAGGAACGGGAGTGAGGGCTCGAAGAGCAGAGGCAAAGACAAAAAGACTGTGGGGAGAGGGGGCGGAGCCTGTCTGCAGATGAGCCCCGGGGGCTGCCGGGAAGGGAGGAAGGCAGGAGGGAGGGAGGGAGGAGAGCTGGGCGCCGCCCAGAGGGACCCCGGCGCCCCACCACCACCTGGGCCTCCCTGGGGCGAGGGAGGGTAGGCCGGAAGAGGCACGCGGGGTGGGTGAGTCGGTCGGTCTTGCTCCGGTCGCCGTGAGCCAGGAGAGGGTGGCGGACGGTGAGCGAGCGGGCGGGACTTAGAAAATTTCTATTCCCCCGCGCTGGGGGGTGTCTTGGGAGGGGGAGAGTACGTCTGTGTGCGCCGTAAGGTGAGGTAAGCTCGAGTGTAGTATCCGCCCGGGGTCCTGTTTGAAGATCGCCTGATTAAGCAACCGCCTGGGATCGAATCCTTTGCTCCCTGGGACCCGGTCTGATCCAGCCCTTTTTAGGGCTTCTGACACCAAAACTCTGCAATCAACAGCCTTATTTCTAGGCCCCTTGGAAACCGCTCCGGAGCCTTAAAGGCTCCAGTTGTGTGCGGTTTCTTTTTTTTAGCCTGGAAGGGATTTAAACCCCTACCGCGGTTTTTCTGCCGGCCGCTCTACAGCTGATCTGCAATCAGCTGTTCAGGCCCCGCCCAGGCACGTCCTTTGAGACTGCCTATTGGCGGAGGCTCTTCTGTTGCCTTAAAGCAACAGCTGCTCTTTCCTTTTTGCTGCACTGGATCCTCTGCTATCGGCTGTGGATCTGCTCCGTTGGATCTGGATCTGGATCTGGATCTGGACATTTGCTCTGCGTCTGCCTGGTCTACTGGCCCCCTGCCGCCCCCCCCCCCGTCTGCTGCCCCCCCAGCAGACCAGGGAGACTCCGAGCAATGCTGCAGGGAGCAAAGCCACTCCGCGTCTCCCTGGTCCGCTGGGGGGAACCCCCAGCGGACCAGGGAGACGCGGAGCGTACTTTCTCGCTGCGGCATTGCTCTGCCTCTCCCTGGTCTCCTGGGGGAGGTTTTTCCAAAGGCAGCATTGGCAAGCCGCCGCTTTTTTTCATTTTCATTTTCCTTTTTTTTTTTTTTTTTTTTTTTTTTAAATCAGGAACGGGAGTGAGGGCTCGGAAGAGCAGAGGCAAAGACAAAAAGACTGTGGGGAGAGGGGGCGGAGCCTGTCTGCAGATGAGCCCCGGGGGCTGCCGGGAAGGGAGGAAGGTAGGAGGGAGGGAGGGAGGAGAGCTGGGCGCCGCCCAGAGGGACCCCGGCGCCCCACCACCACCTGGGCCTCCCTGGGGCGAGGGAGGGTAGGCCGGAAGAGGCACGCGGGGTGGGTGAGTCGGTCGGTCTTGCTCCGGTCGCCGTGAGCCAGGAGAGGGTGGCGGACGGTGAGCGAGCGGGCGGGACTTAGAAAATTTCTATTCCCCCGCGCTGGGGGGTGTCTTGGGAGGGGGAGAGTACGTCTGTGTGCGCCGTAAGGTGAGGTAAGCTCGAGTGTAGTATCCGCCCGGGGTCCTGTTTGAAGATCGCCTGATTAAGCAACCGCCTGGGATCGAATCCTTTGCTCCCTGGGACCCGGTCTGATCCAGCCCTTTTTAGGGCTTCTGACACCAAAACTCTGCAATCAACAGCCTTATTTCTAGGCCCCTTGGAAACCGCTCCGGAGCCTTAAAGGCTCCAGTTGTGTGCGGTTTCTTTTTTTTAGCCTGGAAGGGATTTAAACCCCTACCGCGGTTTTTCTGCCGGCCGCTCTACAGCTGATCTGCAATCAGCTGTTCAGGCCCCGCTCAGGCACGTCCTTTGAGACTGCCTATTGGCGGAGGCTCTTCTGTTGCCTTAAAGCAACAGCTGCTCTTTCCTTTTTGCTGCACTGGATCCTCTGCTATCGGCTGTGGATCTGCTCCGTTGGATCTGGATCTGGATCTGGATCTGGACATTTGCTCTGCGTCTGCCTGGTCTACTGGCCCCCTGCCGCCCCCCCCCCCCGTCTGCTGCCCCCCCAGCAGACCAGGGAGACTCCGAGCAATGCTGCAGGGAGCAAAGCCACTCCGCGTCTCCCTGGTCCGCTGGGGGGAACCCCCAGCGGACCAGGGAGACGCGGAGCGTACTTTCTCGCTGCGGCATTGCTCTGCCTCTCCCTGGTCTCCTGGGGGAGGTTTTTCCAAAGGCAGCATTGGCAAGCCGCCGCTTTTTTTCATTTTCATTTTCCTTTTTTTTTTTTTTTTTTTTTTTTTTTTTTTTAAATCAGGAACGGGAGTGAGGGCTCGAAGAGCAGAGGCAAAGACAAAAAGACTGTGGGGAGAGGGGGCGGAGCCTGTCTGCAGATGAGCCCCGGGGGCTGCCGGGAAGGGAGGAAGGCAGGAGGGAGGGAGGGAGGAGAGCTGGGCGCCGCCCAGAGGGACCCCGGCGCCCCACCACCACCTGGGCCTCCCTGGGGCGAGGGAGGGTAGGCCGGAAGAGGCACGCGGGGTGGGTGAGTCGGTCGGTCTTGCTCCGGTCGCCGTGAGCCAGGAGAGGGTGGCGGACGGTGAGCGAGCGGGCGGGACTTAGAAAATTTCTATTCCCCCGCGCTGGGGGGTGTCTTGGGAGGGGGAGAGTACGTCTGTGTGCGCCGTAAGGTGAGGTAAGCTCGAGTGTAGTATCCGCCCGGGGTCCTGTTTGAAGATCGCCTGATTAAGCAACCGCCTGGGATCGAATCCTTTGCTCCCTGGGACCCGGTCTGATCCAGCCCTTTTTAGGGCTTCTGACACCAAAACTCTGCAATCAACAGCCTTATTTCTAGGCCCCTTGGAAACCGCTCCGGAGCCTTAAAGGCTCCAGTTGTGTGCGGTTTCTTTTTTTTAGCCTGGAAGGGATTTAAACCCCTACCGCGGTTTTTCTGCCGGCCGCTCTACAGCTGATCTGCAATCAGCTGTTCAGGCCCCGCCCAGGCACGTCCTTTGAGACTGCCTATTGGCGGAGGCTCTTCTGTTGCCTTAAAGCAACAGCTGCTCTTTCCTTTTTGCTGCACTGGATCCTCTGCTATCGGCTGTGGATCTGCTCCGTTGGATCTGGATCTGGATCTGGATCTGGACATTTGCTCTGCGTCTGCCTGGTCTACTGGCCCCCTGCCGCCCCCCCCCCTCTGCTGCCCCCCCAGCAGACCAGGGAGACTCCGAGCAATGCTGCAGGGAGCAAAGCCACTCCGCGTCTCCCTGGTCCGCTGGGGGGAACCCCCAGCGGACCAGGGAGACGCGGAGCGTACTTTCTCGCTGCGGCATTGCTCTGCCTCTCCCTGGTCTCCTGGGGGAGGTTTTTCCAAAGGCAGCATTGGCAAGCCGCCGCTTTTTTTCATTTTCATTTTCCTTTTTTTTTTTTTTTTTTTTTTTTTAAAATCAGGAACGGGAGTGAGGGCTCGGAAGAGCAGAGGCAAAGACAAAAAGACTGTGGGGAGAGGGGGCGGAGCCTGTCTGCAGATGAGCCCCGGGGGCTGCCGGGAAGGGAGGAAGGCAGGAGGGAGGGAGGGAGGAGAGCTGGGCGCCGCCCAGAGGGACCCCGGCGCCCCACCACCACCTGGGCCTCCCTGGGGCGAGGGAGGGTAGGCCGGAAGAGGCACGCGGGGTGGGTGAGTCGGTCGGTCTTGCTCCGGTCGCCGTGAGCCAGGAGAGGGTGGCGGACGGTGAGCGAGCGGGCGGGACTTAGAAAATTTCTATTCCCCCGCGCTGGGGGGTGTCTTGGGAGGGGGAGAGTACGTCTGTGTGCGCCGTAAGGTGAGGTAAGCTCGAGTGTAGTATCCGCCCGGGGTCCTGTTTGAAGATCGCCTGATTAAGCAACCGCCTGGGATCGAATCCTTTGCTCCCTGGGACCCGGTCTGATCCAGCCCTTTTTAGGGCTTCTGACACCAAAACTCTGCAATCAACAGCCTTATTTCTAGGCCCCTTGGAAACCGCTCCGGAGCCTTAAAGGCTCCAGTTGTGTGCGGTTTCTTTTTTTTAGCCTGGAAGGGATTTAAACCCCTACCGCGGTTTTTCTGCCGGCCGCTCTACAGCTGATCTGCAATCAGCTGTTCAGGCCCCGCCCAGGCACGTCCTTTGAGACTGCCTATTGGCGGAGGCTCTTCTGTTGCCTTAAAGCAACAGCTGCTCTTTCCTTTTTGCTGCACTGGATCCTCTGCTATCGGCTGTGGATCTGCTCCGTTGGATCTGGATCTGGATCTGGATCTGGACATTTGCTCTGCGTCTGCCTGGTCTACTGGCCCCCTGCCGCCCCCCCCCCGTCTGCTGCCCCCCCAGCAGACCAGGGAGACTCCGAGCAATGCTGCAGGGAGCAAAGCCACTCCGCGTCTCCCTGGTCCGCTGGGGGGAACCCCCAGCGGACCAGGGAGACGCGGAGCGTACTTTCTCGCTGCGGCATTGCTCTGCCTCTCCCTGGTCTCCTGGGGGAGGTTTTTCCAAAGGCAGCATTGGCAAGCCGCCGCTTTTTTTCATTTTCATTTTCCTTTTTTTTTTTTTTTTTTAAATCAGGAACGGGAGTGAGGGCTCGGAAGAGCAGAGGCAAAGACAAAAAGACTGTGGGGAGAGGGGGCGGAGCCTGTCTGCAGATGAGCCCCGGGGGCTGCCGGGAAGGGAGGAAGGCAGGAGGGAGGGAGGGAGGAGAGCTGGGCGCCGCCCAGAGGGACCCCGGCGCCCCACCACCACCTGGGCCTCCCTGGGGCGAGGGAGGGTAGGCCGGAAGAGGCACGCGGGGTGGGTGAGTCGGTCGGTCTTGCTCCGGTCGCCGTGAGCCAGGAGAGGGTGGCGGACGGTGAGCGAGCGGGCGGGACTTAGAAAATTTCTATTCCCCCGCGCTGGGGGGTGTCTTGGGAGGGGGAGAGTACGTCTGTGTGCGCCGTAAGGTGAGGTAAGCTCGAGTGTAGTATCCGCCCGGGGTCCTGTTTGAAGATCGCCTGATTAAGCAACCGCCTGGGATCGAATCCTTTGCTCCCTGGGACCCGGTCTGATCCAGCCCTTTTTAGGGCTTCTGACACCAAAACTCTGCAATCAACAGCCTTATTTCTAGGCCCCTTGGAAACCGCTCCGGAGCCTTAAAGGCTCCAGTTGTGTGCGGTTTCTTTTTTTTAGCCTGGAAGGGATTTAAACCCCTACCGCGGTTTTTCTGCCGGCCGCTCTACAGCTGATCTGCAATCAGCTGTTCAGGCCCCGCCCAGGCACGTCCTTTGAGACTGCCTATTGGCGGAGGCTCTTCTGTTGCCTTAAAGCAACAGCTGCTCTTTCCTTTTTGCTGCACTGGATCCTCTGCTATCGGCTGTGGATCTGCTCCGTTGGATCTGGATCTGGATCTGGATCTGGACATTTGCTCTGCGTCTGCCTGGTCTACTGGCCCCCTGCCGCCCCCCCCCCGTCTGCTGCCCCCCCAGCAGACCAGGGAGACTCCGAGCAATGCTGCAGGGAGCAAAGCCACTCCGCGTCTCCCTGGTCCGCTGGGGGGAACCCCCAGCGGACCAGGGAGACGCGGAGCGTACTTTCTCGCTGCGGCATTGCTCTGCCTCTCCCTGGTCTCCTGGGGGAGGTTTTTCCAAAGGCAGCATTGGCAAGCCGCCGCTTTTTTTCATTTTCATTTTCCTTTTTTTTTTTTTTTTTTTTTTAAATCAGGAACGGGAGTGAGGGCTCGGAAGAGCAGAGGCAAAGACAAAAAGACTGTGGGGAGAGGGGGCGGAGCCTGTCTGCAGATGAGCCCCGGGGGCTGCCGGGAAGGGAGGAAGGCAGGAGGGAGGGAGGGAGGAGAGCTGGGCGCCGCCCAGAGGGACCCCGGCGCCCCACCACCACCTGGGCCTCCCTGGGGCGAGGGAGGGTAGGCCGGAAGAGGCACGCGGGGTGGGTGAGTCGGTCGGTCTTGCTCCGGTCGCCGTGAGCCAGGAGAGGGTGGCGGACGGTGAGCGAGCGGGCGGGACTTAGAAAATTTCTATTCCCCCGCGCTGGGGGGTGTCTTGGGAGGGGGAGAGTACGTCTGTGTGCGCCGTAAGGTGAGGTAAGCTCGAGTGTAGTATCCGCCCGGGGTCCTGTTTGAAGATCGCCTGATTAAGCAACCGCCTGGGATCGAATCCTTTGCTCCCTGGGACCCGGTCTGATCCAGCCCTTTTTAGGGCTTCTGACACCAAAACTCTGCAATCAACAGCCTTATTTCTAGGCCCCTTGGAAACCGCTCCGGAGCCTTAAAGGCTCCAGTTGTGTGCGGTTTCTTTTTTTTAGCCTGGAAGGGATTTAAACCCCTACCGCGGTTTTACTGCCGGCCGCTCTACAGCTGATCTGCAATCAGCTGTTCAGGCCCCGCCCAGGCACGTCCTTTGAGACTGCCTATTGGCGGAGGCTCTTCTGTTGCCTTAAAGCAACAGCTGCTCTTTCCTTTTTGCTGCACTGGATCCTCTGCTATCGGCTGTGGATCTGCTCCGTTGGATCTGGATCTGGATCTGGATCTGGACATTTGCTCTGCGTCTGCCTGGTCTACTGGCCCCCTGCCGCCCCCCCCCCCCCCCGTCTGCTGCCCCCCCAGCAGACCAGGGAGACTCCGAGCAATGCTGCAGGGAGCAAAGCAACTCCGCGTCTCCCTGGTCCGCTGGGGGGAACCTGGTGGCTTGCCATTGCTGCCTTTGGAAAAACCTCCCCCAGGAGACCAGGGAGAGGCAGAGCAATGCCGCAGCGAGAAAGTACGCTCCGCGTCTCCCTGGGAACCCCCAGCGGACCAGGGAGACGCGGAGCGTACTTTCTCGCTGCGGCATTGCTCTGCCTCTCCCTGGTCTCCTGGGGGAGGTTTTTCCAAAGGCAGCATTGGCAAGCCGCCGCTTTTTTTCATTTTCATTTTCCTTTTTTTTTTTTTTTTTTTTTTTAAATCAGGAACGGGAGTGAGGGCTCGGAAGAGCAGAGGCAAAGACAAAAAGACTGTGGGGAGAGGGGGCGGAGCCTGTCTGCAGATGAGCCCCGGGGGCTGCCGGGAAGGGAGGAAGGCAGGAGGGAGGGAGGGAGGAGAGCTGGGCGCCGCCCAGAGGGACCCCGGCGCCCCACCACCACCTGGGCCTCCCTGGGGCGAGGGAGGGTAGGCCGGAAGAGGCACGCGGGGTGGGTGAGTCGGTCGGTCTTGCTCCGGTCGCCGTGAGCCAGGAGAGGGTGGCGGACGGTGAGCGAGCGGGCGGGACTTAGAAAATTTCTATTCCCCCGCGCTGGGGGGTGTCTTGGGAGGGGGAGAGTACGTCTGTGTGCGCCGTAAGGTGAGGTAAGCTCGAGTGTAGTATCCGCCCGGGGTCCTGTTTGAAGATCGCCTGATTAAGCAACCGCCTGGGATCGAATCCTTTGCTCCCTGGGACCCGGTCTGATCCAGCCCTTTTTAGGGCTTCTGACACCAAAACTCTGCAATCAACAGCCTTATTTCTAGGCCCCTTGGAAACCGCTCCGGAGCCTTAAAGGCTCCAGTTGTGTGCGGTTTCTTTTTTTTAGCCTGGAAGGGATTTAAACCCCTACCGCGGTTTTACTGCCGGCCGCTCTACAGCTGATCTGCAATCAGCTGTTCAGGCCCCGCCCAGGCACGTCCTTTGAGACTGCCTATTGGCGGAGGCTCTTCTGTTGCCTTAAAGCAACAGCTGCTCTTTCCTTTTTGCTGCACTGGATCCTCTGCTATCGGCTGTGGATCTGCTCCGTTGGATCTGGATCTGGATCTGGATCTGGACATTTGCTCTGCGTCTGCCTGGTCTACTGGCCCCCTGCCGCCCCCCCCCCCCCCCCGTCTGCTGCCCCCCCAGCAGACCAGGGAGACTCCGAGCAATGCTGCAGGGAGCAAAGCAACTCCGCGTCTCCCTGGTCCGCTGGGGGGAACCTGGTGGCTTGCCATTGCTGCCTTTGGAAAAACCTCCCCCAGGAGACCAGGGAGAGGCAGAGCAATGCCGCAGCGAGAAAGTACGCTCCGCGTCTCCCTGGGAACCCCCAGCGGACCAGGGAGACGCGGAGCGTACTTTCTCGCTGC
Organism: Pelodiscus sinensis; assembly: GCF_049634645.1. Classification (NCBI taxonomy): domain Eukaryota; kingdom Metazoa; phylum Chordata; order Testudines; family Trionychidae; genus Pelodiscus; species Pelodiscus sinensis. The sequence continues at coordinate 85,289,162 of NC_134714.1, forward strand.
GGCATTGCTCTGCCTCTCCCTGGTCTCCTGGGGGAGGTTTTTCCAAAGGCAGCATTGGCAAGCCGCCGCTTTTTTTCATTTTCATTTTCCTTTTTTTTTTTTTTTTTTTTTTTAAATCAGGAACGGGAGTGAGGGCTCGGAAGAGCAGAGGCAAAGACAAAAAGACTGTGGGGAGAGGGGGCGGAGCCTGTCTGCAGATGAGCCCCGGGGGCTGCCGGGAAGGGAGGAAGGCAGGAGGGAGGGAGGGAGGAGAGCTGGGCGCCGCCCAGAGGGACCCCGGCGCCCCACCACCACCTGGGCCTCCCTGGGGCGAGGGAGGGTAGGCCGGAAGAGGCACGCGGGGTGGGTGAGTCGGTCGGTCTTGCTCCGGTCGCCGTGAGCCAGGAGAGGGTGGCGGACGGTGAGCGAGCGGGCGGGACTTAGAAAATTTCTATTCCCCCGCGCTGGGGGGTGTCTTGGGAGGGGGAGAGTACGTCTGTGTGCGCCGTAAGGTGAGGTAAGCTCGAGTGTAGTATCCGCCCGGGGTCCTGTTTGAAGATCGCCTGATTAAGCAACCGCCTGGGATCGAATCCTTTGCTCCCTGGGACCCGGTCTGATCCAGCCCTTTTTAGGGCTTCTGACACCAAAACTCTGCAATCAACAGCCTTATTTCTAGGCCCCTTGGAAACCGCTCCGGAGCCTTAAAGGCTCCAGTTGTGTGCGGTTTCTTTTTTTTAGCCTGGAAGGGATTTAAACCCCTACCGCGGTTTTTCTGCCGGCCGCTCTACAGCTGATCTGCAATCAGCTGTTCAGGCCCCGCCCAGGCACGTCCTTTGAGACTGCCTATTGGCGGAGGCTCTTCTGTTGCCTTAAAGCAACAGCTGCTCTTTCCTTTTTGCTGCACTGGATCCTCTGCTATCGGCTGTGGATCTGCTCCGTTGGATCTGGATCTGGATCTGGATCTGGACATTTGCTCTGCGTCTGCCTGGTCTACTGGCCCCCTGCCGCCCCCCCCCCCGTCTGCTGCCCCCCCAGCAGACCAGGGAGACTCCGAGCAATGCTGCAGGGAGCAAAGCCACTCCGCGTCTCCCTGGTCCGCTGGGGGGAACCCCCAGCGGACCAGGGAGACGCGGAGCGTACTTTCTCGCTGCGGCATTGCTCTGCCTCTCCCTGGTCTCCTGGGGGAGGTTTTTCCAAAGGCAGCATTGGCAAGCCGCCGCTTTTTTTCATTTTCATTTTCCGTTTTTTTTTTTTTTTTTTTTTTTTTAAATCAGGAACGGGAGTGAGGGCTCGGAAGAGCAGAGGCAAAGACAAAAAGACTGTGGAGAGAGGGGGCGGAGCCTGTCTGCAGATGAGCCCCGGGGGCTGCCGGGAAGGGAGGAAGGCAGGACGGAGGGAGGGAGGAGAGCTGGGCGCCGCCCAGAGGGACCCCGGCGCCCCACCACCACCTGGGCCTCCCTGGGGCGAGGGAGGGTAGGCCGGAAGAGGCACGCGGGGTGGGTGAGTCGGTCGGTCTTGCTCCGGTCGCCGTGAGCCAGGAGAGGGTGGCGGACGGTGAGCGAGCGGGCGGGACTTAGAAAATTTCTATTCCCCCGCGCTG